>NC_135041.1:1200000-1568718 GCF_051020975.1 Osmia lignaria lignaria
CTGCATTTAATAACAATAGCATTATTACTATATCTACACTAGATATAATGCAATATACGGATTCCTTCCTACAGGTCAATGAACATATAATAGCAAAATCGTTATTACTATAACTACATTAGATATAATGTAATATACTGAGTACTTTCCTCAGATCAATGTACATTTAATATGGATATCATTATTACTATTTCTACATTAGATATAATGCAATATACTGATCCCTTCCCACAGATCAAGGTACCTACCTTTAATAACAATATCATTAGTACTATATCTACATTAGATATAATGTAATATACTGATTCCTTCCCACAGATCAAGGTATCTACATTTAATAACGATATCATTATTACTATATCTACATTAAATATAATGCAATATACGGATTCCTTCCCACAGATCAATGTACATTTAATAACAACATCATTCATACTATATCTACCTTGGATATAATGTAATATACTGATCCCTTCCCACAGATCAGTGTACATATAATAGCAAAATCGTTATTACTATATCTACATTAGGTATAATGTAATGTATTGACTACATCCTGCAGATCATTGTACATTTGATAACATCATTCATGCTATAGCTAAATTGGATATAATGTAATGTACTGATCCCTTCCCACAGATCAAGGTAGCTACATTTAATAACAGTATCATTATTACAATATCTCCATGAGATATGATGTAATATACCAATCCCTGCCCACAGGTCAATGTATATTCAATAGCGATATCATTATTACTATATCTACATTAGATACAATGTAGTATACTGATCACTGTCCACAGATCAAGGTGCCTACATTTAATAACAATATTATTATTACTACATCTACGTTAGATATAATGTAATATACTGATCCCTGCCCACAGACCAATGTACCTACGTTTAAT
This sequence comes from Osmia lignaria lignaria, assembly GCF_051020975.1. Taxonomy (NCBI): domain Eukaryota; kingdom Metazoa; phylum Arthropoda; class Insecta; order Hymenoptera; family Megachilidae; genus Osmia; species Osmia lignaria. Next base: position 1,200,909 of record NC_135041.1, read on the forward strand.
AAGAATATCATTAGTACTATATCCACATTACATATAATGTAATATACTGATTACTTCCCACAGGTCAATGTACATATAATAGCAATATCGTTATTGCCATATCTACATTAGGTATAATGTAATATACTGATCCCTCCTCACAGATCAATGTACCTACATTTCTTAACAATACCATTATTACTACATATACAATACATATAAAGTAATATACTGATCCCTGCCCACAGTTCAATGTACCTATATTTAATAACAACATCATCCATACTATATCTACATGAGATATGATGTAATATACTAATCCCTGCCCACAGATCAATGTATATTTACTACCGATATCATTATTACTATATCTACATTAGATATAATGTAATATACTGATCCCTGTCCACAGATCATTGTATCTACATTTAATAACAATATCATCAGTACTATATCCCCATTACATATAATGTAATATACTGATCCCTTCCCACAGATCAATGTACATATAATAACAATATCATTATTACTATTTCTACATTAGATATAATGTAATATACTGATCCCTGCCCACAGATCAAGGTACCTACCTTTAATAACAATATCATTAGTACTATTTCTACATTAGATATAATGCAATATACTGATCCCTGCCCACAGATCAAGGTACCTACCTTTAATAACAATATCATTAGTACTATATCTACATTGGATATAATGTAATATACTGATTCCTTCCCACAGATCAAGGTATATTTAATACCGATATCATTATTGCTATATCTACATTAGATATAATGTAATATACTGATCCCTGTCCACAGATCAAGGTACCTACATTTAATAACAATATAATTATTACTATATCTACATCAGATATAATGTAATATACTGATTCCTCCCCACAGATCAAGGTATCTGCATTTAATAACAATATCATTATTACTATTTCTACATTAGATATAATGTAATATACTGATCCCTGCCCACAGATCAAGGTATCTACCTTTAATAACAATATCATTAGTACTATATCCACATTACATATAATGTAATATACTGATCCCTTGCCACAGATCAATGTACATATAATAGCAAAATCGTTATTACTATAACTACATTAGATATAATGTAATATATCTAGTCCTTTCCTCAGATCAATGTACATTTAATATGGATATCATTATTACTATTTCTACATTAGATATAATGTGATATACTGATTCCTTCCCACAGATCAAGGTATCTGCATTTAATAACAATATCATTAGTACTATATCTACATTAGATATAATGTAATATACTGATCCCTTCCCACAGATCAAGGTAGGTATATTTAATAACAATATCATTATTACTACATATACATTAGATATAAAGTAATATACTGATCCCTGCCCACAGTTCAATGTGCCTATATTTAATAACAACATCATCCATACTATATCTACATGAGATATGATGTAATATACTAATCCCGGCCCACAGATCATTGTATGTACATTTAATAACAATATCATTAGTACTATATGTACATTAGATATAATGTGATATACTGATTCCTTCCCACAGATCAAGGTATCTGCATTTAATAACAATAGCATTATTACTATATCTACACTAGATATAATGCAATATACGGATTCCCTCCTACAGGTCAATGAACATATAATAGCAAAATCGTTATTACTATGACTACATTAGATATAATGTAATATACTGAGTACTTTCCTCAGATCAATGTACATTTAATATGGATATCATTATTACTATCTCTACATTAGATATAATGCAATATACTGATTCCTTCCCACAGATCAAGGTATCTACATTTAATAACAATACCATTATTACTATATCTACATTAAATATAATGCAATATACGGATCCCTTCCCACAGATCAATGTACATTTAATAACAACATCATTCATACTATATCTACCTTGGATATAATGTAATATACTGATCCCTTCCCACAGATCAGTGTACATATAATAGCAAAATCGTTATTACTATATCTACATTAGGTATAATGTAATGTATTGACTACATCCTACAGATCATTGTACATTTGATAACATCATTCATGCTATAGCTAAATTGGATATAATGTAATGTACTGATCCCTTCCCACTGATCAAGGTAGCTACATTTAATAACAGTATCATTATTACAATATCTACATGAGATATGATGTAATATACTAATCCCTGCCCACAGATCAATGTATATTTAATAGCGATATCATTATTACTATATCTACATTAGATACAATGTAGTATACTGATCACTGTCCACAGATCAAGGTGCCTACATTTAATAACAATATTATTATTACTACATCTACGTTAGATATAATGTAATATACTGATCCCTGCCCACAGACCAATGTACCTGCGTTTAATAAGAATATCATTAGTACTATATCCACATTACATATAATGTAATATCCTGATTACTTCCCACAGGTCAATGTACATATAATAGCAATATCGTTATTGCCATATCTACATTAGGTATAATGTAATATACTGATCCCTGCCCACAGATCAAGGTAGCTACATTTAATAACAATATCATTATTACCACATCTACATTAGATATAAAGTAATATACTGATCCCTGCCCACAGTTCAATGTACCTATATTTAATAACAACATCATTCATACTATATCTACATGAGATATGATGTAATATACTAATCCCTGCCCACAGATCAATGTACCTACGTTTAATAAGAATATCATTAGTACTATATCCACATTACATATAATGTAATATACTGATTACTTCCCACAGGTCAATGTACATATAATAGCAATATCGTTATTGCCATATCTACATTAGGTATAATGTAATGTATTGACTACATCCTACAGATCATTGTACATTTGATAACATCATTCATGCTATAGCTAAATTGGATATAATGTAATGTACTGATCCCTTCCCACAGATCAAGGTAGCTACATTTAATAACAGTATCATTATTACAATATCTACATGAGATATGATGTAATATACCAATCCCTGCCCACAGGTCAATGTATATTCAATAGCGATATCATTATTACTATATCTACATTAGGTACAATGTAGTATACTGATCACTGTCCACAGATCAAGGTGCCTACATTTAATAACAATATTATTATTACTACATCTACGTTAGATATAATGTAATATACTGATCCCTGCCCACAGACCAATGTACCTACGTTTAATAAGAATATCATTAGTACTATATCCACATTACATATAATGTAATATACTGATTACTTCCCACAGGTCAATGTACATATAATAGCAATATCGTTATTGCCATATCTACATTAGGTATAATGTAATATACTGATCCCTCCTCACAGATCAATGTACCTACATTTCATAACAATACCATTATTACTACATATACAATACATATAAAGTAATATACTGATCCCTGCCCACAGTTCAATGTACCTATATTTAATAACAACATCATCCATACTATATCTACATGAGATATGATGTAATATACTAATCCCTGCCCACAGATCAATGTATATTTACTACCGATATCATTATTACTATATCTACATTAGATATAATGTAATATACTGATCCCTGTCCACAGATCATTGTATCTACATTTAATAACAATATCATCAGTACTATATCCCCATTACATATAATGTAATATACTGATCCCTTCCCACAGATCAATGTACATATAATAACAATATCATTATTACTATTTCTACATTAGATATAATGTAATATACTGATCCCTGCCCACAGATCAAGGTACCTACCTTTAATAACAATATCATTAGTACTATTTCTACATTAGATATAATGCAATATACTGATCCCTGCCCACAGATCAGGGTACCTACCTTTAATAACAATATCATTAGTACTATATCTACATTGGATATAATGTAATATACTGATTCCTTCCCACAGATCAAGGTATATTTAATACCGATATCATTATTGCTATATCTACATTAGATATAATGTAATATACTGATCCCTGTCCACAGATCAAGGTACCTACATTTAATAACAATATAATTATTACTATATCTACATCAGATATAATGTAATATACTGATTCCTCCCCACAGATCAAGGTATCTGCATTTAATAACAATATCATTATTACTATTTCTACATTAGATATAATGTAATATACTGATCCCTGCCCACAGATCAAGGTATCTACCTTTAATAACAATATCATTAGTACTATATCCACATTACATATAATGTAATATACTGATCCCTTGCCACAGATCAATGTACATATAATAGCAAAATCGTTATTACTATAACTACATTAGATATAATGTAATATATCTAGTCCTTTCCTCAGATCAATGTACATTTAATATGGATATCATTATTACTATTTCTACATTAGATATAATGTGATATACTGATTCCTTCCCACAGATCAAGGTATCTGCATTTAATAACAATATCATTAGTACTATATCTACATTAGATATAATGTAATATACTGATCCCTTCCCACAGATCAAGGTAGGTATATTTAATAACAATATCATTATTACTACATATACATTAGATATAAAGTAATATACTGATCCCTGCCCACAGTTCAATGTGCCTATATTTAATAACAACATCATCCATACTATATCTACATGAGATATGATGTAATATACTAATCCCGGCCCACAGATCATTGTATGTACATTTAATAACAATATCATTAGTACTATATGTACATTAGATATAATGTGATATACTGATTCCTTCCCACAGATCAAGGTATCTGCATTTAATAACAATAGCATTATTACTATATCTACACTAGATATAATGCAATATACGGATTCCCTCCTACAGGTCAATGAACATATAATAGCAAAATCGTTATTACTATGACTACATTAGATATAATGTAATATACTGAGTACTTTCCTCAGATCAATGTACATTTAATATGGATATCATTATTACTATCTCTACATTAGATATAATGCAATATACTGATCCCTGCCCACAGATCAAGGTACCTACCTTTAATAACAATATCATTAGTACTATATCTACATTAGATATAATGTAATATACTGATTCCTTCCCACAGATCAAGGTATCTACATTTAATAACAATATCATTATTACTATATCTACATTAAATATAATGCAATATACGGATCCCTTCCCACAGATCAATGTACATTTAATAACAACATCATTCATACTATATCTACCTTGGATATAATGTAATATACTGATCCCTTCCCACAGATCAGTGTACATATAATAGCAAAATCGTTATTACTATATCTACATTAGGTATAATGTAATGTATTGACTACATCCTACAGATCATTGTACATTTGATAACATCATTCATGCTATAGCTAAATTGGATATAATGTAATGTACTGATCCCTTCCCACTGATCAAGGTAGCTACATTTAATAACAGTATCATTATTACAATATCTACATGAGATATGATGTAATATACTAATCCCTGCCCACAGATCAATGTACCTGGGTTTAATAAGAATATCATTAGTACTATATCCACATTACATATAATGTAATATCCTGATTACTTCCCACAGGTCAATGTACATATAATAGCAATATCGTTATTGCCATATCTACATTAGGTATAATGTAGTATACTGATCCCTCCTCACAGATCAATGTACCTACATTTCATAACAATATCATTAGTACTATATCTACATTAGATATAATGTAATATACTGATCCCTTCCCACAGATCAAGGTAGGTATATTTAATAGCGATATCATTATTACTATATCTACATTAGATACAATGTAGTATACTGATCACTGTCCACAGATCAAGGTGCCTACATTTAATAACAATATTATTATTACTACATCTACGTTAGATATAATGTAATATACTGATCCCTGCCCACAGACCAATGTACCTGGGTTTAATAAGAATATCATTAGTACTATATCCACATTACATATAATGTAATATCCTGATTACTTCCCACAGGTCAATGTACATATAATAGCAATATCGTTATTGCCATATCTACATTAGGTATAATGTAATATACTGATCCCTGCCCACAGATCAAGGTAGCTACATTTAATAACAATATCATTATTACCACATCTACATTAGATATAAAGTAATATACTGATCCCTGCCCACAGTTCAATGTACCTATATTTAATAACAACATCATTCATACTATATCTACATGAGATATGATGTAATATACTAATCCCTGCCCACAGATCAATGTACCTACGTTTAATAAGAATATCATTAGTACTATATCCACATTACATATAATGTAATATACTGATTACTTCCCACAGGTCAATGTACATATAATAGCAATATCGTTATTGCCATATCTACATTAGGTATAATGTAATGTATTGACTACATCCTACAGATCATTGTACATTTGATAACATCATTCATGCTATAGCTAAATTGGATATAATGTAATATACTGATCCCTTCCCACAGATCAAGGTAGCTACATTCAATAACAGTATCATTATTACAATATCTACATGAGATATGATGTAATATACTAATCCCTGCCCACAGATCAATGTATATTTAATAGCGATATCATTATTACTATATCTACATTAGACACAATGTAGTATACTGATCACTGTCCACAGATCAAGGTGCCTACATTTAATAACAATATCATTATTACTTCATCTACATTAGATATAATGTAATATACTGATCCCTGCCCACAGATCAATGTACCTACATTTAATAACAATATCATTAGTACTATATCTACATTAGATGTAATGTAATATAATGATTCCTTCCCACAGGTCAATGTACATATAATAGCAATATCGTTATTGCCATATCTACATTAGGTATAATGTAGTATACTGATCCCTCCTCACAGATCAATGTACCTACATTTCATAACAATATCATTATTACTACATATACAATACATATAAAGTAATATACTGATCCCTGCCCACAGTTCAATGTACCTATATTTAATAACAACATCATCCATACTATATCTACATGAGATATGATGTAATATACTAATCCCTGCCCACAGATCAATGTACCTACGTTTAATAAGAATATCATTAGTACTATATCCACATTACATATAATGTAATATACTGATTACTTCCCACAGGTCAATGTACATATAATAGCAATATCGTTATTGCCATATCTACATTAGGTATAATGTAATGTATTGACTACATCCTACAGATCATTGTACATTTGATAACATCATTCATGCTGTAGCTAAATTGGATATAATGTAATATACTGATCCCTTCCCACAGATTAATGTACCTACATTTAATAACAATATCATTAGTACTATATCTACATTAGATATAATGTAATATACTGATTCCTTCCCACAGATCACGGTATATTTAATACCGATATCATTATTGCTATATCTACATTAGATATAATGTAATATACTGATTCCTCCCCACAGATCAAGGTATCTACATTTATTAACAATATCATTATTACTGTAGCTGCACTAAATATAATGCAATATACGGATTCCTTCCCACAGATCAATGTATATTTAATAACAACATCATTCCTACTATATCTACCTTGGATATGATGTAATATACTGATCCCTTCCCACAGATCAATGTACATATAATAGCAAAATCGTTATTACTATATCTACATTAGGTATAATGTAATGTATTGATTACATCCAACAGATCATTGTACATTTAATAACATCATTCATGCTATAGCTAAATTGGATATAATGTAATATACTGATCCCTTCCCACAGATCAAGGTAGCTACATTTAATAACAATATCATTATTACTATATCTGCATGAGATATGATGTAATATACTAATCCCTGCCCACAGATCAATGTATATTTAATAGCGATATCATTATTACTATATCTACATTAGATATAATGTAATGTACTGATCACTGTCCACAGATCAAGGAGCCTACATTTAATAACAATATCAGTATTACTACATCTACATTAGATATAATGTAATATACTGATCCCTTCGCACAGATCAAGGTAGCTACATTTAACAACAACATCATTCATACTATATCTACATTGGATATAATGTAATATACTGATCCCTTCCCACAGATCAATGTACATATAATAGCAAAATCGTTAATACTATATCTACATTAGGTATAATGTAATGTATTGACTACAGCGCACAGATCATTGTACATTTAATAACATCATTCATGCTATAGCTAAATTAGATATAATGTAATATACTGATCCCTTCCCACAGATCAAGGTAGCTACATTTAATAACAATATCATTATTACTATATCTACATGAGATATGATGTAATATACTAATCCCTGCCCACAGACCAATGTATATTTATAAGCGATATCATTATTACTATATCTACATTAGATATAATGTAATGTACTGATCACTGTCCACAGATCAAGGTGCCTACATTTAATAACAATATCATTAGTACTATATCCACATTACATATAATGTAATATACTGATCCCTTCCCACAGATCAATGTACATATAATAACAATATCATTATTACTATTTCTACATTAGATATAATGTAATATACTGATCCCTGCCCACAGATCAAGGTAGCTACATTTAATAACAATATCATTATTACCACATCTACATTAGATATAAAGTAATATACTGATCCCTGCCCACAGTTCAATGTACCTGTATTGAATAACAACATCATTCATACTATATCTACATGAGATATGATGTAATATACTAATCCCTGCCCACAGATCAATGTATATTTACTACCGATATCATTATTACTATATCTACATTAGATATAATGTAATATACTGATCCCTGTCCACAGATCATTGTATCTACATTTAATAACAATATCATCAGTACTATATCCCCATTACATATAATGTAATATACTGATCCCTTCCCACAGATCAATGTACATATAATAACAATATCATTATTACTATTTCTACATTAGATATAATGTAATATACTGATCCCTGCCCACAGATCAAGGTACCTACCTTTAATAACAATATCATTAGTACTATTTCTACATTAGATATAATGCAATATACTGATCCCTGCCCACAGATCAAGGTACCTACCTTTAATAACAATATCATTAGTACTATATCTACATTGGATATAATGTAATATACTGATTCCTTCCCACAGATCAAGGTATATTTAATACCGATATCATTATTGCTATATCTACATTAGATATAATGTAATATACTGATCCCTGTCCACAGATCAAGGTACCTACATTTAATAACAATATAATTATTACTATATCTACATCAGATATAATGTAATATACTGATTCCTCCCCACAGATCAAGGTATCTGCATTTAATAACAATATCATTATTACTATTTCTACATTAGATATAATGTAATATACTGATCCCTGCCCACAGATCAAGGTATCTACCTTTAATAACAATATCATTAGTACTATATCCACATTACATATAATGTAATATACTGATCCCTTGCCACAGATCAATGTACATATAATAGCAAAATCGTTATTACTATAACTACATTAGATATAATGTAATATATCTAGTCCTTTCCTCAGATCAATGTACATTTAATATGGATATCATTATTACTATTTCTACATTAGATATAATGTGATATACTGATTCCTTCCCACAGATCAAGGTATCTGCATTTAATAACAATATCATTAGTACTATATCTACATTAGATATAATGTAATATACTGATCCCTTCCCACAGATCAAGGTAGGTATATTTAATAACAATATCATTATTACTACATATACATTAGATATAAAGTAATATACTGATCCCTGCCCACAGTTCAATGTGCCTATATTTAATAACAACATCATCCATACTATATCTACATGAGATATGATGTAATATACTAATCCCGGCCCACAGATCATTGTATGTACATTTAATAACAATATCATTAGTACTATATGTACATTAGATATAATGTGATATACTGATTCCTTCCCACAGATCAAGGTATCTGCATTTAATAACAATAGCATTATTACTATATCTACACTAGATATAATGCAATATACGGATTCCCTCCTACAGGTCAATGAACATATAATAGCAAAATCGTTATTACTATGACTACATTAGATATAATGTAATATACTGAGTACTTTCCTCAGATCAATGTACATTTAATATGGATATTGTTTGAGCGTAACGCTATTTTAAATTTCGCCGGAACTATCCTGACAAGGATATGCAGGAAGATTGTTGAAAAGGTAGTTTAATAAAGAATCAAAATTCGTCACTCAATGATAACAGAACTCACTTTTATTAACTCCGCTTCCGCGATTGAAGTTTCGATAAACGTTTAACTTCCCGGCGATACGGTGAAGGCGAAGCGAATATGTGGTTGAATATTTGTGCAAGCGATAAGCGCGTGGTTTTGGTTAAGAGAGACACGTGTATTGCGTTCGATGTTTTGAACAGAAGTGATCTATCGATCACCTACAGGCACCGCGATCGCGCGTGGCGCCAGGATCGAAGGATTGTGACGTCCTTAACGGACGAGTTAATTTGTCGAGCGGGATTCTTAAACTAAGCGAAATTAATGAATAAAATTAAATCTTAACCTAATTGTAGTATTAATTTATAACCTTAACAGATATCATTATTACTATCCCTACATTAGATATAATGCAATATACTGATCCCTGCCCACAGATCAAGGTACCTACCTTTAATAACAATATCATTAGTACTATATCTACATTAGATATAATGTAATATACTGATTCCTTCCCACAGATCAAGGTATCTACATTTAATAACAATATCATTATTACTATATCTACATTAAATATAATGCAATATACGGATCCCTTCCCACAGATCAATGTACATTTAATAACAACATCATTCATACTATATCTACCTTGGATATAATGTAATATACTGATCCCTTCCCACAGATCAGTGTACATATAATAGCAAAATCGTTATTACTATATCTACATTAGGTATAATGTAATGTATTGACTACATCCTACAGATCATTGTACATTTGATAACATCATTCATGCTATAGCTAAATTGGATATAATGTAATGTACTGATCCCTTCCCACAGATCAAGGTAGCTACATTTAATAACAGTATCATTATTACAATATCTACATGAGATATGATGTAATATACTAATCCCTGCCCACAGATCAATGTATATTTAATAGCGATATCATTATTACTATATCTACATTAGATACAATGTAGTATACTGATCACTGTCCACAGATCAAGGTGCCTACTTTTAATAACAATATTATTATTACTACATCTACGTTAGATATAATGTAATATACTGATCCCTGCCCACAGACCAATGTACCTGCGTTTAATAAGAATATCATTAGTACTATATCCACATTACATATAATGTAATATCCTGATTACTTCCCACAGGTCAATGTACATATAATAGCAATATCGTTATTGCCATATCTACATTAGGTATAATGTAATATACTGATCCCTGCCCACAGATCAAGGTAGCTACATTTAATAACAATATCATTATTACCACATCTACATTAGATATAAAGTAATATACTGATCCCTGCCCACAGATCAATGTACCTGCGTTTAATAAGAATATCATTAGTACTATATCCACATTACATATAATGTAATATCCTGATTACTTCCCACAGGTCAATGTACATATAATAACAATATCATTATTACTTCATCTACATTAGATATAATGTAATATACTGATCCCTGCCCACAGATCAATGTACCTACATTTAATAACAATATCATTAGTACTATATCTACATTAGATATAATGTAATATACTGATTCCTTCCCACAGATCACGGTATATTTAATACCGATATCATTATTGCTATATCTACATTAGATATAATGTAATATACTGATTCCTCCCCACAGATCAAGGTATCAGCATTTAATAACAATATCATTATTACTGTATCTACAGTAGATGTAATGCAATATACGGATTCCTTCCAACAGATCAAAGTACATTTAATAACATCATTCATGCTACAGCTAAATTGGATATAATGTAATATACTGATCCCTTCCCACACGTCAAGGTAGTTACATTTAATAACAATATCTTTATTACTATATCTACACTAGATATAATGTAATATACGGATTCCTTCCCACGTATCAATGTACATTTAATAACAACATCATTCATACTATATCTACATTGGATATAATGTAATACACTAATCCCTGCCCACAGATCAACGTATATATAATAGCAAAATCGTTATTACTATATCTACATTAGATATAATGTAATATACTGATCCCTGTCCACAGATCATTGTATCTACATTTAATAACAATATCATTAGTACTATATGTACATTAGATATAATGTGATATACTGATTCCTTCCCACAGATCAAGGTATCTGCATTTAATAACAATAGCATTATTACTATATCTACACTAGATATAATGCAATATACGGATTCCTTCCTACAGGTCAATGAACATATAATAGCAAAATCGTTATTACTATAACTACATTAGATATAATGTAATATACTGAGTACTTTCCTCAGATCAATGTACATTTAATATGGATATCATTATTACTATTTCTACATTAGATATAATGCAATATACTGATCCCTTCCCACAGATCAAGGTACCTACCTTTAATAACAATATCATTAGTACTATATCTACATTAGATATAATGTAATATACTGATTCCTTCCCACAGATCAAGGTGCCTACATTTAATAACAATATTATTATTACTACATCTACGTTAGATATAATGTAATATACTGATCCCTGCCCACAGACCAATGTACCTACGTTTAATAAGAATATCATTAGTACTATATCCACATTACATATAATGTAATATACTGATTACTTCCCACAGGTCAATGTACATATAATAGCAATATCGTTATTGCCATATCTACATTAGGTATAATGTAATATACTGATCCCTCCTCACAGATCAATGTACCTACATTTCATAACAATATCATTATTACTACATATACAATACATATAAAGTAATATACTGATTCCCTCCCACAGATCAAGGTATCTACATTTAATAACTGTATCATTATTACTATATCTACACTAGATATAATGTAATATACGGATTCCTACCCACAGATCAATGTACATTTAATAACAACATCATTCATACTATATCTACATTGGATATAATGTAATATACTGGTCCCTTCCCACAGGTCAATGTACATATAATAGCAAAATCGTTATTACTATACCTACATTAGGTATAATGTAATGTATTGACTACATCCTACAGATCATTGTACATTTAATAACATCATTCATGCTATAGCTAAATTGGATATAATGTAATATACTGATCCCTTCCCACAGATCACGGTAGCTACATTTAATAACAATATCATTATTACAATATCTACATGAGATATGATGTAATATACTAATCCCTGCCCACAGATCAATGTATATTTAATAGCGATATCATTATTACTATATCTACATTAGATACAATGTAGTATACTGATCACTGTCCACAGATCAAGGTGCCTACATTTAATAACAATATTATTATTACTACATCTACGTTAGATATAATGTAATATACTGATCCCTGCCCACAGACCAATGTAACTACGTTTAATAAGAATATCATTAGTACTATATCCACATTACATATAATGTAATATACTGATTACTTCCCACAGGTCAATGTACATATAATAGCAATATCGTTATTGCCATATCTACATTAGGTATAATGTAATATACTGATCCCTCCTCACAGATCAATGTACCTACATTTCATAACAATATCATTATTACTACATATACAATACATATAAAGTAATATACTGATCCCTGCCCACAGTTCAATGTACCTATATTTAATAACAACATCATTCATACTATATCTACATGAGATATGATGTAATATACTAATCCCTGCCCACAGATCAATGTACCTACGTTTAATAAGAATATCATTAGTACTATATCCACATTACATATAATGTAATATACTGATTACTTCCCACAGGTCAATGTACATATAATAGCAATATCGTTATTGCCATATCTACATTAGGTATAATGTAATGTATTGACTACATCCTACAGATCATTGTACATTTGATAACATCATTCATGCTATAGCTAAATTGGATATAATGTAATATACTGATCCCTTCCCACAGATCAAGGTAGCTACATTCAATAACAGTATCATTATTACAATATCTACATGAGATATGATGTAATATACTAATCCCTGCCCACAGATCAATGTATATTTAATAGCGATATCATTATTACTATATCTACATTAGACACAATGTAGTATACTGATCACTGTCCACAGATCAAGGTGCCTACATTTAATAACAATATCATTATTACTTCATCTACATTAGATATAATGTAATATACTGATCCCTGCCCACAGATCAATGTACCTACATTTAATAACAATATCATTAGTACTATATCTACATTAGATATAATGTAATATAATGATTCCTTCCCACAGGTCAATGTACATATAATAGCAATATCGTTATTGCCATATCTACATTAGGTATAATGTAGTATACTGATCCCTCCTCACAGATCAATGTACCTACATTTCATAACAATATCATTATTACTACATATACAATACATATAAAGTAATATACTGATCCCTGCCCACAGTTCAATGTACCTATATTTAATAACAACATCATCCATACTATATCTACATGAGATATGATGTAATATACTAATCCCTGCCCACAGATCAATGTACCTACGTTTAATAAGAATATCATTAGTACTATATCCACATTACATATAATGTAATATACTGATTACTTCCCACAGGTCAATGTACATATAATAGCAATATCGTTATTGCCATATCTACATTAGGTATAATGTAATGTATTGACTACATCCTACAGATCATTGTACATTTGATAACATCATTCATGCTGTAGCTAAATTGGATATAATGTAATATACTGATCCCTTCCCACAGATTAATGTACCTACATTTAATAACAATATCATTAGTACTATATCTACATTAGATATAATGTAATATACTGATTCCTTCCCACAGATCACGGTATATTTAATACCGATATCATTATTGCTATATCTACATTAGATATAATGTAATATACTGATTCCTCCCCACAGATCAAGGTATCTACATTTATTAACAATATCATTATTACTGTAGCTGCACTAAATATAATGCAATATACGGATTCCTTCCCACAGATCAATGTATATTTAATAACAACATCATTCCTACTATATCTACCTTGGATATGATGTAATATACTGATCCCTTCCCACAGATCAATGTACATATAATAGCAAAATCGTTATTACTATATCTACATTAGGTATAATGTAATGTATTGATTACATCCAACAGATCATTGTACATTTAATAACATCATTCATGCTATAGCTAAATTGGATATAATGTAATATACTGATCCCTTCCCACAGATCAAGGTAGCTACATTTAATAACAATATCATTATTACTATATCTGCATGAGATATGATGTAATATACTAATCCCTGCCCACAGATCAATGTATATTTAATAGCGATATCATTATTACTATATCTACATTAGATATAATGTAATGTACTGATCACTGTCCACAGATCAAGAAGCCTACATTTAATAACAATATCAGTATTACTACATCTACATTAGATATAATGTAATATACTGATCCCTGCCCACAGATCATTGTACCTACATTTAATAAGAATATCATTATTACTATATCCACATCACATATAATGTAATATACGGATTACTTCCCACAGATCAATGTACATATAATAGCAATGTCGTTATTGCCATATCTACATTAGGTATAATGTAATATACTGATCCCTCCTCACAGATCTATGTACCTACATTTCATAAGAATATCATTATTACTATATCTACATTAGATATAATGTAATATACTGATCCCTGCCCACATATCAAGGTACCTACCTTTAATAACAATATCATTAGTACTATATCTACATTAGATATAATGTAATATACTGATCCCTTCGCACAGATCAAGGTAGCTACATTTAACAACAACATCATTCATACTATATCTACATTGGATATAATGTAATATACTGATCCCTTCCCACAGATCAATGTACATATAATAGCAAAATCGTTAATACTATATCTACATTAGGTATAATGTAATGTATTGACTACAGCGCACAGATCATTGTACATTTAATAACATCATTCATGCTATAGCTAAATTAGATATAATGTAATATACTGATCCCTTCCCACAGATCAAGGTAGCTACATTTAATAACAATATCATTATTACTATATCTACATGAGATATGATGTAATATACTAATCCCTGCCCACAGACCAATGTATATTTATAAGCGATATCATTATTACTATATCTACATTAGATATAATGTAATGTACTGATCACTGTCCACAGATCAAGGTGCCTACATTTAATAACAATATCATTAGTACTATATCCACATTACATATAATGTAATATACTGATCCCTTCCCACAGATCAATGTACATATAATAACAATATCATTATTACTATTTCTACATTAGATATAATGTAATATACTGATCCCTGCCCACAGATCAAGGTAGCTACATTTAATAACAATATCATTATTACCACATCTACATTAGATATAAAGTAATATACTGATCCCTGCCCACAGTTCAATGTACCTGTATTGAATAACAACATCATTCATACTATATCTACATGAGATATGATGTAATATACTAATCCCTGCCCACAGATCAATGTATATTTACTACCGATATCATTATTACTATATCTACATTAGATATAATGTAATATACTGATCCCTGTCCACAGATCATTGTATCTACATTTAATAACAATATCATCAGTACTATATCCCCATTACATATAATGTAATATACTGATCCCTTCCCACAGATCAATGTACATATAATAACAATATCATTATTACTATTTCTACATTAGATATAATGTAATATACTGATCCCTGCCCACAGATCAAGGTACCTACCTTTAATAACAATATCATTAGTACTATTTCTAC
Source organism: Osmia lignaria lignaria (assembly GCF_051020975.1). Lineage (NCBI taxonomy): Eukaryota > Metazoa > Arthropoda > Insecta > Hymenoptera > Megachilidae > Osmia > Osmia lignaria. The sequence goes on from NC_135041.1 coordinate 1,218,061, forward strand.
ATTAGATATAATGCAATATACTGATCCCTGCCCACAGATCAAGGTACCTACCTTTAATAACAATATCATTAGTACTATATCTACATTGGATATAATGTAATATACTGATTCCTTCCCACAGATCAAGGTATATTTAATACCGATATCATTATTGCTATATCTACATTAGATATAATGTAATATACTGATCCCTGTCCACAGATCAAGGTACCTACATTTAATAACAATATAATTATTACTATATCTACATCAGATATAATGTAATATACTGATTCCTCCCCACAGATCAAGGTATCTGCATTTAATAACAATATCATTATTACTATTTCTACATTAGATATAATGTAATATACTGATCCCTGCCCACAGATCAAGGTATCTACCTTTAATAACAATATCATTAGTACTATATCCACATTACATATAATGTAATATACTGATCCCTTGCCACAGATCAATGTACATATAATAGCAAAATCGTTATTACTATAACTACATTAGATATAATGTAATATATCTAGTCCTTTCCTCAGATCAATGTACATTTAATATGGATATCATTATTACTATTTCTACATTAGATATAATGTGATATACTGATTCCTTCCCACAGATCAAGGTATCTGCATTTAATAACAATATCATTAGTACTATATCTACATTAGATATAATGTAATATACTGATCCCTTCCCACAGATCAAGGTAGGTATATTTAATAACAATATCATTATTACTACATATACATTAGATATAAAGTAATATACTGATCCCTGCCCACAGTTCAATGTGCCTATATTTAATAACAACATCATCCATACTATATCTACATGAGATATGATGTAATATACTAATCCCGGCCCACAGATCATTGTATGTACATTTAATAACAATATCATTAGTACTATATGTACATTAGATATAATGTGATATACTGATTCCTTCCCACAGATCAAGGTATCTGCATTTAATAACAATAGCATTATTACTATATCTACACTAGATATAATGCAATATACGGATTCCCTCCTACAGGTCAATGAACATATAATAGCAAAATCGTTATTACTATGACTACATTAGATATAATGTAATATACTGAGTACTTTCCTCAGATCAATGTACATTTAATATGGATATTGTTTGAGCGTAACGCTATTTTAAATTTCGCCGGAACTATCCTGACAAGGATATGCAGGAAGATTGTTGAAAAGGTAGTTTAATAAAGAATCAAAATTCGTCACTCAATGATAACAGAACTCACTTTTATTAACTCCGCTTCCGCGATTGAAGTTTCGATAAACGTTTAACTTCCCGGCGATACGGTGAAGGCGAAGCGAATATGTGGTTGAATATTTGTGCAAGCGATAAGCGCGTGGTTTTGGTTAAGAGAGACACGTGTATTGCGTTCGATGTTTTGAACAGAAGTGATCTATCGATCACCTACAGGCACCGCGATCGCGCGTGGCGCCAGGATCGAAGGATTGTGACGTCCTTAACGGACGAGTTAATTTGTCGAGCGGGATTCTTAAACTAAGCGAAATTAATGAATAAAATTAAATCTTAACCTAATTGTAGTATTAATTTATAACCTTAACAGATATCATTATTACTATCCCTACATTAGATATAATGCAATATACTGATCCCTGCCCACAGATCAAGGTACCTACCTTTAATAACAATATCATTAGTACTATATCTACATTAGATATAATGTAATATACTGATTCCTTCCCACAGATCAAGGTATCTACATTTAATAACAATATCATTATTACTATATCTACATTAAATATAATGCAATATACGGATCCCTTCCCACAGATCAATGTACATTTAATAACAACATCATTCATACTATATCTACCTTGGATATAATGTAATATACTGATCCCTTCCCACAGATCAGTGTACATATAATAGCAAAATCGTTATTACTATATCTACATTAGGTATAATGTAATGTATTGACTACATCCTACAGATCATTGTACATTTGATAACATCATTCATGCTATAGCTAAATTGGATATAATGTAATGTACTGATCCCTTCCCACAGATCAAGGTAGCTACATTTAATAACAGTATCATTATTACAATATCTACATGAGATATGATGTAATATACTAATCCCTGCCCACAGATCAATGTATATTTAATAGCGATATCATTATTACTATATCTACATTAGATACAATGTAGTATACTGATCACTGTCCACAGATCAAGGTGCCTACTTTTAATAACAATATTATTATTACTACATCTACGTTAGATATAATGTAATATACTGATCCCTGCCCACAGACCAATGTACCTGCGTTTAATAAGAATATCATTAGTACTATATCCACATTACATATAATGTAATATCCTGATTACTTCCCACAGGTCAATGTACATATAATAGCAATATCGTTATTGCCATATCTACATTAGGTATAATGTAATATACTGATCCCTGCCCACAGATCAAGGTAGCTACATTTAATAACAATATCATTATTACCACATCTACATTAGATATAAAGTAATATACTGATCCCTGCCCACAGATCAATGTACCTGCGTTTAATAAGAATATCATTAGTACTATATCCACATTACATATAATGTAATATCCTGATTACTTCCCACAGGTCAATGTACATATAATAACAATATCATTATTACTTCATCTACATTAGATATAATGTAATATACTGATCCCTGCCCACAGATCAATGTACCTACATTTAATAACAATATCATTAGTACTATATCTACATTAGATATAATGTAATATACTGATTCCTTCCCACAGATCACGGTATATTTAATACCGATATCATTATTGCTATATCTACATTAGATATAATGTAATATACTGATTCCTCCCCACAGATCAAGGTATCAGCATTTAATAACAATATCATTATTACTGTATCTACAGTAGATGTAATGCAATATACGGATTCCTTCCAACAGATCAAAGTACATTTAATAACATCATTCATGCTACAGCTAAATTGGATATAATGTAATATACTGATCCCTTCCCACACGTCAAGGTAGTTACATTTAATAACAATATCTTTATTACTATATCTACACTAGATATAATGTAATATACGGATTCCTTCCCACGTATCAATGTACATTTAATAACAACATCATTCATACTATATCTACATTGGATATAATGTAATACACTAATCCCTGCCCACAGATCAACGTATATATAATAGCAAAATCGTTATTACTATATCTACATTAGATATAATGTAATATACTGATCCCTGTCCACAGATCATTGTATCTACATTTAATAACAATATCATTAGTACTATATGTACATTAGATATAATGTGATATACTGATTCCTTCCCACAGATCAAGGTATCTGCATTTAATAACAATAGCATTATTACTATATCTACACTAGATATAATGCAATATACGGATTCCTTCCTACAGGTCAATGAACATATAATAGCAAAATCGTTATTACTATAACTACATTAGATATAATGTAATATACTGAGTACTTTCCTCAGATCAATGTACATTTAATATGGATATCATTATTACTATTTCTACATTAGATATAATGCAATATACTGATCCCTTCCCACAGATCAAGGTACCTACCTTTAATAACAATATCATTAGTACTATATCTACATTAGATATAATGTAATATACTGATTCCTTCCCACAGATCAAGGTGCCTACATTTAATAACAATATTATTATTACTACATCTACGTTAGATATAATGTAATATACTGATCCCTGCCCACAGACCAATGTACCTACGTTTAATAAGAATATCATTAGTACTATATCCACATTACATATAATGTAATATACTGATTACTTCCCACAGGTCAATGTACATATAATAGCAATATCGTTATTGCCATATCTACATTAGGTATAATGTAATATACTGATCCCTCCTCACAGATCAATGTACCTACATTTCATAACAATATCATTATTACTACATATACAATACATATAAAGTAATATACTGATTCCCTCCCACAGATCAAGGTATCTACATTTAATAACTGTATCATTATTACTATATCTACACTAGATATAATGTAATATACGGATTCCTACCCACAGATCAATGTACATTTAATAACAACATCATTCATACTATATCTACATTGGATATAATGTAATATACTGGTCCCTTCCCACAGGTCAATGTACATATAATAGCAAAATCGTTATTACTATACCTACATTAGGTATAATGTAATGTATTGACTACATCCTACAGATCATTGTACATTTAATAACATCATTCATGCTATAGCTAAATTGGATATAATGTAATATACTGATCCCTTCCCACAGATCACGGTAGCTACATTTAATAACAATATCATTATTACAATATCTACATGAGATATGATGTAATATACTAATCCCTGCCCACAGATCAATGTATATTTAATAGCGATATCATTATTACTATATCTACATTAGATACAATGTAGTATACTGATCACTGTCCACAGATCAAGGTGCCTACATTTAATAACAATATTATTATTACTACATCTACGTTAGATATAATGTAATATACTGATCCCTGCCCACAGACCAATGTAACTACGTTTAATAAGAATATCATTAGTACTATATCCACATTACATATAATGTAATATACTGATTACTTCCCACAGGTCAATGTACATATAATAGCAATATCGTTATTGCCATATCTACATTAGGTATAATGTAATATACTGATCCCTCCTCACAGATCAATGTACCTACATTTCATAACAATATCATTATTACTACATATACAATACATATAAAGTAATATACTGATCCCTGCCCACAGTTCAATGTACCTATATTTAATAACAACATCATCCATACTATATCTACATGAGATATGATGTAATATACTAATCCCTGCCCACAGATCAATGTGCCTACGTTTAATAAGAATATCATTAGTACTATATCCACATTACATATAATGTAATATACTGATTACTTCCCACAGGTCAATGTACATATAATAGCAATATCGTTATTGCCATATCTACATTAGGTATAATGTAATGTATTGACTACATCCTACAGATCATTGTACATTTGATAACATCATTCATGCTGTAGCTAAATTGGATAAAATGTAATATACTGATCCCTTCCCACAGATCAATGTACCTACATTTAATAACAATATCATTAGTACTATATCTACATTAGATATAATGTAATATACTGATTCCTTCCCACAGAGCACGGTATATTTAATACCGATATCATTATTGCTATATCTACATTAGATATAATGTAATATACTGATTCCTCCCCACAGATCAAGGTATCTACATTTATTAACAATATCATTATTACTGTAGCTGCACTAAATATAATGCAATATACGGATTCCTTCCCACAGATCAATGTATATTTAATAACAACATCATTCCTACTATATCTACCTTGGATATGATGTAATATACTGATCTCTTCCCACAGATCAATGTACATATACTAGCAAAATCGTTATTACTATATCTACATTAGGTATAATGTAATGTATTGATTACATCCAACAGATCATTGTACATTTAATAACATCATTCATGCTATAGCTAAATTGGATATAATGTAATATACTGATCCCTTCCCACAGATCAAGGTAGCTACATTTAATAACAATATCATTATTACTATATCTACATGAGATATGATGTAATATACTAATCCCTGCCCACAGATCAATGTATATTTAATAGCGATGTCATTATTACTATATCTACATTAGATATAATGTAATGTACTGATCACTGTCCACAGATCAAGGAGCCTACATTTAATAACAATATCAGTATTACTACATCTACATTAGATATAATGTAATATACTGATCCCTGCCCACAGATCATTGTACCTACATTTAATAAGAATATCATTATTACTATATCCACATCACATATAATGTAATATACGGATTACTTCCCACAGATCAATGTACATATAATAGCAATGTCGTTATTGCCATATCTACATTAGGTATAATGTAATATACTGATCCCTCCTCACAGATCTATGTACCTACATTTCATAAGAATATCATTATTACTATATCTACATTAGATATAATGTAATATACTGATCCCTGCCCACATATCAAGGTACCTATCTTTAATAACAATATCATTAGTACTATATCTACATTAGATATAATGTAATATACTGATCCCTTCGCACAGATCAAGGTAGCTACATTTAACAACAACATCATTCATACTATATCTACATTGGATATAATGTAATATACTGATCCCTTCCCACAGATCAATGTACATATAATAGCAAAATCGTTAATACTATATCTACATTAGGTATAATGTAATGTATTGACTACAGCGCACAGATCATTGTACATTTAATAACATCATTCATGCTATAGCTAAATTAGATATAATGTAATATACTGATCCCTTCCCACAGATCAAGGTAGCTACATTTAATAACAATATCATTATTACTATATCTACATGAGATATGATGTAATATACTAATCCCTGCCCACAGACCAATGTATATTTATAAGCGATATCATTATTACTATATCTACATTAGATATAATGTAATGTACTGATCACTGTCCACAGATCAAGGTGCCTACATTTAATAACAATATCATTAGTACTATATCCACATTACATATAATGTAATATACTGATCCCTTCCCACAGATCAATGTACATATAATAACAATATCATTATTACTATTTCTACATTAGATATGATGTAATATACTGATCCCTGCCCACAGATCAAGGTAGCTACATTTAATAACAATATCATTATTACCACATCTACATTAGATATAAAGTAATATACTGATCCCTGCCCACAGTTCAATGTACCTGTATTGAATAACAACATCATTCATACTATATCTACATGAGATATGATGTAATATACTAATCCCTGCCCACAGATCATTGTATGTACATTTAATAACAATATCATTAGGTACTATATGTACATTAGATATAATGTGATATACTGATTCCTTCCCACAGATCAAGGTATCTGCATTTAATAACAATAGCATTATTACTATATCTACACTAGATATAATGCAATATACGGATTCCCTCCTACAGGTCAATGAACATATAATAGCAAAATCGTTATTACTATGACTACATTAGATATAATGTAATATACTGAGTACTTTCCTCAGATCAATGTACATTTAATATGGATATCATTATTACTATCTCTACATTAGATATAATGCAATATACTGATCCCTGCCCACAGATCAAGGTACCTACCTTTAATAACAATATCATTAGTACTATATCTACATTAGATATAATGTAATATACTGATTCCTTCCCACAGATCAAGGTATCTACATTTAATAACAATATCATTATTACTATATCTACATTAAATATAATGCAATATACGGATCCCTTCCCACAGATCAATGTACATTTAATAACAACATCATTCATACTATATCTACCTTGGATATAATGTAATATACTGATCCCTTCCCACAGATCAGTGTACATATAATAGCAAAATCGTTATTACTATATCTACATTAGGTATAATGTAATGTATTGACTACATCCTACAGATCATTGTACATTTGATAACATCATTCATGCTATAGCTAAATTGGATATAATGTAATGTACTGATCCCTTCCCACAGATCAAGGTAGCTACATTTAATAACAGTATCATTATTACAATATCTACATGAGATATGATGTAATATACTAATCCCTGCCCCAGATTAATGTATATTTAATAGCGATATCATTATTACTATATCTACATTAGATACAATGTAGTATACTGATCACTGTCCACAGATCAAGGTGCCTACATTTAATAACAATATTATTATTACTACATCTACGTTAGATATAATGTAATATACTGATCCCTGCCCACAGACCACTGTACCTGCGTTTAATAAGAATATCATTAGTACTATATCCACATTACATATAATGTAATATCCTGATTACTTCCCACAGGTCAATGTACATATAATAGCAATATCGTTATTGCCATATCTACATTAGGTATAATGTAATATACTGATCCCTGCCCACAGATCAAGGTAGCTACATTTAATAACAATATCATTATTACCACATCTACATTAGATATAAAGTAATATACTGATCCCTGCCCACAGTTCAATGTACCTATATTTAATAACAACATCATTCATACTATATCTACATGAGATATGATGTAATATACTAATCCCTGCCCACAGATCAATGTACCTACGTTTAATAAGAATATCATTAGTACTATATCCACATTACATATAATGTAATATACTGATTACTTCCCACAGGTCAATGTACATATAATAGCAATATCGTTATTGCCATATCTACATTAGGTATAATGTAATGTATTGACTACATCCTACAGATCATTGTACATTTGATAACATCATTCATGCTATAGCTAAATTGGATATAATGTAATATACTGATCCCTTCCCACAGATCAAGGTAGCTACATTCAATAACAGTATCATTATTACAATATCTACATGAGATATGATGTAATATACTAATCCCTGCCCACAGATCAATGTATATTTAATAGCGATATCATTATTACTATATCTACATTAGATACAATGTAGTATACTGATCACTGTCCACAGATCAAGGTGCCTACATTTAATAACAATATCATTATTACTTCATCTACATTAGATATAATGTAATATACTGATCCCTGCCCACAGATCAATGTACCTACATTTAATAACAATATCATTAGTACTATATCTACATTAGATATAATGTAATATAATGATTCCTTCCCACAGATCTCGGTAACTACATTTAATAACAATATCATTATTACTATATCTACATTAAATATAATGCAATATACGGATTCCTTCCCACAGATCAATGTACATTTAATAACAACATCATTCATACTATATCTACCTTGGATATAATGTAATATACTGATCCCTTCCCACAGATCAGTGTACATATAATAGCAAAATCGTTATTACTATATCTACATTAGGTATAATGTAATGTATTGACTACATCCTACAGATCATTGTACATTTGATAACATCATTCATGCTATAGCTAAATTGGATATAATGTAATGTACTGATCCCTTCCCACAGATCAAGGTAGCTACATTCAATAACAGTATCATTATTACAATATCTACATGAGATATGATGTAATATACTAATCCCTGCCCACAGACCAATGTATATTTAATAGCGATATCATTATTACTATATCTAAATTAGATACAATGTAGTATACTGATCACTGTCCACAGATCAAGGTGCCTACATTTAATAACAATATTATTATTACTACATCTACGTTAGATATAATGTAATATACTGATCCCTGCCCACAGACCAATGTACCTACGTTTAATAAGAATATCATTAGTACTATATCCACATTACATATAATGTAATATACTGATTACTTCCCACAGGTCAATGTACATATAATAACAATATCATTATTACTTCATCTACATTAGATATAATGTAATATACTGATCCCTGCCCACAGATCAATGTACCTACATTTAATAACAATATCATTAGTACTATATCTACATTAGATATAATGTAATATACTGATTCCTTCCCACAGATCACGGTATATTTAATACCGATATCATTATTGCTATATCTACATTAGATATAATGTAATATACTGATTCCTCCCCACAGATCAAGGTATCAGCATTTAATAACAATATCATTATTACTGTATCTACAGTAGATGTAATGCAATATACGGATTCCTTCCAACAGATCAAAGTACATTTAATAACATCATTCATGCTACAGCTAAATTGGATATAATGTAATATACTGAACCCTTCCTACACGTCAAGGTAGTTACATTTAATAACAATATCTTTATTACTATATCTACACTAGATATAATGTAATATACGGATTCCGTCCCACGGATCAATGTACATTTAATAACAACATCATTCATACTATATCTACATTGGATATAATGTAATACACTAATCCCTGCCCACAGATCAACGTATATATAATAGCAAAATCGTTATTACTATATCTACATTAGATATAATGTAATATATTGATCCCTGTCCACAGATCATTGTATCTACATTTAATAACAATATCATTAGTACTATATGTACATTAGATATAATGTGATATACTGATTCCTTCCCACAGATCAAGGTATCTGCATTTAATAACAATAGCATTATTACTATATCTACACTAGATATAATGCAATATACGGATTCCTTCCTACAGGTCAATGAACATATAATAGCAAAATCGTTATTACTATAACTACATTAGATATAATGTAATATACTGAGTACTTTCCTCAGATCAATGTACATTTAATATGGATATCATTATTACTATTTCTACATTAGATATAATGCAATATACTGATCCCTTCCCACAGATCAAGGTTCCTACCTTTAATAACAATATCATTAGTACTATATCTACATTAGATATAATGTAATATACTGATTCCTTCCCACAGATCAAGGTATCTACATTTAATAACAATATCATTATTACTATATCTACACTAAATATAATGCAATATACGGATCCCTTCCCACAGATCAATGTACATTTAATAACAACATCATTCATACTATATCTACCTTGGATATAATGTAATATACTGATCCCTTCCCACAGATCAGTGTACATATAATAGCAAAATCGTTATTACTATATCTACATTAGGTATAATGTAATGTATTGACTACATCCTACAGATCATTGTACATTTGATAACATCATTCATGCTATAGCTAAATTGGATATAATGTAATGTACTGATCCCTTCCCACAGATCAAGGTAGCTACATTTAATAACAGTATCATTATTACAATATCTACATGAGATATGATGTAATATACTAATCCCTGCCCACAGGTCAATGTATATTTAATAGCGATATCATTATTACTATATCTACATTAGATACAATGTAGTATACTGATCACTGTCCACAGATCAAGGAGCCTACATTTAATAACAATATCAGTATTACTACATCTACATTAGATATAATGTAATATACTGATCCCTGCCCACAGATCATTGTACCTACATTTAATAAGAATATCATTATTACTATATCCACATCACATATAATGTAATATACGGATTACTTCCCACAGATCAATGTACATATAATAGCAATGTCGTTATTGCCATATCTACATTAGGTATAATGTAATATACTGATCCCTCCTCACAGAACTATGTACCTACATTTCATAAGAATATCATTATTACTATATCTACATTAGATATAATGTAATATACTGATCCCTGCCCACATATCAAGGTACCTACCTTTTATAACAATATCATTAGTACTATATCTACATTAGATATAATGTAATATACTGATCCCTTCGCACAGATCAAGGTAGCTACATTTAACAACAACATCATTCATACTATATCTACATTGGATATAATGTAATATACTGATCCCTTCCCACAGATCAATGTACATATAATAGCAAAATCGTTAATACTATATCTACATTAGGTATAATGTAATGTATTGACTACAGCGCACAGATCATTGTACATTTAATAACATCATTCATGCTATAGCTAAATTAGATATAATGTAATATACTGATCCCTTCCCACAGATCAAGGTAGCTACATTTAATAACAATATCATTATTACTATATCTACATGAGATATGATGTAATATACTAATCCCTGCCCACAGACCAATGTATATTTATAAGCGATATCATTATTACTATATCTACATTAGATATAATGTAATGTACTGATCACTGTCCACAGATCAAGGTGCCCACATTTAATAACAATATCATTAGTACTATATCCACATTACATATAATGTAATATACTGATCCCTTCCCACAGATCAATGTACATATAATAACAATATCATTATTACTATTTCTACATTAGATATAATGTAATATACTGATCCCTGCCCACAGATCAAGGTAGCTACATTTAATAACAATATCATTATTACCACATCTACATTAGATATAAAGTAATATACTGATCCCTGCCCACAGTTCAATGTACCTATATTGAATAACAACATCATTCATACTATATCTACATGAGATATGATGTAATATACTAATCCCTGCCCACAGATCAATGTATATTTACTAGCGATATCATTATTACTATATCTACATTAGATATAATGTAATATACTGATCCCTGTCCACAGATCATTGTATCTACATTTAATAACAATATCATCAGTACTATATCCCCATTACATATAATGTAATATACTGATCCCTTCCCACAGATCAATGTACATTTAATAACAACATCATTCATACTATATCTACCTTGGATATAATGTAATATAGTGATCCCTTCCCACAGATCAGTGTACATATAATAGCAAAATCGTTATTACTATATCTACATTAGGTATAATGTAATGTATTGACTACATCCTACAGATCATTGTACATTTGATAACATCATTCATGCTATAGCTAAATTGGATATAATGTAATGTACTGATCCCTTCCCACAGATCAAGGTAGCTACATTTAATAACAGTATCATTATTACAATATCTACATGAGATATGATGTAATATACTAATCCCTGCCCACAGATCAATGTATATTTAATAGCGATATCATTATTACTATATCTACATTAGATACAATGTAGTATACTGATCACTGTCCACAGATCAAGGTGCCTACATTTAATATCAATATTATTATTACTACATCTACGTTAGATATAATGTAATATACTGATCCCTGCCCACAGACCAATGTACCTGCGTTTAATAAGAATATCATTAGTACTATATCCACATTACATATAATGTAATATACTGATTACTTCCCACAGGTCAATGTACATATAATAGCAATATCGTTATTGCCATATCTACATTAGGTATAATGTAATATACTGATCCCTGCCCACAGATCAAGGTAGCTACATTTAATAACAATATCATTATTACCACATCTACATTAGATATAAAGTAATATACTGATCCCTGCCCACAGTTCAATGTACCTATATTTAATAACAACATCATTCATACTATATCTACATGAGATATGATGTAATATACTAATCCCTGCCCACAGATCAATGTACCTACGTTTAATAAGAATATCATTAGTACTATATCCACATTACATATAATGTAATATACTGATTACTTCCCACAGGTCATTGTACATATAATAGCAATATCGTTATTGCCATATCTACATTAGGTATAATGTAATGTATTGACTACATCCTACAGATCATTGTACATTTGATAACATCATTCATGCTATAGCTAAATTGGATATAATGTAATATACTGATCACTGTCCACAGATCAAGGTGCCTACATTTAATAACAATATCATTATTACTTCATCTACATTAGATATAATGTAATATACTGATCCCTGCCCACAGATCAATGTACCTACATTTAATAACAATATCATTAGTACTATATCTACATTAGATATAATGTAATATACTGATTCCTTCCCACAGATCACGGTATATTTAATACCGATATCATTATTGTTATATCTACATTAGATATAATGTAATATACTGATTCCTCCCCACAGATCAAGGTATCAGCATTTAATAACAATATCATTATTACTGTATCTACAGTAGATGAAATGCAATATACGGATTCCTTCCAACAGATCAAAGTACATTTAATAACATCATTCATGCTACAGCTAAATTGGATATAATGTAATATACTGATCCCTTCCCACAGGTCAAGGTAGCTACATTTAATAACAATATCTTTATTACTATATCTACACTAGATATAATGTAATATACGGATTCCTCCCCACGGATCAATGTACATTTAATAACAACATCATTCATACTATATCTACATTGGATATAATGTAATTTACTGATCCCTCCCCACAGGTCAATGTACATATAATAGCAAAATCGTTATTACTATAACTAGATTAGATATAATGTAATATATCTAGTCCTTTCCTCAGATCAATGTACATTTAGTATGGATATCATTATTACTATTTCTACATTAGATATAATGTAATATACTGATCCCTGCCCACAGATCAAGGTACCTACCTTCAATAACAATATCATTAGTACTATATCAACATTAGATATAATGTAATATACTGATCCCTTCCCACAGATCAAGGTAGCTACATTTAATAACAATATCATTATTACTACATGTACATTAGATATAAAGTAATATACTGATCCCTGCCCACAATTCAATGTACCTATATTTAATAACAACATCATTCATACTATATCTACATGAGATATGATGTAATACACTAATCCCTGCCCACAGATCAATGTATATATAATAGCAAAATCGTTATTACTATATCTACATTAGATATAATGTAATATACTGATCCCTGTCCACAGATCAATGTACCTACATTTAATAACAATATCATTAGTACTATATCCACTTCACATATAATGTAATATACTGATCCCTTCCCACAGATCAATGTACATATAATAACAATATCATTATTACTATTTCTACATTAGATATAATGTAATATACTGATCCCTGCCCACAGATCAAGGTACCTACCTTTAATAACTATATCATTAGTACTATATCTACATTAGATATGAGGTAATATACTGATTCCTCCCCACAGATCAAGGTATCTACATTTATTAACAATATCATTATTACTATATCTGCACTAAATATAATGCAATATACGGATTCCTTCCCACAGATCAATGTACATTTAATAACAACATCATTCCTACTATATCTACCTTGGATATGATGTAATATACTGATCCCTTCCCACAGATCAATGTACACATAATAGCAAAATCGTTATTACTATATCTACATTAGGTATAATGTAATGTATTAATTACATCCAACAGATCATTGTACATTTAATAACATCATTCATGCTATAGCTAAATTGGATATAATGTAATATACTGATCCCTTCCCACAGATCAAGGTAGCTACATTTAATAACAATATCATTATTACTATATCTACATGAGATATGATGTAATATACTAATCCCTGCCCACAGACCAATGTATATTTATAAGCGATATCATTATTACTATATCTACATTCGATATAATGTAATATACTGATCCCTGTTCACAGATCAATGTACCTACATTTAATAACAATATCATTAGTACTATATCCACATTACATATAATATAATATACTGATCCCTTCCCACAGATCAATGTACATATAATAACAATATCATTATTACTATTTCTACATTAGATATATTGTAATATACTGATCACTTCCCACAGGTCAATGTACATATAATAGCAAAATCGTTATTACTATAACTGCATTAGATATAATGTAATATACTGAGTACTTTCCTCAGATCAATGTACATTTAATATGGATATCATTATTACTATTTCTACATTAGATATAATGCAATATACTGATCCCTTCCCACAGATCAAGGTACCTACCTTTAATAACAATATCATTAGTACTATATCTACATTAGATATAATGTAATATACTGATTCCTTCCCACAGATCAAGGTATCTCCATTTAATAACAATATCATTATTACTATATCTACATTAAATATAATGCAATATACGGATTCCTTCCCACAGATCAATGTACATTTAATAACAACATCATTCATACTATATCTACCTTGGATATAGTGTAATATACTGATCCCTTCCCACAGATCAGTGTACATATAATAGCAAAATCGTTATTACTATATCTACATTAGGTATAATGTAATGTATTGACTACATCCTACAGATCATTGTACATTTGATAACATCATTCATGCTATAGCTAAATTGGATATAATGTAATGTACTGATCCCTTCCCACAGATCAAGGTAGCTACATTTAATAACAGTATCATTATTACAATATCTACATGAGATATGATGTAATATACTAATCCCTGCCCCAGATTAATGTATATTTAATAGCGATATCATTATTACTATATCTACATTAGATACAATGTAGTATACTGATCACTGTCCACAGATCAAGGTGCCTACATTTAATAACAATATTATTATTACTACATCTACGTTAGATATAATGTAATATACTGATCCCTGCCCACAGACCACTGTACCTGCGTTTAATAAGAATATCATTAGTACTATATCCACATTACATATAATGTAATATCCTGATTACTTCCCACAGGTCAATGTACATATAATAGCAATATCGTTATTGCCATATCTACATTAGGTATAATGTAATATACTGATCCCTGCCCACAGATCAAGGTAGCTACATTTAATAACAATATCATTATTACCACATCTACATTAGATATAAAGTAATATACTGATCCCTGCCCACAGTTCAATGTACCTATATTTAATAACAACATCATTCATACTATATCTACATGAGATATGATGTAATATACTAATCCCTGCCCACAGATCAATGTACCTACGTTTAATAAGAATATCATTAGTACTATATCCACATTACATATAATGTAATATACTGATTACTTCCCACAGGTCAATGTACATATAATAGCAATATCGTTATTGCCATATCTACATTAGGTATAATGTAATGTATTGACTACATCCTACAGATCATTGTACATTTGATAACATCATTCATGCTATAGCTAAATTGGATATAATGTAATATACTGATCCCTTCCCACAGATCAAGGTAGCTACATTCAATAACAGTATCATTATTACAATATCTACATGAGATATGATGTAATATACTAATCCCTGCCCACAGATCAATGTATATTTAATAGCGATATCATTATTACTATATCTACATTAGATACAATGTAGTATACTGATCACTGTCCACAGATCAAGGTGCCTACATTTAATAACAATATCATTATTACTTCATCTACATTAGATATAATGTAATATACTGATCCCTGCCCACAGATCAATGTACCTACATTTAATAACAATATCATTAGTACTATATCTACATTAGATATAATGTAATATAATGATTCCTTCCCACAGATCTCGGTAACTACATTTAATAACAATATCATTATTACTATATCTACATTAAATATAATGCAATATACGGATTCCTTCCCACAGATCAATGTACATTTAATAACAACATCATTCATACTATATCTACCTTGGATATAATGTAATATACTGATCCCTTCCCACAGATCAGTGTACATATAATAGCAAAATCGTTATTACTATATCTACATTAGGTATAATGTAATGTATTGACTACATCCTACAGATCATTGTACATTTGATAACATCATTCATGCTATAGCTAAATTGGATATAATGTAATGTACTGATCCCTTCCCACAGATCAAGGTAGCTACATTCAATAACAGTATCATTATTACAATATCTACATGAGATATGATGTAATATACTAATCCCTGCCCACAGACCAATGTATATTTAATAGCGATATCATTATTACTATATCTAAATTAGATACAATGTAGTATACTGATCACTGTCCACAGATCAAGGTGCCTACATTTAATAACAATATTATTATTACTACATCTACGTTAGATATAATGTAATATACTGATCCCTGCCCACAGACCAATGTACCTACGTTTAATAAGAATATCATTAGTACTATATCCACATTACATATAATGTAATATACTGATTACTTCCCACAGGTCAATGTACATATAATAACAATATCATTATTACTTCATCTACATTAGATATAATGTAATATACTGATCCCTGCCCACAGATCAATGTACCTACATTTAATAACAATATCATTAGTACTATATCTACATTAGATATAATGTAATATACTGATTCCTTCCCACAGATCACGGTATATTTAATACCGATATCATTATTGCTATATCTACATTAGATATAATGTAATATACTGATTCCTCCCCACAGATCAAGGTATCAGCATTTAATAACAATATCATTATTACTGTATCTACAGTAGATGTAATGCAATATACGGATTCCTTCCAACAGATCAAAGTACATTTAATAACATCATTCATGCTACAGCTAAATTGGATATAATGTAATATACTGAACCCTTCCTACACGTCAAGGTAGTTACATTTAATAACAATATCTTTATTACTATATCTACACTAGATATAATGTAATATACGGATTCCGTCCCACGGATCAATGTACATTTAATAACAACATCATTCATACTATATCTACATTGGATATAATGTAATACACTAATCCCTGCCCACAGATCAACGTATATATAATAGCAAAATCGTTATTACTATATCTACATTAGATATAATGTAATATATTGATCCCTGTCCACAGATCATTGTATCTACATTTAATAACAATATCATTAGTACTATATGTACATTAGATATAATGTGATATACTGATTCCTTCCCACAGATCAAGGTATCTGCATTTAATAACAATAGCATTATTACTATATCTACACTAGATATAATGCAATATACGGATTCCTTCCTACAGGTCAATGAACATATAATAGCAAAATCGTTATTACTATAACTACATTAGATATAATGTAATATACTGAGTACTTTCCTCAGATCAATGTACATTTAATATGGATATCATTATTACTATTTCTACATTAGATATAATGCAATATACTGATCCCTTCCCACAGATCAAGGTTCCTACCTTTAATAACAATATCATTAGTACTATATCTACATTAGATATAATGTAATATACTGATTCCTTCCCACAGATCAAGGTATCTACATTTAATAACAATATCATTATTACTATATCTACACTAAATATAATGCAATATACGGATCCCTTCCCACAGATCAATGTACATTTAATAACAACATCATTCATACTATATCTACCTTGGATATAATGTAATATACTGATCCCTTCCCACAGATCAGTGTACATATAATAGCAAAATCGTTATTACTATATCTACATTAGGTATAATGTAATGTATTGACTACATCCTACAGATCATTGTACATTTGATAACATCATTCATGCTATAGCTAAATTGGATATAATGTAATGTACTGATCCCTTCCCACAGATCAAGGTAGCTACATTTAATAACAGTATCATTATTACAATATCTACATGAGATATGATGTAATATACTAATCCCTGCCCACAGGTCAATGTATATTTAATAGCGATATCATTATTACTATATCTACATTAGATACAATGTAGTATACTGATCACTGTCCACAGATCAAGGAGCCTACATTTAATAACAATATCAGTATTACTACATCTACATTAGATATAATGTAATATACTGATCCCTGCCCACAGATCATTGTACCTACATTTAATAAGAATATCATTATTACTATATCCACATCACATATAATGTAATATACGGATTACTTCCCACAGATCAATGTACATATAATAGCAATGTCGTTATTGCCATATCTACATTAGGTATAATGTAATATACTGATCCCTCCTCACAGAACTATGTACCTACATTTCATAAGAATATCATTATTACTATATCTACATTAGATATAATGTAATATACTGATCCCTGCCCACATATCAAGGTACCTACCTTTTATAACAATATCATTAGTACTATATCTACATTAGATATAATGTAATATACTGATCCCTTCGCACAGATCAAGGTAGCTACATTTAACAACAACATCATTCATACTATATCTACATTGGATATAATGTAATATACTGATCCCTTCCCACAGATCAATGTACATATAATAGCAAAATCGTTAATACTATATCTACATTAGGTATAATGTAATGTATTGACTACAGCGCACAGATCATTGTACATTTAATAACATCATTCATGCTATAGCTAAATTAGATATAATGTAATATACTGATCCCTTCCCACAGATCAAGGTAGCTACATTTAATAACAATATCATTATTACTATATCTACATGAGATATGATGTAATATACTAATCCCTGCCCACAGACCAATGTATATTTATAAGCGATATCATTATTACTATATCTACATTAGATATAATGTAATGTACTGATCACTGTCCACAGATCAAGGTGCCCACATTTAATAACAATATCATTAGTACTATATCCACATTACATATAATGTAATATACTGATCCCTTCCCACAGATCAATGTACATATAATAACAATATCATTATTACTATTTCTACATTAGATATAATGTAATATACTGATCCCTGCCCACAGATCAAGGTAGCTACATTTAATAACAATATCATTATTACCACATCTACATTAGATATAAAGTAATATACTGATCCCTGCCCACAGTTCAATGTACCTATATTGAATAACAACATCATTCATACTATATCTACATGAGATATGATGTAATATACTAATCCCTGCCCACAGATCAATGTATATTTACTAGCGATATCATTATTACTATATCTACATTAGATATAATGTAATATACTGATCCCTGTCCACAGATCATTGTATCTACATTTAATAACAATATCATCAGTACTATATCCCCATTACATATAATGTAATATACTGATCCCTTCCCACAGATCAATGTACATTTAATAACAACATCATTCATACTATATCTACCTTGGATATAATGTAATATAGTGATCCCTTCCCACAGATCAGTGTACATATAATAGCAAAATCGTTATTACTATATCTACATTAGGTATAATGTAATGTATTGACTACATCCTACAGATCATTGTACATTTGATAACATCATTCATGCTATAGCTAAATTGGATATAATGTAATGTACTGATCCCTTCCCACAGATCAAGGTAGCTACATTTAATAACAGTATCATTATTACAATATCTACATGAGATATGATGTAATATACTAATCCCTGCCCACAGATCAATGTATATTTAATAGCGATATCATTATTACTATATCTACATTAGATACAATGTAGTATACTGATCACTGTCCACAGATCAAGGTGCCTACATTTAATATCAATATTATTATTACTACATCTACGTTAGATATAATGTAATATACTGATCCCTGCCCACAGACCAATGTACCTGCGTTTAATAAGAATATCATTAGTACTATATCCACATTACATATAATGTAATATACTGATTACTTCCCACAGGTCAATGTACATATAATAGCAATATCGTTATTGCCATATCTACATTAGGTATAATGTAATATACTGATCCCTGCCCACAGATCAAGGTAGCTACATTTAATAACAATATCATTATTACCACATCTACATTAGATATAAAGTAATATACTGATCCCTGCCCACAGTTCAATGTACCTATATTTAATAACAACATCATTCATACTATATCTACATGAGATATGATGTAATATACTAATCCCTGCCCACAGATCAATGTACCTACGTTTAATAAGAATATCATTAGTACTATATCCACATTACATATAATGTAATATACTGATTACTTCCCACAGGTCATTGTACATATAATAGCAATATCGTTATTGCCATATCTACATTAGGTATAATGTAATGTATTGACTACATCCTACAGATCATTGTACATTTGATAACATCATTCATGCTATAGCTAAATTGGATATAATGTAATATACTGATCACTGTCCACAGATCAAGGTGCCTACATTTAATAACAATATCATTATTACTTCATCTACATTAGATATAATGTAATATACTGATCCCTGCCCACAGATCAATGTACCTACATTTAATAACAATATCATTAGTACTATATCTACATTAGATATAATGTAATATACTGATTCCTTCCCACAGATCACGGTATATTTAATACCGATATCATTATTGTTATATCTACATTAGATATAATGTAATATACTGATTCCTCCCCACAGATCAAGGTATCAGCATTTAATAACAATATCATTATTACTGTATCTACAGTAGATGAAATGCAATATACGGATTCCTTCCAACAGATCAAAGTACATTTAATAACATCATTCATGCTACAGCTAAATTGGATATAATGTAATATACTGATCCCTTCCCACAGGTCAAGGTAGCTACATTTAATAACAATATCTTTATTACTATATCTACACTAGATATAATGTAATATACGGATTCCTCCCCACGGATCAATGTACATTTAATAACAACATCATTCATACTATATCTACATTGGATATAATGTAATTTACTGATCCCTCCCCACAGGTCAATGTACATATAATAGCAAAATCGTTATTACTATAACTAGATTAGATATAATGTAATATATCTAGTCCTTTCCTCAGATCAATGTACATTTAGTATGGATATCATTATTACTATTTCTACATTAGATATAATGTAATATACTGATCCCTGCCCACAGATCAAGGTACCTACCTTCAATAACAATATCATTAGTACTATATCAACATTAGATATAATGTAATATACTGATCCCTTCCCACAGATCAAGGTAGCTACATTTAATAACAATATCATTATTACTACATGTACATTAGATATAAAGTAATATACTGATCCCTGCCCACAATTCAATGTACCTATATTTAATAACAACATCATTCATACTATATCTACATGAGATATGATGTAATACACTAATCCCTGCCCACAGATCAATGTATATATAATAGCAAAATCGTTATTACTATATCTACATTAGATATAATGTAATATACTGATCCCTGTCCACAGATCAATGTACCTACATTTAATAACAATATCATTAGTACTATATCCACTTCACATATAATGTAATATACTGATCCCTTCCCACAGATCAATGTACATATAATAACAATATCATTATTACTATTTCTACATTAGATATAATGTAATATACTGATCCCTGCCCACAGATCAAGGTACCTACCTTTAATAACTATATCATTAGTACTATATCTACATTAGATATGAGGTAATATACTGATTCCTCCCCACAGATCAAGGTATCTACATTTATTAACAATATCATTATTACTATATCTGCACTAAATATAATGCAATATACGGATTCCTTCCCACAGATCAATGTACATTTAATAACAACATCATTCCTACTATATCTACCTTGGATATGATGTAATATACTGATCCCTTCCCACAGATCAATGTACACATAATAGCAAAATCGTTATTACTATATCTACATTAGGTATAATGTAATGTATTAATTACATCCAACAGATCATTGTACATTTAATAACATCATTCATGCTATAGCTAAATTGGATATAATGTAATATACTGATCCCTTCCCACAGATCAAGGTAGCTACATTTAATAACAATATCATTATTACTATATCTACATGAGATATGATGTAATATACTAATCCCTGCCCACAGACCAATGTATATTTATAAGCGATATCATTATTACTATATCTACATTCGATATAATGTAATATACTGATCCCTGTTCACAGATCAATGTACCTACATTTAATAACAATATCATTAGTACTATATCCACATTACATATAATATAATATACTGATCCCTTCCCACAGATCAATGTACATATAATAACAATATCATTATTACTATTTCTACATTAGATATATTGTAATATACTGATCACTTCCCACAGGTCAATGTACATATAATAGCAAAATCGTTATTACTATAACTGCATTAGATATAATGTAATATACTGAGTACTTTCCTCAGATCAATGTACATTTAATATGGATATCATTATTACTATTTCTACATTAGATATAATGCAATATACTGATCCCTTCCCACAGATCAAGGTACCTACCTTTAATAACAATATCATTAGTACTATATCTACATTAGATATAATGTAATATACTGATTCCTTCCCACAGATCAAGGTATCTCCATTTAATAACAATATCATTATTACTATATCTACATTAAATATAATGCAATATACGGATTCCTTCCCACAGATCAATGTACATTTAATAACAACATCATTCATACTATATCTACCTTGGATATAGTGTAATATACTGATCCCTTCCCACAGATCAGTGTACATATAATAGCAAAATCGTTATTACTATATCTACATTAGGTATAATGTAATGTATTGACTACATCCTACAGATCATTGTACATTTGATAACATCATTCATGCTATAGCTAAATTGGATATAATGTAATGTACTGATCCCTTCCCACAGATCAAGGTAGCTACATTCAATAACAGTATCATTATTACAATATCTACATGAGATATGATGTAATATACTAATCCCTGCCCACAGATAAATGTATATTTAATAGCGATATCATTATTACTATATCTACATTAGATACAATGTAGTATACTGATCACTGTCCACAGATCAAGGTGCCTACATTTAATAACAATATTATTATTACTACATCTACGTTAGATATAATGTAATATACTGATCCCTGCCCACAGACCAATGTACCTGCGTTTAATAAGAATATCATTAGTACTATATCCACATTACATATAATGTAATATACTGATTACTTCCCACAGGTCAATGTACATATAATAGCAATATCGTTATTGCCATATCTACATTAGGTATAATGTAATATACTGATCCCTGCCCACAGATCAAGGTAGCTACATTTAATAACAATATCATTATTACCACATCTACATTAGATATAAAGTAATATACTGATCCCTGCCCACAGTTCAATGTACCTATATTTAATAACAACATCATTCATACTATATCTACATGAGATATGATGTAATATACTAATCCCTGCCCACAGATCAATGTACCTACGTTTAATAAGAATATCATTAGTACTATATCCACATTACATATAATGTAATATACTGATTACTTCCCACAGGTCAATGTACATATAATAACAATATCATTATTACTTCATCTACATTAGATATAATGTAATATACTGATCCCTGCCCACAGATCAATGTACCTACATTTAATAACAATATCATTAGTACTATATCTACATTAGATATAATGTAATATACTGATTCCTTCCCACAGATCAATGTATATTTAATAGCGATATCATTATTACTATATCTACATTAGATACAATGTAGTATACTGATCACTGTCCACAGATCAAGGTGCCTACATTTAATAACAATATTATTATTACTACATCTACGTTAGATATAATGTAATATACTGATCCCTGCCCACAGACCAATGTACCTACGTTTAATAAGAATATCATTAGTACTATATCCACATTACATATAATGTAATATACTGATTACTTCCCACAGGTCAATGTACATATAATAACAATATCATTATTACTTCATCTACATTAGATATAATGTAATATACTGATCCCTGCCCACAGATCAATGTACCTACATTTAATAACAATATCATTAGTACTATATCTACATTAGATATAATGTAATATACTGATTCCTTCCCACAGATCACGGTATATTTAATACCGATATCATTATTGCTATATCTACATTAGATATAATGTAATATACTGATTCCTCCCCACAGATCAAGGTATCAGCATTTAATAACAATATCATTATTACTGTATCTACAGTAGATGTAATGCAATATACGGATTCCTTCCAACAGATCAAAGTACATTTAATAACATCATTCATGCTACAGCTAAATTGGATATAATGTAATATACTGAACCCTTCCTACACGTCAAGGTAGTTACATTTAATAACAATATCTTTATTACTATATCTACACTAGATATAATGTAATATACGGATTCCGTCCCACGGATCAATGTACATTTAATAACAACATCATTCATACTATATCTACATTGGATATAATGTAATACACTAATCCCTGCCCACAGATCAACGTATATATAATAGCAAAATCGTTATTACTATATCTACATTAGATATAATGTAATATATTGATCCCTGTCCACAGATCATTGTATCTACATTTAATAACAATATCATTAGTACTATATGTACATTAGATATAATGTGATATACTGATTCCTTCCCACAGATCAAGGTATCTGCATTTAATAACAATAGCATTATTACTATATCTACACTAGATATAATGCAATATACGGATTCCTTCCTACAGGTCAATGAACATATAATAGCAAAATCGTTATTACTATAACTACATTAGATATAATGTAATATACTGAGTACTTTCCTCAGATCAATGTACATTTAATATGGATATCATTATTACTATTTCTACATTAGATATAATGCAATATACTGATCCCTTCCCACAGATCAAGGTTCCTACCTTTAATAACAATATCATTAGTACTATATCTACATTAGATATAATGTAATATACTGATTCCTTCCCACAGATCAAGGTATCTACATTTAATAACAATATCATTATTACTATATCTACACTAAATATAATGCAATATACGGATCCCTTCCCACAGATCAATGTACATTTAATAACAACATCATTCATACTATATCTACCTTGGATATAATGTAATATACTGATCCCTTCCCACAGATCAGTGTACATATAATAGCAAAATCGTTATTACTATATCTACATTAGGTATAATGTAATGTATTGACTACATCCTACAGATCATTGTACATTTGATAACATCATTCATGCTATAGCTAAATTGGATATAATGTAATGTACTGATCCCTTCCCACAGATCAAGGTAGCTACATTTAATAACAGTATCATTATTACAATATCTACATGAGATATGATGTAATATACTAATCCCTGCCCACAGGTCAATGTATATTTAATAGCGATATCATTATTACTATATCTACATTAGATACAATGTAGTATACTGATCACTGTCCACAGATCAAGGAGCCTACATTTAATAACAATATCAGTATTACTACATCTACATTAGATATAATGTAATATACTGATCCCTGCCCACAGATCATTGTACCTACATTTAATAAGAATATCATTATTACTATATCCACATCACATATAATGTAATATACGGATTACTTCCCACAGATCAATGTACATATAATAGCAATGTCGTTATTGCCATATCTACATTAGGTATAATGTAATATACTGATCCCTCCTCACAGAACTATGTACCTACATTTCATAAGAATATCATTATTACTATATCTACATTAGATATAATGTAATATACTGATCCCTGCCCACATATCAAGGTACCTACCTTTTATAACAATATCATTAGTACTATATCTACATTAGATATAATGTAATATACTGATCCCTTCGCACAGATCAAGGTAGCTACATTTAACAACAACATCATTCATACTATATCTACATTGGATATAATGTAATATACTGATCCCTTCCCACAGATCAATGTACATATAATAGCAAAATCGTTAATACTATATCTACATTAGGTATAATGTAATGTATTGACTACAGCGCACAGATCATTGTACATTTAATAACATCATTCATGCTATAGCTAAATTAGATATAATGTAATATACTGATCCCTTCCCACAGATCAAGGTAGCTACATTTAATAACAATATCATTATTACTATATCTACATGAGATATGATGTAATATACTAATCCCTGCCCACAGACCAATGTATATTTATAAGCGATATCATTATTACTATATCTACATTAGATATAATGTAATGTACTGATCACTGTCCACAGATCAAGGTGCCCACATTTAATAACAATATCATTAGTACTATATCCACATTACATATAATGTAATATACTGATCCCTTCCCACAGATCAATGTACATATAATAACAATATCATTATTACTATTTCTACATTAGATATAATGTAATATACTGATCCCTGCCCACAGATCAAGGTAGCTACATTTAATAACAATATCATTATTACCACATCTACATTAGATATAAAGTAATATACTGATCCCTGCCCACAGTTCAATGTACCTATATTGAATAACAACATCATTCATACTATATCTACATGAGATATGATGTAATATACTAATCCCTGCCCACAGATCAATGTATATTTACTAGCGATATCATTATTACTATATCTACATTAGATATAATGTAATATACTGATCCCTGTCCACAGATCATTGTATCTACATTTAATAACAATATCATCAGTACTATATCCCCATTACATATAATGTAATATACTGATCCCTTCCCACAGATCAATGTACATTTAATAACAACATCATTCATACTATATCTACCTTGGATATAATGTAATATAGTGATCCCTTCCCACAGATCAGTGTACATATAATAGCAAAATCGTTATTACTATATCTACATTAGGTATAATGTAATGTATTGACTACATCCTACAGATCATTGTACATTTGATAACATCATTCATGCTATAGCTAAATTGGATATAATGTAATGTACTGATCCCTTCCCACAGATCAAGGTAGCTACATTTAATAACAGTATCATTATTACAATATCTACATGAGATATGATGTAATATACTAATCCCTGCCCACAGATCAATGTATATTTAATAGCGATATCATTATTACTATATCTACATTAGATACAATGTAGTATACTGATCACTGTCCACAGATCAAGGTGCCTACATTTAATATCAATATTATTATTACTACATCTACGTTAGATATAATGTAATATACTGATCCCTGCCCACAGACCAATGTACCTGCGTTTAATAAGAATATCATTAGTACTATATCCACATTACATATAATGTAATATACTGATTACTTCCCACAGGTCAATGTACATATAATAGCAATATCGTTATTGCCATATCTACATTAGGTATAATGTAATATACTGATCCCTGCCCACAGATCAAAGTAGCTACATTTAATAACAATATCATTATTACCACATCTACATTAGATATAAAGTAATATACTGATCCCTGCCCACAGTTCAATGTACCTATATTTAATAACAACATCATTCATACTATATCTACATGAGATATGATGTAATATACTAATCCCTGCCCACAGATCAATGTACCTACGTTTAATAAGAATATCATTAGTACTATATCCACATTACATATAATGTAATATACTGATTACTTCCCACAGGTCATTGTACATATAATAGCAATATCGTTATTGCCATATCTACATTAGGTATAATGTAATGTATTGACTACATCCTACAGATCATTGTACATTTGATAACATCATTCATGCTATAGCTAAATTGGATATAATGTAATATACTGATCACTGTCCACAGATCATGGTGCCTACATTTAATAACAATATCATTATTACTTCATCTACATTAGATATAATGTAATATACTGATCCCTGCCCACAGATCAATGTACCTACATTTAATAACAATATCATTAGTACTATATCTACATTAGATATAATGTAATATACTGATTCCTTCCCACAGATCACGGTATATTTAATACCGATATCATTATTGTTATATCTACATTAGATATAATGTAATATACTGATTCCTCCCCACAGATCAAGGTATCAGCATTTAATAACAATATCATTATTACTACATGTACATTAGATATAAAGTAATATACTGATCCCTGCCCACAATTCAATGTACCTATATTTAATAACAACATCATTCATACTATATCTACATGAGATATGATGTAATACACTAATCCCTGCCCACAGATCAATGTATATATAATAGCAAAATCGTTATTACTATATCTACATTAGATATAATGTAATATACTGATCCCTGTCCACAGATCAATGTACCTACATTTAATAACAATATCATTAGTACTATATCCACTTCACATATAATGTAATATACTGATTACTTCCCACAGGTCAATGTACATATAATAACAATATCATTATTACTTCATCTACATTAGATATAATGTAATATACTGATCCCTGCCCACAGATCAATGTACCTACATTTAATAACAATATCATTAGTACTATATCTACATTAGATATAATGTAATATACTGATTCCTTCCCACAGATCACGGTATATTTAATACCGATATCATTATTGCTATATCTACATTAGATATAATGTAATATACTGATTCCTCCCCACAGATCAAGGTATCAGCATTTAATAACAATATCATTATTACTGTATCTACAGTAGATGTAATGCAATATACGGATTCCTTCCAACAGATCAAAGTACATTTAATAACATCATTCATGCTACAGCTAAATTGGATATAATGTAATATACTGATCCCTTCCCACACGTCAAGGTAGTTACATTTAATAACAATATCTTTATTACTATATCTACACTAGATATAATGTAATATACGGATTCCTTCCCACGGATCAATGTACATTTAATAACAACATCATTCATACTATATCTACATTGGATATAATGTAATACACTAATCCCTGCCCACAGATCAACGTATATATAATAGCAAAATCGTTATTACTATATCTACATTAGATATAATGTAATATACTGATCCCTGTCCACAGATCATTGTATCTACATTTAATAACAATATCATTAGTACTATATGTACATTAGATATAATGTGATATACTGATTCCTTCCCACAGATCAAGGTATCTGCATTTAATAACAATAGCATTATTACTATATCTACACTAGATATAATGCAATATACGGATTCCTTCCTACAGGTCAATGAACATATAATAGCAAAATCGTTATTACTATAACTACATTAGATATAATGTAATATACTGAGTACTTTCCTCAGATCAATGTACATTTAATATGGATATCATTATTACTATTTCTACATTAGATATAATGCAATATACTGATCCCTTCCCACAGATCAAGGTACCTACCTTTAATAACAATATCATTAGTACTATATCTACATTAGATATAATGTAATATACTGATTCCTTCCCACAGATCAAGGTATCTACATTTAATGACGATATCATTATTACTATATCTACATTAAATATAATGCAATATACGGATTCCTTCCCACAGATCAATGTACATTTAATAACAACATCATTCATACTATATCTACCTTGGATATAATGTAATATACTGATCCCTTCCCACAGATCAGTGTACATATAATAGCAAAATCGTTATTACTATATCTACATTAGGTATAATGTAATGTATTGACTACATCCTACAGATCATTGTACATTTGATAACATCATTCATGCTATAGCTAAATTGGATATAATGTAATGTACTGATCCCTTCCCACAGATCAAGGTAGCTACATTTAATAACAGTATCATTATTACAATATCTACATGAGATATGATGTAATATACCAATCCCTGCCCACAGATCAATGTATATATAATAGCAAAATCGTTATTACTATATCTACATTAGATATAATGTAATATACTGATCCCTGTCCACAGATCATTGTATCTACATTTAATAACAATATCATTAGTACTATATCCACATTACATATAATGTAATATACTGATTACTTCCCAGAGGTCAATGTACATATAATAGCAATATCGTTATTGCCATATCTACATTAGGTATAATGTAATGTATTGACTACATCCTACAGATCATTGTACATTTGATAACATCATTCATGCTATAGCTAAATTGGATATAATGTAATATACTGATCCCTTCCCACAGATCAAGGTAGCTACATTTAATAACAATATCATTATTACAATATCTACATGAGATATGATGTAATATACTAATCCCTGCCCACAGATCGATGTATATTTAATAGCGATATCATTATTACTATATCTACATTAGATATAATGTAATGTACTGATCACTGTCCACAGATCAAGGTGCCTACATTTAATAACAATATCATTATTACTACATCTACATTAGATATAATGTAATATACTGATCCCTGCCCACAGATCATTGTACCTACATTTAATAAGAATATCATTATTACTATATCTACATTAGATATAATGTAATATACTGGTCCCTGCCCACATATCAAGGTACCTACCTTTAATAACAATATCATTAGTACTATATCTACATTAGATATAATGTAATATACTGATCCCTTCCCACCGATCAAGGTAGGTACATTTAATAACAATATCATTGTTACTACATATACATTACATAGAAAGTAATATACTGATCCCTGCCCACAGTTCAATGTACCTATACTTAATAACAACATCATCCATACTATATCTACATGAGATATGATGTAATATACTAATCCCTGCCCACAGATCAATGTATATTTAATAGCGATATCACTATTACTATATCTACATTAGATATAATGTAATATACTGATCCCTGTCCACAGATCACTGTATCTACATTTAATAACAACATCATTAGTACTATATCTACATTAGATATAATGTGATATACTGATTCCTTCCCACAGATCAAGGTATCTGCATTTAATAACAATATCATTAGTGCTATATCTACACTAGATATAATGCAATACACGGATTCCTTCCCACACATCAATGTACATATAATAGCAAAATCGTTATTACTATATCTACATTAGGTATAATGTAATGTATTGACTACATCCTACAGCTCATTGTACATTTATTAACATCATTCATGCTATAGCTAAATTGGATATAATGTAATATACTGATCCCTTCCTACAGATCAAGGCAGCTACACTTAACAACAACATCATTCATACTATATCTACATTGGATATAATGTAATATACTGATCCCTTCCCACAGATCAATGTACATATAATAGCAAAATCGTTAATACTATATCTACATTAGGTATAATGTAATGTATTGACTACATCGTACAGATCATTGTACATTTAATAACATCATTCATGCTGTAGCTAAATTAGATATAATGTAATATACTGATCCCTGCCCACAGATCAATGTACCTACATTTAATAAGAACATCATTAGTACTATATCCACATTACATATAACGTAATATACTGATTACTTCCCACAGATCAATGTACATATAATAGCAATATCGTTATTGCCATATCTACATTAGGTATAATGTAATATACTGATCCCTGCTCACAGATCAACGTACCTACATTTCATAACAATATCATTATTACTATATCTACATTAGATATAATGTAATATACTGATCACTGCCCACAGATCAAGGTACCTACCTTTAATAACAATATCATTAGTACTATATCTACCTTAGATATAATGTAATATACTGATCCCTTCCCACA
Organism: Osmia lignaria lignaria; assembly: GCF_051020975.1. Classification (NCBI taxonomy): domain Eukaryota; kingdom Metazoa; phylum Arthropoda; class Insecta; order Hymenoptera; family Megachilidae; genus Osmia; species Osmia lignaria. The sequence continues at coordinate 1,251,205 of NC_135041.1, forward strand.
GATCAAGGTAGCTACATTTAATAACAATATCATTATTACTACATCTACATTAGATATAAAGTAATATGCTGATCGCTGCCCACAGTTCAATGTACCTATATTTAATAACAACATCATTCATACTATATCTACATGAGATATGATGTAATATACTAATCCCTGCCCACAGATCAATGTACATATAATAACGATATCATTATTACTATTTCTACATTAGATATAATGTAATATACTGATCCCTGCCCACAGATCAAGGTACCTACCTTTAATAACAATATCATTAGTACTATATCTACATTAGATATAATGTAATATACTGATCCCTTCCCACAAATCAAGATAGCTACATTTAATAACAATATCATTATTACTACATCTACATTAGATATAATGCAATATACGGATTCCTTCCTACAGATCAATGTACATTTAATAACAACATCATTCATACTATATCTACATTGGATATAATGTAATATACTGATCACTTCCCACAGGTCAATGTACATATAATAGCAAAATCGTTATTACTATAACTACATTAGATATAATGTAATATACTGAGTCCTTTCCTCAGATCAATGTACATTTAATATGGATATCATTATTACTATTTCTACATTAGATATAATGCAATATACTGATCCCTGCCCACAGATCAAGGTACCTACCTTTAATAACAATATCATTAGTGCTATATCTACACTAGATATAATGCAATACACGGATTCCTTCCCACACATCAATGTACATATAATAGCAAAATCGTTATTACTATATCTACATTAGGTATAATGTAATGTATTGACTACATCCTACAGCTCATTGTACATTTATTAACATCATTCATGCTATAGCTAAATTGGATATAATGTAATATACTGATCCCTTCCTACAGATCAAGGCAGCTACATTTAACAACAACATCATTCATACTATATCTACATTGGATATAATGTAATATACTGATCCCTTCCCACAGATCAATGTACATATAATAGCAAAATCGTTAATACTATATCTACATTAGGTATAATGTAATGTATTGACTACATCGTACAGATCATTGTACATTTAATAACATCATTCATGCTATAGCTAAATTAGATATAATGTATTATACTGATCCCTGCCCACAGATCAATGTACCTACATTTAATAAGAACATCATTAGTACTATATCCACATTACATATAACGTAATATACTGATTACTTCCCACAGATCAATGTACATATAATAGCAATATCGTTATTGCCATATCTACATTGGGTATAATGTAATATACTGATCCCTGCTCACAGATCAACGTACCTACATTTCATAACAATATCATTATTACTACATCTACATTAGATATAATGTAATATACTGATCCCTGCCCACAGATCATTGTACCTACATTTAATAAGAATATCATTATTACCATATCCACATCACATATAATGTAATATACGGATTACTTCCCACAGATCAATGTACATATAATAGCAATGTCGTTATTGCCATATCTACATTAGGTATAATGTAATATACTGATCCCTCCTCACAGATCTATGTACCTACATTTCATAAGAATATCATTATTACTATATCTACATTAGATATAATGTAATATACTGATCCCTGCCCACATATCAAGGTACCTACCTTTAATAACAATATCATTAGTACTATATCTACATTAGATATAATGTAATATACTGATCCCTTCCCACAGATCAAGGTAGCTACATTCAATAACAGTATCATTATTACAATATCTACATGAGATATGATGTAATATACTAATCCCTGCCCACAGATCAATGTATATTTAATAGCGATATCATTATTACTATATCTACATTAGATACAATGTAGTATACTGATCACTGTCCACAGATCAAGGTGCCTACATTTAATAACAATATCATTATTACTTCATCTACATTAGATATAATGTAATATACTGATCCCTGCCCACAGATCAATGTACCTACATTTAATAACAATATCATTAGTACTATATCTACATTAGATATAATGTAATATAATGATTCCTTCCCACAGATCTCGGTATCTACATTTAATAACAATATCATTATTACTATATCTACATTAAATATAATGCAATATACGGATCCCTTCCCACAGATCAATGTACATTTAATAACAACATCATTCATACTATATCTACCTTGGATATAATGTAATATACTGATCCCTTCCCACAGATCAGTGTACATATAATAGCAAAATCGTTATTACTATATCTACATTAGGTATAATGTAATGTATTGACTACATCCTACAGATCATTGTACATTTGATAACATCATTCATGCTATAGCTAAATTGGATATAATGTAATGTACTGATCCCTTCCCACAGATCAAGGTAGCTACATTTAATAACAGTATCATTATTACAATATCTACATGAGATATGATGTAATATACCAATCCCTGCCCACAGATCAATGTATATATAATAGCAAAATCGTTATTACTATATCTACATTAGATATAATGTAATATACTGATCCCTGTCCACAGATCATTGTATCTACATTTAATAACAATATCATTAGTACTATATCCACATTACATATAATGTAATATACTGATTACTTCCCAGAGGTCAATGTACATGTAATAGCAATATCGTTATTGCCATATCTACATTAGGTATAATGTAATGTATTGACTACATCCTACAGATCATTGTACATTTGATAACATCATTCATGCTATAGCTAAATTGGATATAATGTAATATACTGATCCCTTCCCACAGATCAAGGTAGCTACATTTAATAACAATATCATTATTACAATATCTACATGAGATATGATGTAATATACTAATCCCTGCCCACAGATCGATGTATATTTAATAGCGATATCATTATTACTATATCTACATTAGATATAATGTAATGTACTGATCACTGTCCACAGATCAAGGTGCCTACATTTAGTAACAATATCATTATTACTACATCTACATTAGATATAATGTAATATACTGATCCCTGCCCACAGATCATTGTACCTACATTTAATAAGAATATCATTATTACTATATCTACATTAGATATAATGTAATATACTGGTCCCTGCCCACATATCAAGGTACCTACCTTTAATAACAATATCATTAGTACTATATCTACATTAGATATAATGTAATATACTGATCCCTTCCCACCGATCAAGGTAGGTACATTTAATAACAATATCATTGTTACTACATATACATTACATAGAAAGTAATATACTGATCCCTGCCCACAGTTCAATGTACCTATACTTAATAACAACATCATCCATACTATATCTACATGAGATATGATGTAATATACTAATCCCTGCCCACAGATCAATGTATATTTAATAGCGATATCACTATTACTATATCTACATTAGATATAATGTAATATACTGATCCCTGTCCACAGATCACTGTATCTACATTTAATAACAACATCATTAGTACTATATCTACATTAGATATAATGTGATACACTGATTCCTTCCCACAGATCAAGGTATCTGCATTTAATAACAATATCATTAGTGCTATATCTACACTAGATATAATGCAATACACGGATTCCTTCCCACACATCATTGTACATATAATAGCAAAATCGTTATTACTATATCTACATTAGGTATAATGTAATGTATTGACTACATCCTACAGCTCATTGTACATTTATTAACATCATTCATGCTATAGCTAAATTGGATACAATGTAATATACTGATCCCTTCCTACAGATCAAGGCAGCTACACTTAACAACAACATCATTCATACTATATCTACATTGGATATAATGTAATATACTGATCCCTTCCCACAGATCAATGTACATATAATAGCAAAATCGTTAATACTATATCTACATTAGGTATAATGTAATGTATTGACTACATCGTACAGATCATTGTACATTTAATAACATCATTCATGCTGTAGCTAAATTAGATATAATGTAATATACTGATCCCTGCCCACAGATCAATGTACCTACATTTAATAAGAACATCATTAGTACTATATCCACATTACATATAACGTAATATACTGATTACTTCCCACAGATCAATGTACATATAATAGCAATATCGTTATTGCCATATCTACATTAGGTATAATGTAATATACTGATCCCTGCTCACAGATCAACGTACCTACATTTCATAACAATATCATTATTACTATATCTACATTAGATATAATGTAATATACTGATCACTGCCCACAGATCAAGGTACCTACCTTTAATAACAATATCATTAGTACTATATCTACCTTAGATATAATGTAATATACTGATCCCTTCCCACAGATCAAGGTAGCTACATTTAATAACAATATCATTATTACTACATCTACATTAGATATAAAGTAATATGCTGATCGCTGCCCACAGTTCAATGTACCTATATTTAATAACAACATCATTCATACTATATCTACATGAGATATGATGTAATATACTAATCCCTGCCCACAGATCAATGTACATATAATAACGATATCATTATTACTATTTCTACATTAGATATAATGTAATATACTGATCCCTGCCCACAGATCAAGGTACCTACCTTTAATAACAATATCATTAGTACTATATCTACATTAGATATAATGTAATATACTGATCCCTTCCCACAAATCAAGATAGCTACATTTAATAACAATATCATTATTACTACATCTACATTAGATATAATGCAATATACGGATTCCTTCCTACAGATCAATGTACATTTAATAACAACATCATTCATACTATATCTACATTGGATATAATGTAATATACTGATCACTTCCCACAGGTCAATGTACATATAATAGCAAAATCGTTATTACTATAACTACATTAGATATAATGTAATATACTGAGTCCTTTCCTCAGATCAATGTACATTTAATATGGATATCATTATTACTATTTCTACATTAGATATAATGCAATATACTGATCCCTGCCCACAGATCAAGGTACCTACCTTTAATAACAATATCATTAGTGCTATATCTACACTAGATATAATGCAATACACGGATTCCTTCCCACACATCAATGTACATATAATAGCAAAATCGTTATTACTATATCTACATTAGGTATAATGTAATGTATTGACTACATCCTACAGCTCATTGTACATTTATTAACATCATTCATGCTATAGCTAAATTGGATATAATGTAATATACTGATCCCTTCCTACAGATCAAGGCAGCTACATTTAACAACAACATCATTCATACTATATCTACATTGGATATAATGTAATATACTGATCCCTTCCCACAGATCAATGTACATATAATAGCAAAATCGTTAATACTATATCTACATTAGGTATAATGTAATGTATTGACTACATCGTACAGATCATTGTACATTTAATAACATCATTCATGCTATAGCTAAATTAGATATAATGTATTATACTGATCCCTGCCCACAGATCAATGTACCTACATTTAATAAGAACATCATTAGTACTATATCCACATTACATATAACGTAATATACTGATTACTTCCCACAGATCAATGTACATATAATAGCAATATCGTTATTGCCATATCTACATTGGGTATAATGTAATATACTGATCCCTGCTCACAGATCAACGTACCTACATTTCATAACAATATCATTATTACTACATCTACATTAGATATAATGTAATATACTGATCTCTGCCCACAGATCATTGTACCTACATTTAATAAGAATATCATTATTACCATATCCACATCACATATAATGTAATATACGGATTACTTCCCACAGATCAATGTACATATAATAGCAATGTCGTTATTGCCATATCTACATTAGGTATAATGTAATATACTGATCCCTCCTCACAGATCTATGTACCTACATTTCATAAGAATATCATTATTACTATATCTACATTAGATATAATGTAATATACTGATCCCTGCCCACATATCAAGGTACCTACCTTTAATAACAATATCATTAGTACTATATCTACATTAGATATAATGTAATATACTGATCCCTTCCCACAGATCAAGGTAGCTACATTCAATAACAGTATCATTATTACAATATCTACATGAGATATGATGTAATATACTAATCCCTGCCCACAGATCAATGTATATTTAATAGCGATATCATTATTACTATATCTACATTAGATACAATGTAGTATACTGATCACTGTCCACAGATCAAGGTGCCTACATTTAATAACAATATCATTATTACTTCATCTACATTAGATATAATGTAATATACTGATCCCTGCCCACAGATCAATGTACCTACATTTAATAACAATATCATTAGTACTATATCTACATTAGATATAATGTAATATAATGATTCCTTCCCACAGATCTCGGTATCTACATTTAATAACAATATCATTATTACTATATCTACATTAAATATAATGCAATATACGGATCCCTTCCCACAGATCAATGTACATTTAATAACAACATCATTCATACTATATCTACCTTGGATATAATGTAATATACTGATCCCTTCCCACAGATCAGTGTACATATAATAGCAAAATCGTTATTACTATATCTACATTAGGTATAATGTAATGTATTGACTACATCCTACAGATCATTGTACATTTGATAACATCATTCATGCTATAGCTAAATTGGATATAATGTAATGTACTGATCCCTTCCCACAGATCAAGGTAGCTACATTCAATAACAGTATCATTATTACAATATCTACATGAGATATGATGTAATATACTAATCCCTGCCCACAGATCAATGTATATTTAATAGCGACATCATTATTACTATATCTACATTAGATACAATGTAGTATACTGATCACTGTCCACAGATCAAGGTGCCTACATTTAATAACAATATTATTATTACTACATCTACGTTAGATATAATGTAATATACTGATCCCTGCCCACAGACCAATGTACCTACGTTTAATAAGAATATCATTAGTACTATATCCACATTACATATAATGTAATATACTGATTACTTCCCACAGGTCAATGTACATATAATAACAATATCATTATTACTTCATCTACATTAGATATAATGTAATATACTGATCCCTGCCCACAGATCAATGTACCTACATTTAATAACAATATCATTAGTACTATATCTACATTAGATATAATGTAATATACTGATTCCTTCCCACAGATCACGGTATATTTAATACCGATATCATTATTGCTATATCTACATTAGATATAATGTAATATACTGATTCCTCCCCACAGATCAAGGTATCAGCATTTAATAACAATATCATTATTACTGTATCTACAGTAGATGTAATGCAATATACGGATTCCTTCCAACAGATCAAAGTACATTTAATAACATCATTCATGCTACAGCTAAATTGGATATAATGTAATATACTGATCCCTTCCCACACGTCAAGGTAGTTACATTTAATAACAATATCTTTATTACTATATCTACACTAGATATAATGTAACATACGGATTCCTTCCCACGGATCAATGTACATTTAATAACAACATCATTCATACTATATCTACATTGGATATAACGTAATACACTAATCCCTGCCCACAGATCAACGTATATATAATAGCAAAATCGTTATTACTATATCTACATTAGATATAATGTAATATACTGATCCCTGTCCACAGATCATTGTATCTACATTTAATAACAATATCATTAGTACTGTATGTACATTAGATATAATGTGATATACTGATTCCTTCCCACAGATCAAGGTATCTGCATTTAATAACAATAGCATTATTACTATATCTACACTAGATATAATGCAATATACGGAATCCTTCCTACAGGTCAATGAACATATAATAGCAAAATCGTTATTACTATAACTACATTAGATATAATGTAATATACTGAGTACTTTCCTCAGATCAATGTACATTTAATATGGATATCATTATTACTATTTCTACATTAGATATAATGCAATATACTGATCCCTTCCCACAGATCAAGGTACCTACCTTTAATAACAATATCATTAGTACTATATCTACATTAGATATAATGTAATATACTGATTCCTTCCCACAGATCAAGGTATCTACATTTAATAACGATATCATTACTACTATATCTACATTAAATATAATGCAATATACGGATTCCTTCCCACAGATCAATGTACATTTAATAACAACATCATTCATACTATATCTACCTTGGATATAGTGTAATATACTGATCCCTTCCCACAGATCAGTGTACATATAATAGCAAAATCGTTATTACTATATCTACATTAGGTATAATGTAATGTATTGACTACATCCTACAGATCATTGTACATTTGATAACATCATTCATGCTATAGCTAAATTGGATATAATGTAATGTACTGATCCCTTCCCACAGATCAAGGTAGCTACATTCAATAACAGTATCATTATTACAATATCTACATGAGATACGATGTAATATACTAATCCCTGCCCACAGATCAATGTATATTTAATAGCGATATCATTATTACTATATCTACATTAGATACAATGTAGTATACTGATCACTGTCCACAGATCAAGGTGCCTACATTTAATAACAATATTATTATTACTACATCTACGTTAGATATAATGTAATATACTGATCCCTGCCCACAGACCAATGTACCTACGTTTAATAAGAATATCATTAGTACTATATCCACATTACATATAATGTAATATACTGATTACTTCCCACAGGTCAATGTACATATAATAACAATATCATTATTACTTCATCTACATTAGATATAATGTAATATACTGATCCCTGCCCACAGATCAATGTACCTACATTTAATAACAATATCATTAGTACTATATCTACATTAGATATAATGTAATATACTGATTCCTTCCCACAGATCACGGTATATTTAATACCGATATCATTATTGCTATATCTACATTAGATATAATGTAATATACTGATTCCTCCCCACAGATCAAGGTATCAGCATTTAATAACAATATCATTATTACTGTATCTACAGTAGATGTAATGCAATATACGGATTCCTTCCAACAGATCAAAGTACATTTAATAACATCATTCATGCTACAGCTAAATTGGATATAATGTAATATACTGATCCCTTCCCACACGTCAAGGTAGTTACATTTAATAACAATATCTTTATTACTATATCTACACTAGATATAATGTAACATACGGATTCCTTCCCACGGATCAATGTACATTTAATAACAACATCATTCATACTATATCTACATTGGATATAATGTAATACACTAATCCCTGCCCACAGATCAACGTATATATAATAGCAAAATCGTTATTACTATATCTACATTAGATATAATGTAATATACTGATCCCTGTCCACAGATCATTGTATCTACATTTAATAACAATATCATTAGTACTATATGTACATTAGATATAATGTGATATACTGATTCCTTCCCACAGATCAAGGTATCTGCATTTAATAACAATAGCATTATTACTATATCTACACTAGATATAATGCAATATACGGATTCCTTCCTACAGGTCAATGAACATATAATAGCAAAATCGTTATTACTATAACTACATTAGATATAATGTAATATACTGATTACTTTCCTCAGAACAATGTACATTTAATATGGATATCATTATTACTATTTCTACATTAGATATAATGCAATATACTGAGCCCTTCCCACAGATCAAGGTACCTACCTTTAATAACAATATCATTAGTACTATATCTACATTAGATATAATGTAATATACTGATTCCTTCCCACAGATCAAGGTATCTACATTTAATAACGATATCATTATTACTATATCTACATTAAATATAATGCAATATACGGATTCCTTCCCACAGATCAATGTACATTTAATAACAACATCATTCATACTATATCTACCTTGGATATAGTGTAATATACTGATCCCTTCCCACAGATCAGTGTACATATAATAGCAAAATCGTTATTACTATATCTACATTAGGTATAATGTAATGTATTGACTACATCCTACAGATCATTGTACATTTGATAACATCATTCATGCTATAGCTAAATTGGATATAATGTAATGTACTGATCCCTTCCCACAGATCAAGGTAGCTACATTCAATAACAGTATCATTATTACAATATCTACATGAGATATGATGTAATATACTAATCCCTGCCCACAGATCAATGTATATTTAATAGCGATATCATTATTACTATATCTACATTAGATACAATGTAGTATACTGATCACTATCCACAGATCAAGGTGCCTACATTTAATAACAATATTATTATTACTACATCTACGTTAGATATAATGTAATATACTGATCCCTGCCCACAGACCAATGTACCTACGTTTAATAAGAATATCATTAGTACTATATCCACATTACATATAATGTAATATACTGATTACTTCCCACAGGTCAATGTACATATAATAACAATATCATTATTACTTCATCTACATTAGATATAATGTAATATACTGATCCCTGCCCACAGATCAATGTACCTACATTTAATAACAATATCATTAGTACTATATCTACATTAGATATAATGTAATATACTGATTCCTTCCCACAGATCACGGTATATTTAATACCGATATCATTATTGCTATATCTACATTAGATATAATGTAATATACTGATTCCTCCCCACAGATCAATGTATCAGCATTTAATAACAATATCATTATTACTGTATCTACAGTAGATGTAATGCAATATACGGATTCCTTCCAACAGATCAAAGTACATTTAATAACATCATTCATGCTACAGCTAAATTGGATATAATGTAATATACTGATCCCTTCCCACACGTCAAGGTAGTTACATTTAATAACAATATCTTTATTACTATATCTACACTAGATATAATGTAATATACGGACTCCTTCCCACGGATCAATGTACATTTAATAACAACATCATTCATACTATATCTACATTGGATATAATGTAATACACTAATCCCTGCCCACAGATCAACGTATATATAATAGCAAAATCGTTATTACTATATGTACATTAGATATAATGTGATATACTGATTCCTTCCCACAGATCAAGGTATCTACATTTAATAACGATATCATTATTACTATATCTACATTAAATATAATGCAATATACGGATTCCTTCCCACAGATCAATGTACATTTAATAACAACATCATTCATACTATATCTACCTTGGATATAATGTAATATACTGATCCCTTCCCACAGATCAGTGTACATATAATAGCAAAATCGTTATTACTATATCTACATTAGGTATAACGTAATGTATTGACTACATCCTACAGATCATTGTACATTTGATAACATCATTCATGCTATAGCTAAATTGGATATAATGTAATGTACTGATCCCTTCCCACAGATCAAGGTAGCTACATTTAATAACAGTATCATTATTACAATATCTACATGAGATATGATGTAATATACCAATCCCTGCCCACAGATCAATGTATATATAATAGCAAAATCGTTATTACTATATCTACATTAGATATAATGTAATGTACTGATCACTGTCCACAGATCAAGGAGCCTACATTTAATAACAATATCAGTATTACTACATCTACATTCGATATAATGTAATATACTGATCCCTGCCCACAGATCAATGTACCTACATTTAATAACAATATCATTAGTACTATATCTACATTAGATATAATGTAATATACTGATTCCTTCCCACAGATCACGGTATATCTAATACCGATATCATTATTGCTATATCTACATTAGATATAATGTAATATACTGATTCCTCCCCACAGATCAAGGTATCAGCATTTAATAACAATATCATTATTACTGTATCTACAGTAGATGTAATGCAATATACGGATTCCTTCCAACAGATCAAAGTACATTTAATAACATCATTCATGCTACAGCTAAATTGGATATAATGTAATATACTGATCCCTTCCCACACGTCAAGGTAGTTACATTTAATAACAATATCTTTATTACTATATCTACACTAGATATAATGTAATATACGGATTCCTTCCCACGGATCAATGTACATTTAATAACAACATCATTCATACTATATCTACATTGGATATAATGTAATACACTAATCCCTGCCCACAGATCAACGTATATATAATAGCAAAATCGTTATTACTATATCTACATTAGATATAATGTAATATACTGATCCCTGTCCACAGATCATTGTATCTACATTTAATAACAATATCATTAGTACTATATGTACATTAGATATAATGTGATATACTGATTCCTTCCCACAGATCAAGGTATCTGCATTTAATAACAATAGCATTATTACTATATCTACACTAGATATAATGCAATATACGGATTCCTTCCTACAGGTCAATGTACATTTAATAACAACATCATTCATACTATATCTACCTTGGATATAATGTAATATACTGATCCCTTCCCACAGATCAGTGTACATATAATAGCAAAATCGTTATTACTATATCTACATTAGGTATAATGTAATGTATTGACTACATCCTACAGATCATTGTACATTTGATAACATCATTCATGCTATAGCTAAATTGGATATAATGTAATGTACTGATCCCTTCCCACAGATCAAGGTAGCTACATTTAATAACAGTATCATTATTACAATATCTACATGAGATATGATGTAATATACCAATCCCTGCCCACAGATCAATGTATATTCAATAGCGATATCATTATTACTATATCTACATTAGATACAATGTAGTATACTGATCACTGTCCACAGATCAAGGTGCCTACATTTAATAACAATATTATTATTACTACATCTACGTTAGATATAATGTAATATACTGATCCCTGCCCACAGACCAATGTACCTACGTTTAATAAGAATATCATTAGTACTATATCCACATTACATATAATGTAATATACTGATTACTTCCCACAGGTCAATGTACATATAATAGCAATATCGTTATTGCCATATCTACATTAGGTATAATGTAATATACTGATCCCTCCTCACAGATCAATGTACGTACATTTCATAACAATACCATTATTACTACATATACAATACATATAAAGTAATATACTGATCCCTGCCCACAGTTCAATGTACCTATATTTAATAACAACATCATCCATACTATATCTACATGAGATATGATGTAATATACTAATCCCTGCCCACAGATCAATGTACCTACGTTTAATAAGAATATCATTAGTACTATATCCACATTACACATAATGTAATATACTGATTACTTCCCACAGGTCAATGTACATATAATAGCAATATCGTTATTGCCATATCTACATTAGGTATAATGTAATGTATTGACTACATCCTACAGATCATTGTACATTTGATAACATCATTCATGCTATAGCTAAATTGGATATAATGTAATATACTGATCCCTTCCCACAGATCAAGGTAGCTACATTTAATAACAATATCATTATTACAATATCTACATGAGACATGATGTAATATACTAATCCCTGCCCACAGATCAATGTATATTTAATAGCGATATCATTATTACTATATCTACATTAGATACAATGTAATATACTGATCACTGTCCACAGATCAAGGTGCCTACATTTAATAACAATATCATTATTACTTCATCTACATTAGATATAATGTAATATACTGATCCCTGCCCACAGATCAATGTACCTACATTTAATAACAATATCATTAGTACTATATCTACATTAGATATAATGTAATATACTGATTCCTTCCCACAGATCACGGTATATTTAATACCGATATCATTATTGCTATATCTACATTAGATATAATGTAATATACTGATTCCTCCCCACAGATCAAGGTATCAGCATTTAATAACAATATCATTATTACTGTATCTACAGTAGATGTAATGCAATATACGGATTCCTTCCAACAGATCAAAGTACATTTAATAACATCATTCATGCTACAGCTAAATTGGATAGAATGTAATATACTGATCCCTTCCCACAGGTCAAGGTAGCTACATTTAATAACAATATCTTTATTACTATATCTACACTAGATATAATGTAATATACGGATTCCTCCCCACGGATCAATGTACATTTAATAACAACATCATTCATACTATATCTACATTGGATATAATGTAATATACTGATCCCTCCCCACAGGTCAATGTACATATAATAGCAAAATCGTTATTACTATAACTAGATTAGATATAATGTAATATATCTAGTCCTTTCCTCAGATCAATGTACATTTAGTATGGATATCATTATTACTATTTCTACATTAGATATAATGTAATATACTGATCCCTGCCCACAGATCAAGGTACCTACCTTCAATAACAATATCATTAGTACTATATCAACATTAGATATAATGTAATATACTGATCCCTTCCCACAGATCAAGGTAGCTACATTTAATAACAATATCATTATTACTACATGTACATTAGATATAAAGTAATATACTGATCCCTGCCCACAATTCAATGTACCTATATTTAATAACAACATCATTCATACTATATCTACATGAGATATGATGTAATACACTAATCCCTGCCCACAGATCAATGTATATATAATAGCAAAATCGTTATTACTATATCTACATTAGATATAATGTAATATACTGATCCCTGTCCACAGATCAATGTACCTACATTTAATAACAATATCATTAGTACTATATCCACTTCACATATAATGTAATATACTGATTCCTCCCCACAGATCAAGGTATCTACATTTATTAACAATATCATTATTACTATATCTGCACTAAATATAATGCAATATACGGATTCCTTCCCACAGATCAATGTACATTTAATAACAACATCATTCCTACTATATCTACCTTGGATATGATGTAATATACTGATCCCTTCCCACAGATCAATGTACATATAATAGCAAAATCGTTATTACTATATCTACATTAGGTATAATGTAATGTATTGATTACATCCAACAGATCATTGTACATTTAATAACATCATTCATGCTATAGCTAAATTGGATATAATGTAATATACTGATCCCTTCCCACAGATCAAGGTAGCTACATTTAATAACAATATCATTATTACTAGATATACATTACATATAAAGTAATATACTGATCCCTTCCCACAGGTCAAGGTAGCTACATTTAATAACAATATCTTTATTACTATATCTACACTAGATATAATGTAATATACGGATTCCTTCCCACGGATCAATGTACATATAATAACAATATCATTATTACTATTTCTACCTTGGATATAATGTAATATACTGATCCCTGTTCACAGATCAATGTACCTACATTTAATAACAATATCATTAGTACTATATCCACATTACATATAATATAATATACTGATCCCTTCCCACAGATCAATGTACATATAATAACAATATCATTATTACTATTTCTACATTAGATATATTGTAATATACTGATCACTTCCCACAGGTCAATGTACATATAATAGCAAAATCGTTATTACTATAACTGCATTAGATATAATGTAATATACTGAGTACTTTCCTCAGATCAATGTACATTTAATATGGATATCATTATTACTATTTCTACATTAGATATAATGCAATATACTGATCCCTTCCCACAGATCAAGGTACCTACCTTTAATAACAATATCATTAGTACTATATCTACATTACATATAATGTAATATACTGATTCCTTCCCACAGATCAAGGTATCTCCATTTAATAACAATATCATTATTACTATATCTACATTAAATATAATGCAATATACGGATTCCTTCCCACAGATCAATGTACATTTAATAACAACATCATTCATACTATATCTACCTTGGATATAATGTAATATACTGATCCCTTCCCACAGATCAGTGTACATATAATAGCAAAATCGTTATTACTATATCTACATTAGGTATAATGTAATGTATTGACTACATCCTACAGATCATTGTACATTTGATAACATCATTCATGCTATAGCTAAATTGGATATAATGTAATGTACTGATCCCTTCCCACAGATCAAGGTAGCTACATTCAATAACAGTATCATTATTACAATATCTACATGAGATATGATGTAATATACTAATCCCTGCCCACAGATCAATGTATATTTAATAGCGACATCATTATTACTATATCTACATTAGATACAATGTAGTATACTGATCACTGTCCACAGATCAAGGTGCCTACATTTAATAACAATATTATTATTACTACATCTACGTTAGATATAATGTAATATACTGATCCCTGCCCACAGACCAATGTACCTACGTTTAATAAGAATATCATTAGTACTATATCCACATTACATATAATGTAATATACTGATTACTTCCCACAGGTCAATGTACATATAATAACAATATCATTATTACTTCATCTACATTAGATATAATGTAATATACTGATCCCTGCCCACAGATCAATGTACCTACATTTAATAACAATATCATTAGTACTATATCTACATTAGATATAATGTAATATACTGATTCCTTCCCACAGATCACGGTATATCTAATACCGATATCATTATTGCTATATCTACATTAGATATAATGTAATATACTGATTCCTCCCCACAGATCAAGGTATCAGCATTTAATAACAATATCATTATTACTGTATCTACAGTAGATGTAATGCAATATACGGATTCCTTCCAACAGATCAAAGTACATTTAATAACATCATTCATGCTACAGCTAAATTGGATATAATGTAATATACTGATCCCTTCCCACACGTCAAGGTAGTTACATTTAATAACAATATCTTTATTACTATATCTACACTAGATATAATGTAATATACGGATTCCTTCCCACGGATCAATGTACATTTAATAACAACATCATTCATACTATATCTACATTGGATATAATGTAATACACTAATCCCTGCCCACAGATCAACGTATATATAATAGCAAAATCGTTATTACTATATCTACATTAGATATAATGTAATATACTGATCCCTGTCCACAGATCATTGTATCTACATTTAATAACAATATCATTAGTACTATATGTACATTAGATATAATGTGATATACTGATTCCTTCCCACAGATCAAGGTATCTGCATTTAATAACAATAGCATTATTACTATATCTACACTAGATATAATGCAATATACGGATTCCTTCCTACAGGTCAATGTACATTTAATAACAACATCATTCATACTATATCTACCTTGGATATAATGTAATATACTGATCCCTTCCACAGATCAGTGTACATATAATAGCAAAATCGTTATTACTATATCTACATTAGGTATAATGTAATGTATTGACTACATCCTACAGATCATTGTACATTTGATAACATCATTCATGCTATAGCTAAATTGGATATAATGTAATGTACTGATCCCTTCCCACAGATCAAGGTAGCTACATTTAATAACAGTATCATTATTACAATATCTACATGAGATATGATGTAATATACCAATCCCTGCCCACAGATCAATGTATATTCAATAGCGATATCATTATTACTATATCTACATTAGATACAATGTAGTATACTGATCACTGTCCACAGATCAAGGTGCCTACATTTAATAACAATATTATTATTACTACATCTACGTTAGATATAATGTAATATACTGATCCCTGCCCACAGACCAATGTACCTACGTTTAATAAGAATATCATTAGTACTATATCCACATTACATATAATGTAATATACTGATTACTTCCCACAGGTCAATGTACATATAATAGCAATATCGTTATTGCCATATCTACATTAGGTATAATGTAATATACTGATCCCTCCTCACAGATCAATGTACGTACATTTCATAACAATACCATTATTACTACATATACAATACATATAAAGTAATATACTGATCCCTGCCCACAGTTCAATGTACCTATATTTAATAACAACATCATCCATACTATATCTACATGAGATATGATGTAATATACTAATCCCTGCCCACAGATCAATGTACCTACGTTTAATAAGAATATCATTAGTACTATATCCACATTACATATAATGTAATATACTGATTACTTCCCACAGGTCAATGTACATATAATAGCAATATCGTTATTGCCATATCTACATTAGGTATAATGTAATGTATTGACTACATCCTACAGATCATTGTACATTTGATAACATCATTCATGCTATAGCTAAATTGGATATAATGTAATATACTGATCCCTTCCCACAGATCAAGGTAGCTACATTTAATAACAATATCATTATTACAATATCTACATGAGATATGATGTAATATACTAATCCCTGCCCACAGATCAATGTATATTTAATAGCGATATCATTATTACTATATCTACATTAGATACAATGTAATATACTGATCACTGTCCACAGATCAAGGTGCCTACATTTAATAACAATATCATTATTACTTCATCTACATTAGATATAATGTAATATACTGATCCCTGCCCACAGATCAATGTACCTACATTTAATAACAATATCATTAGTACTATATCTACATTAGATATAATGTAATATACTGATTCCTTCCCACAGATCACGGTATATTTAATACCGATATCATTATTGCTATATCTACATTAGATATAATGTAATATACTGATTCCTCCCCACAGATCAAGGTATCAGCATTTAATAACAATATCATTATTACTGTATCTACAGTAGATGTAATGCAATATACGGATTCCTTCCAACAGATCAAAGTACATTTAATAACATCATTCATGCTACAGCTAAATTGGATATAATGTAATATACTGATCCCTTCCCACAGGTCAAGGTAGCTACATTTAATAACAATATCTTTATTACTATATCTACACTAGATATAATGTAATATACGGATTCCTCCCCACGGATCAATGTACATTTAATAACAACATCATTCATACTATATCTACATTGGATATAATGTAATATACTGATCCCTCCCCACAGGTCAATGTACATATAATAGCAAAATCGTTATTACTATAACTAGATTAGATATAATGTAATATATCTAGTCCTTTCCTCAGATCAATGTACATTTAGTATGGATATCATTATTACTATTTCTACATTAGATATAATGTAATATACTGATCCCTGCCCACAGATCAAGGTACCTACCTTCAATAACAATATCATTAGTACTATATCAACATTAGATATAATGTAATATACTGATCCCTTCCCACAGATCAAGGTAGCTACATTTAATAACAATATCATTATTACTACATGTACATTAGATATAAAGTAATATACTGATCCCTGCCCACAATTCAATGTACCTATATTTAATAACAACATCATTCATACTATATCTACATGAGATATGATGTAATACACTAATCCCTGCCCACAGATCAATGTATATATAATAGCAAAATCGTTATTACTATATCTACATTAGATATAATGTAATATACTGATCCCTGTCCACAGATCAATGTACCTACATTTAATAACAATATCATTAGTACTATATCCACTTCACATATAATGTAATATACTGATCCCTTCCCACAGATCAATGTACATATAATAACAATATCATTATTACTATTTCTACATTAGATATAATGTAATATACTGATCCCTGCCCACAGATCAAGGTACCTACCTTTAATAACTATATCATTAGTACTATATCTACATTAGATATGAGGTAATATACTGATTCCTCCCCACAGATCAAGGTATCTACATTTATTAACAATATCATTATTACTATATCTGCACTAAATATAATGCAATATACGGATTCCTTCCCACAGATCAATGTACATTTAATAACAACATCATTCCTACTATATCTACCTTGGATATGATGTAATATACTGATCCCTTCCCACAGATCAATGTACATATAATAGCAAAATCGTTATTACTATATCTACATTAGGTATAATGTAATGTATTGATTACATCCAACCGATCATTGTACATTTAATAACATCATTCATGCTATAGCTAAATTGGATATAATGTAATATACTGATCCCTTCCCACAGATCAAGGTAGCTACATTTAATAACAATATCATTATTACTATATCTACATGAGATATGATGTAATATACTAATCCCTGCCCACGGATCAATGTATATTTAATAGCGATATCATTATTACTATATCTACATTAGATATAATGTAATGTACTGATCCCTGCCCACATATCAAGGTACCTACCTTTAATAACAATATCATTAGTACTATATCTACATTAGATATAATGTAATATACTGATCCCTTCCCACAGATCAAGGTACATTTATTAACAACATCATTCATACTATATCTACATTGGATATAATGTAATATACTGATCCCTTCCCACAGATCAATGTACATATAATAGCAAAATCGTTAATACTATATCTACATTAGGTATAATGTAATGTATTGACTACATCGCACAGATCATTGTACATTTAATAACATCATTCATGCTATAGCTAAATTGGATATAATGTAATATACTGATCCCTTCCCACAGATCGAGGGAGCTACATTTAATAACAATATCATTATTACTACATCTACATTAGATATAAAGTATTATACTGATCTCTGCCCACAGTTCAATGTACCTATATTTAATAACAACATCATTCATACTATATCTACATGAGATATGATGTAATATACTAATCCCTGCCCACAGATCAATGTATATTTAATAGCGATATCATTATTACTATATCTACATTAGATATAATGTAATATACTGATCCCTGTCCACAGATCAAGGTATCTACATTTAATAACAATATCATTATTACTATATCTACACTAGATATAATGGAATATACGGATTCCTTCCTACAGATCAATGTACATTTATTAACAACATCATTCATACTATATCTACATTGGATATAATGTAATATACTGATCACTTCCCACAGGTCAAAGTACATATAATAGCAAAATCGTTATTACTATAACTACATTAGATATAATGTAATATAATGAGTCCTTTCCTCAGATGAATGTACATTTAATATGGATATCATTATTACTATTTCTACATTAGATATAATGTAATATACTGATCCCCGCCCACAGATCAAGGTACCTACCTTTAATAACAATATCAATAGTGCTATATCAACAATGGATATAATGTAATATACTGATCCCTTCCCACAGATCAAGGTAGCTACATTTAACAACAACATCATTCATACTATACCTACATTGGATATAATGTAATATACTGATCCCTTCCCACAGATCAATGTACATATAATGGCAAAATCGTTATTACTATATCTACATTAGGTATAATGTAATGTATTGATTACATCCTACAGATCATTCTACATTTAATAACATCATTCATGCTATAGCTAAATTGGATATAATGTAACATACTGATCCCTTCCCACAGATCAAGGTAGGTACATTTAATAACAATATCATTATTACTACATATACATTACATATAAAGTAATATACTGATCCCTGCCCACAGTTCAATGTACCTATATTTAATAACAACATCATTCATACTATATCTACATGAGATATGATGTAATATACTAATCCCTGCCCACAGATCAATGTACATATAATAACGATATCATTATTACTATTTCTACATTAGATATAATGTAATATACTGATCCCTGCCCACAGATCAAGGTACCTACCTTTAATAACAATATCATTAGTACTATATCTACATTAGATATAATGTAATATACTGATCCCTTCCTACAGATCATTGTACATTTGATAACATCATTCATGCTATAGCTAAATTGGATATAATGTAATATACTGATCCCTGCCCACAGTTCAATGTACCTATATTTAATAACAACATCATTCATACTATATCTACATGAGATATGATGTAATATACTAATCCCTGCCCACAGATCAATGTATATTTAATAGCGATATCATTATTACTATATCTACATTAGATATAATGTAATATACTGATCCCTGTCCACAGATCAAGGTATCTACATTTAATAACAATATCATTATTACTATATCTACACTAGATATAATGGAATATACGGATTCCTTCCTACAGATCAATGTACATTTATTAACAACATCATTCATACTATATCTACATTGGATATAATGTAATATACTGATCACTTCCCACAGATCAATGTACATATAATAGCAAAATCGTTAATACTATATCTACATTAGGTATAATGTAATGTATTGACTACATCGCACAGATCATTGTACATTTAATAACATCATTCATGCTATAGCTAAATTGGATATAATGTAATATACTGATCCCTTCCCACAGATCTAGGGAGCTACATTTAATAACAATATCATTATTACTACATCTACATTAGATATAAAGTATTATACTGATCCCTGCCCACAGTTCAATGTACCTATATTTAATAACAACATCATTCATACTATATCTACATGAGATATGATGTAATATACTAATCCCTGCCCACAGATCAATGTATATTTAATAGCGATATCATTATTACTATATCTACATTAGATATAATGTAATATACTGATCCCTGTCCACAGATCAAGGTATCTACATTTAATAACAATATCATTATTACTATATCTACACTAGATATAATGGAATATACGGATTCCTTCCTACAGATCAATGTACATTTATTAACAACATCATTCATACTATATCTACATTGGATATAATGTAATATACTGATCACTTCCCACAGGTCAAAGTACATATAATAGCAAAATCGTTATTACTATAACTACATTAGATATAATGTAATATAATGAGTCCTTTCCTCAGATCAATGTACATTTAATATGGATATCATTATTACTATTTCTACATTAGATATAATGTAATATACTGATCCCCGCCCACAGATCAAGGTACCTACCTTTAATAACAATATCAATAGTGCTATATCAACAATGGATAGAATGTAATATACTGATCCCTTCCCACAGATCAAGGTAGCTACATTTAACAACAACATCATTCATACTATACCTACATTGGATATAATGTAATATACTGATCCCTTCCCACAGATCAATGTACATATAATGGCAAAATCGTTATTACTATATCTACATTAGGTATAATGTAATGTATTGATTACATCCTACAGATCATTCTACATTTAATAACATCATTCATGCTATAGCTAAATTGGATATAATGTAACATACTGATCCCTTCCCACAGATCAAGGTAGGTACATTTAATAACAATATCATTATTACTACATATACATTACATATAAAGTAATATACTGATCCCTGCCCACAGTTCAATGTACCTATATTTAATAACAACATCATTCATACTATATCTACATGAGATATGATGTAATATACTAATCCCTGCCCACAGATCAATGTACATATAATAACGATATCATTATTACTATTTCTACATTAGATATAATGTAATATACTGATCCCTGCCCACAGATCAAGGTACCTACCTTTAATAACAATATCATTAGTACTATATCTACATTAGATATAATGTAATATACTGATCCCTTCCTACAGATCATTGTACATTTGATAACATCATTCATGCTATAGCTAAATTGGATATAATGTAATATACTGATCCCTGCCCACAGTTCAATGTACCTATATTTAATAACAACATCATTCATACTATATCTACATGAGATATGATGTAATATACTAATCCCTGCCCACAGATCAATGTATATTTAATAGCGATATCATTATTACTATATCTACATTAGATATAATGTAATATACTGATCCCTGTCCACAGATCAAGGTATCTACATTTAATAACAATATCATTATTACTATATCTACACTAGATATAATGGAATATACGGATTCCTTCCTACAGATCAATGTACATTTATTAACAACATCATTCATACTATATCTACATTGGATATAATGTAATATACTGATCACTTCCCACAGGTCAAAGTACATATAATAGCAAAATCGTTATTACTATAACTACATTAGATATAATGTAATATAATGAGTCCTTTCCTCAGATCAATGTACATTTAATATGGATATCATTATTACTATTTCTACATTAGATATAATGTAATATACTGATCCCCGCCCACAGATCAAGGTACCTACCTTTAATAACAATATCAATAGTGCTATATCAACAATGGATATAATGTAATATACTGATCCCTTCCCACAGATCAAGGTAGCTACATTTAACAACAACATCATTCATACTATACCTACATTGGATATAATGTAATATACTGATCCCTTCCCACAGATCAATGGACATATAATGGCAAAATCGTTATTACTATATCTACATTAGGTATAATGTAATGTATTGATTACATCCTACAGATCATTCTACATTTAATAACATCATTCATGCTATAGCTAAATTGGATATAATGTAATATACTGATCCCTTCCCACAGATCAAGGTAGGTACATTTAATAACAATATCATTATTACTACATATACATTACATATAAAGTAATATACTGATCCCTGCCCACAGTTCAATGTACCTATATTTAATAACAACATCATTCATACTATATCTACATGAGATATGATGTAATATACTAATCCCTGCCCACAGATCAATGTACATATAATAACGATATCATTATTACTATTTCTACATTAGATATAATGTAATATACTGATCCCTGCCCACAGATCAAGGTACCTACCTTTAATAACAATATCATTAGTACTATATCTACATTAGATATAATGTAATATACTGATCCCTTCCCACAGATCAAGATAGCTACATTTAATAACAATATCATTATTACTACATCTACATTAGATATAAAGTAATATACTGATCCCTGCCCACAGTTCAATGTACCTATATTTAATAACAACATCATTCATACTATATCTACATGAGATATGATGTAATATACTAATCCCTGCCCACAGATCAATGTATATTTAATAGCGATATCATTATTACTATATCTACATTAGATATAATGTAATATACTGATCCCTGTCCACAGATCAATGTACCTACATTTAATAACAATATCATTAGTACTATATCCACTTCACATATAATGTAATATACTGATCCCTTCCCACAGATCGATGTTCATGTAATAGCAAAATCGTTATTACTATATCTACATTAGGTATAATGTAATGTATTGATTACATCCAACAGATCATTGTACATTTAATAACATCATTCATGCTATAGCTAAATTGGATATAATGTAATATACTGATCCCTTCCCACAGATCAAGGTAGCTACATTTAATAACAATATCATTATTACTATATCTACATGAGATATGATGTAATATACTAATCCCTGCCCACAGATCAATGTATATTTAATAGCGATATCATTATTACTATATCTACATTAGATATAATGTAATGTACTGATCACTGTCCACAGATCAAGGAGCCTACATTTAATAACAATATCAGTATTACTACATCTACATTAGATATAATGTAATATACTGATCCCTGCCCACAGATCATTGTACCTACATTTAATAAGAATATCATTATTACCATATCCACATCACATATAATTTAATATACGGATTACTTCCCACAGATCAATGTACATATAATAGCAATGTCGTTATTGCCATATCTACATTAGGTATAATGTAATATACTGATCCCTCCTCACAGATCTATGTACCTACATTTCATAAGAATATCATTATTACTATATCTAAATTAGATATAATGTAATATACCGATCCCTGCCCACATATCAAGGTACCTACCTTTAATAACAATATCATTAGTACTATATCTACATTAGATATAATGTAATATACTGATCCCTTCCCACAGATCAAGGTAGCTACATTTAACAACAACATCATTCATACTATATCTACATTGGATATAATGTAATATACTGATCCCTTCCCACAGATCAATGTACATATAATAGCAAAATCGTTAATACTATATCTACATTAGGTATAATGTAATGTATTGACTACATCGCACAGATCATTGTACATTTAATAACATCATTCATGCTATAGCTAAATTAGATATAATGTAATATACTGATCCCTTCCCACAGATCAATGTACATATAATAACAATATCATTAATACTATTTCTACATTAGATATATTGTAATATACTGATCACTTCCCACAGGTCAATGTACATATAATAGCAAAATCGTTATTACTATAACTGCATTAGATATAATGTAATATACTGAGTACTTTCCTCAGATCAATGTACATTTAATATGGATATCATTATTACTATATCTACATTAGATACAATGTAGTATACTGATCACTGTCCACAGATCAAGGTGCCTACATTTAATAACAATATTATTATTACTACATCTACGTTAGATATAATGTAATATACTGATCCCTGCCCACAGACCAATGTACCTACGTTTAATAAGAATATCATTAGTACTATATCCACATTACATATAATGTAATATACTGATTACTTCCCACAGGTCAATGTACATATAATAGCAATATCGTTATTGCCATATCTACATTAGGTATAATGTAATATACTGATCCCTCCTCACAGATCAATGTACCTACATTTCATAACAATATCATTATTACTACATATACAATACATATAAAGTAATATACTGATCCCTGCCCACAGTTCAATGTACCTATATTTAATAACAACATCATTCATACTATATCTACATGAGATATGATGTAATATACTAATCCCTGCCCACAGATCAATGTATATTTAATAGCGATATCATTATTACTATATCTACATTAGATATAATGTAATATACTGATCCCTGTCCACAGATCAAGGTATCTACATTTAATAACAATATCATTAGTACTATATCCACTTCACATATAATGTAATATACTGATCCCTTCCCACAGATCAATGTACATATAATAGCAAAATCGTTATTACTATATCTACATTAGGTATAATGTAATGTATTGATTACATCCAACAGATCATTGTACATTTAATAACATCATTCATGCTATAGCTAAATTGGATATAATGTAATATACTGATCCCTTCCCACAGATCAAGGTAGCTACATTTAATAACAATATCATTATTACTATATCTACATGAGATATGATGTAATATACTAATCCCTGCCCACAGATCAATGTATATTTAATAGCGATATCATTATTACTATATCTACATTAGATATAATGTAATGTACTGATCACTGTCCACAGATCAAGGAGCCTACATTTAATAACAATATCAGTATTACTACATCTACAATAGATATAATGTAATATACTGATCCCTGCCCACAGATCATTGTACCTACATTTAATAAGAACATCATTATTACCATATCCACATCAGATATAATGTAATATATAGATTACTTCCCACAGATCAATGTACATATAATAGCAATGTCGTTATTGCCATATCTACATTAGGTATAATGTAATATACTGATCCCTCCTCACAGATCTATGTACCTACATTTCATAAGAATATCATTATTACTATATCTACATTAGATATAATGTAATATACTGATCCCTGCCCACATATCAAGGTACCTACCTTTAATAACAATATCATTAGTACTATATCTACATTAGATATAATGTAATATACTGATCCCTTCCCACAGATCAAGGTAGCTACATTTAACAACAACATCATTCATACTATATCTACATTGGATATAATGTAATATACTGATCCCTTCCCACAGATCAATGTACATATAATAGCAAAATCGTTAATACTATATCTACATTAGGTATAATGTAATGTATTGACTACATCGCACAGATCATTGTACATTTAATAACATCATTCATGCTATAGCTAAATTGGATATAATGTAATATACTGATCCCTTCCCACAGATCGAGGTAGCTACATTTAATAACAATATCATTATTACTACATCTACATTAGATATAAAGTAATATACTGATCCCTGCCCACAGTTCAATGTACCTATATTTAATAACAACATCATTCATACTATATCTACATGAGATATGATGTAATATACTAATCCCTGCCCACAGATCAATGTATATTTAATAGCGATATCATTATTACTATATCTACATTAGATATAATGTAATATACTGATCCCTGTCCACAGATCAAGGTATCTACATTTAATAACAATATCATTATTACTATATCTACACTAGATATAATGGAATATACGGATTCCTTCCTACAGAACAATGTACATTTATTAACAACATCATTCATACTATATCTACATTGGATATAATGTAATATACTGATCACTTCCCACAGGTCAAAGTACATATAATAGCAAAATCGTTATTACTATAACTACATTAGATATAATGTAATATAATGAGTCCTTTCCTCAGATCAATGTACATTTAATATGGATATCATTATTACTATTTCTACATTAGATATAATGTAATATACTGATCCCCGCCCACAGATCAAGGTACCTACCTTTAATAACAATATCAATAGTGCTATATCAACAATGGATATAATGTAATATACTGATCCCTTCCCACAGATCAAGGTAGCTACATTTAACAACAACATCATTCATACTATACCTACATTGGATATAATGTAATATACTGATCCCTTCCCACAGATCAATGTACATATAATGGCAAAATCGTTATTACTATATCTACATTAGGTATAATGTAATGTATTGATTACATTCTACAGATCATTCTACATTTAATAACATCATTCATGCTATAGCTAAATTGGATATAATGTAATATACTGATCCCTTCCCACAGATCAAGGTAGGTACATTTAATAACAATATCATTATTACTACATATACATTACATATAAAGTAATATACTGATCCCTGCCCACAGTTCAATGTACCTATATTTAATAACAACATCATTCATACTATATCTACATGAGATATGATGTAATATACTAATCCCTGCCCACAGATCAATGTACATATAATAACGATATCATTATTACTATTTCTACATTAGATATAATGTAATATACTGATCCCTGCCCACAGATCAAGGTACCTACCTTTAATAACAATATCATTAGTACTATATCTACATTAGATATAATGTAATATACTGATCCCTTCCCACAGATCAAGATAGCTACATTTAATAACAATATCATTATTACTACATCTACATTAGATATAAAGTAATATACTGATCCCTGCCCACAGTTCAATGTACCTATATTTAATAACAACATCATTCATACTATATCTACATGAGATATGATGTAATATACTAATCCCTGCCCACAGATCAATGTATATTTAATAGCGATATCATTATTACTATATCTACATTAGATATAATGTAATATACTGATCCCTGTCCACAGATCAAGGTATCTACATTTAATAACAATATCATTATTACTATATCTACACTAGATATAATGGAATATACGGATTCCTTCCTACAGATCAATGCACATTTATTAACAACATCATTCATACTATATCTACATTGGATATAATGTAATATACTGATCACTTCCCACAGGTCAAAGTACATATAATAGCAAAATCGTTATTACTATAACTACATTAGATATAATGTAATATAATGAGTCCTTTCCTCAGATCAATGTACATTTAATATGGATATCATTATTACTATTTCTACATTAGATATAATGTAATATACTGATCCCCGCCCACAGATCAAGGTACCTACCTTTAATAACAATATCAATAGTGCTATATCAACAATGGATATAATGTAATATACTGATCCCTTCCCACAGATCAAGGTAGCTACATTTAACAACAACATCATTCATACTATACCTACATTGGATATAATGTAATATACTGATCCCTTCCCACAGATCAATGTACATATAATAGCAAAATCGTTGTTACTATATCTACATTAGGTATAATGTAATGTATTGATTACATCCAACAGATCATTGTACATTTAATAACATCATTCATGCTATAGCTAAATTGGATATAATGTAATATACTGATCCCTTCCCACAGATCAAGGTAGCTACATTTAATAACAATATCATTATTACTATATCTACATGAGATATGATGTAATATACTAATCCCTGCCCACAGATCAATGTATATTTAATAGCGATATCATTATTACTATATCTACATTAGATATAATGTAATGTACTGATCACTGTCCACAGATCAAGGAGCCTACATTTAATAACAATATCAGTATTACTACATCTACATTAGATATAATGTAGTATACTGATCCCTGCCCACAGATCATTGTACCTACATTTAATAAGAATATCATTATTACCATATCCACATCACATATAATTTAATATACGGATTACTTCCCACAGATCAATGTACATATAATAGCAATGTCGTTATTGCCATATCTACATTAGGTATAATGTAATATACTGATCCCTCCTCACAGATCTATGTACCTACATTTCATAAGAATATCATTATTACTATATCTAAATTAGATATAATGTAATATACCGATCCCTGCCCACATATCAAGGTACCTACCTTTAACAACAACATCATTCATACTATATCTACATTGGATATAATGTAATATACTGATCCCTTCCCACAGATCAATGTACATATAATAACCATATCATTATTACTATTTCTACATTAGATATATTGTAATATACTGATCACTTCCCACAGGTCAATGTACCTACCTTTAATAACAATGTCATTAGTACTATATCTACATTAGATATAATGTGATATACTGATTCCTTCCCACAGATCAAGGTATCTACATTTAATAACAATATCATTATTACTATATCTACATTAAATATAATGCAATATACGGATTCCTTCCCACAGATCAATGTACATTTAATAACAACATCATTCATACTATATCTACCTTGGATATAATGTAATATACTGATCCCTTCCCACAGATCAGTGTACATATAATAGCAAAATCGTTATTACTATATCTACATTAGGTATAATGTAATGTATTGACTACATCCTACAGATCATTGTACATTTGATAACATCATTCATGCTATAGCTAAATTGGATATAATGTAATGTACTGATCCCTTCCCACAGATCAAGGTAGCTACATTCAATAACAGTATCATTATTACAATATCTACATGAGATATGATGTAATATACTAATCCCTGCCCACAGATCAATGTATATTTAATAGCGATATCATTATTACTATATCTACATTAGATACAATGTAGTATACTGATCACTGTCCACAGATCAAGGTGCCTACATTTAATAACAATATTATTATTACTACATCTACGTTAGATATAATGTAATATACTGATCCCTGCCCACAGACCAATGTACCTACGTTTAATAAGAATATCATTAGTACTATATCCACATTACATATAATGTAATATACTGATTACTTCCCACAGGTCAATGTACATATAATAGCAATATCGTTATTGCCATATCTACATTAGGTATAATGTAATATACTGATCCCTCCTCACAGATCAATGTACCTACATTTCATAACAATATCATTATTACTACATATACAATACATATAAAGTAATATACTGATCCCTGCCCACAGTTCAATGTACCTATATTTAATAACAACATCATCCATACTATATCTACATGAGATATGATGTAATATACTAATCCCTGCCCACAGATCAATGTACCTACGTTTAATAAGAATATCATTAGTACTATGTCCACATTACATATAATGTATTATACTGATTACTTCCCACAGGTCAATGTACATATAATAGCAATATCGTTATTGCCATATCTACATTAGGTATAATGTAATGTATTGACTACATCCTACAGATCATTGTACATTTGATAACATCATTCATGCTATAGCTAAATTGGATATAATGTAATATACTGATCCCTTCCCACAGATCAAGGTAGCTACATTCAATAACAATATCATTATTACTATATCTACATGAGATATGATGTAATATACTAATCCCTGCCCACGGATCAATGTATATTTAATAGCGATATCATTATTACTATATCTACATTAGATATAATATAATGTACTGATCACTGTCCACAGATCAAGGAGCCTACATTTAATAACAATATCAGTATTACTACATCTACATTAGATATAATGTAATATACTGATCCCTGCCCACAGATCATTGTACCTACATTTAATAAGAACATCATTATTACCATATCCACATCACATATAATGTAATATATAGATTACTTCCCACAGATCAATGTACATATAATAGCAATGTCGTTATTGCCATATCTACATTAGGTATAATGTAATATACTGATCCCTCCTCACAGATCTATGTACCTACATTTCATAAGAATATCATTATTACTATATCTACATTAGATATAATGTAATATACTGATCCCTGCCCACATATCAAGGTACCTACCTTTAATAACAATATCATTAGTACTATATCTACATTAGATATAATGTAATATACTGATCCCTTCCCACAGATCAAGGTAGCTACATTTAACAACAACATCATTCATACTATATCTACATTGGATATAATGTAATATACTGATCCCTTCCCACAGATCAATGTACATATAATAGCAAAATCGTGAATACTATATCTACATTAGGTATAATGTAATGTATTGACTACATCGCACAGATCATTGTACATTTAATAACATCATTCATGCTATAGCTAAATTGGATATAATGTAATATACTGATCCCTTCCCACAGATCGAGGTAGCTACATTTAATAACAATATCATTATTACTACATCTACATTAGATATAAAGTAATATACTGATCCCTGCCCACAGTTCAATGTACCTATATTTAATAACAACATCATTCATACTATATCTACATGAGATATGATGTAATATACTAATCCCTGCCCACAGATCAATGTATATTTAATAGCGATATCATTATTACTATATCTACATTAGATATAATGTAATATACTGATCCCTGTCCACAGATCAAGGTATCTACATTTAATAACAATATCATTAGTACTATATCCACTTCACATATAATGTAATATACTGATCCCTTCCCACAGATCAATGTACATATAATAGCAAAATCGTTATTACTATATCTACATTAGGTATAATGTAATGTATTGATTACATCCAACAGATCATTGTACATTTAATAACATCATTCATGCTATAGCTAAATTGGATATAATGTAATATACTGATCCCTTCCCACAGATCAAGGTAGCTACATTTAATAACAATATCATTATTACTATATCTACATGAGATATGATGTAATATACTAATCCCTGCCCACAGATCAATGTATATTTAATAGCGATATCATTATTACTATATCTACATTAGATATAATGTAATGTACTGATCACTGTCCACAGATCAAGGAGCCTACATTTAATAACAATATCAGTATTACTACATCTACATTAGATATAATGTAATATACTGATCCCTGCCCACAGATCATTGTACCTACATTTAATAAGAACATCATTATTACCATATCCACATCACATATAATGTAATATATAGATTACTTCCCACAGATCAATGTACATATAATAGCAATGTCGTTATTGCCATATCTACATTAGGTATAATGTAATATACTGATCCCTCCTCACAGATCTATGTACCTACATTTCATAAGAATATCATTATTACTATATCTACATTAGATATAATGTAATATACTGATCCCTGCCCACATATCAAGGTACCTACCTTTAATAACAATATCATTAGTACTATATCTACATTAGATATAATGTAATATACTGATCCCTTCCCACAGATCAAGGTAGCTACATTTAACAACAACATCATTCATACTATATCTACATTGGATATAATGTAATATACTGATCCCTTCCCACAGATCAATGTACATATAATAGCAAAATCGTTAATACTATATCTACATTAGGTATAATGTAATGTATTGACTACATCGCACAGATCATTGTACATTTAATAACATCATTCATGCTATAGCTAAATTGGATATAATGTAATATACTGATCCCTTCCCACAGATCGAGGTAGCTACATTTAATAACAATATCATTATTACTACATCTACATTAGATATAAAGTAATATACTGATCCCTGCCCACAGTTCAATGTACCTATATTTAATAACAACATCATTCATACTATATCTACATGAGATATGATGTAATATACTAATCCCTGCCCACAGATCAATGTATATTTAATAGCGATATCATTATTACTATATCTACATTAGATATAATGTAATATACTGATCCCTGTCCACAGATCAAGGTATCTACATTTAATAACAATATCATTATTACTATATCTACACTAGATATAATGGAATATACGGATTCCTTCCTACAGATCAATGTACATTTATTAACAACATCATTCATACTATATCTACATTGGATATAATGTAATATACTGATCACTTCCCACAGGTCAAAGTACATATAATAGCAAAATCGTTATTACTATAACTACATTAGATATAATGTAATATAATGAGTCCTTTCCTCAGATCAATGTACATTTAATATGGATATCATTATTACTATTTCTACATTAGATATAATGTAATATACTGATCCCTTCCCACAGATCAAGGTAGCTACATTTAATAACAATATCATTATTACTATATCTACATGAGATATGATGTAATATACTAATCCCTGCCCACAGATCAATGTATATTTAATAGCGATATCATTATTACTATATCTACATTAGATATAATGTAATGTACTGATCACTGTCCACAGATCAAGGAGCCTACATTTAATAACAATATCAGTATTACTACATCTACATTAGATATAATGTAGTATACTGATCCCTGCCCACAGATCATTGTACCTACATTTAATAAGAATATCATTATTACCATATCCACATCACATATAATTTAATATACGGATTACTTCCCACAGATCAATGTACATATAATAGCAATGTCGTTATTGCCATATCTACATTAGGTATAATGTAATATACTGATCCCTCCTCACAGATCTATGTACCTACATTTCATAAGAATATCATTATTACTATATCTAAATTAGATATAATGTAATATACCGATCCCTGCCCACATATCAAGGTACCTACCTTTAACAACAACATCATTCATACTATATCTACATTGGATATAATGTAATATACTGATCCCTTCCCACAGATCAATGTACATATAATAACCATATCATTATTACTATTTCTACATTAGATATATTGTAATATACTGATCACTTCCCACAGGTCAATGTACCTACCTTTAATAACAATATCATTAGTACTATATCTACATTAGATATAATGTGATATACTGATTCCTTCCCACAGATCAAGGTATCTACATTTAATAACAATATCATTATTACTATATCTACATTAAATATAATGCAATATACGGATTCCTTCCCACAGATCAATGTACATTTAATAACAACATCATTCATACTATATCTACCTTGGATATAATGAAATATACTGATCCCTTCCCACAGATCAGTGTACATATAATAGCAAAATCGTTATTACTATATCTACATTAGGTATAATGTAATGTATTGACTACATCCTACAGATCATTGTACATTTGATAACATCATTCATGCTATAGCTAAATTGGATATAATGTAATGTACTGATCCCTTCCCACAGATCAAGGTAGCTACATTCAATAACAGTATCATTATTACAATATCTACATGAGATATGATGTAATATACTAATCCCTGCCCACAGATCAATGTATATTTAATAGCGATATCATTATTACTATATCTACATTAGATACAATGTAGTATACTGATCACTGTCCACAGATCAAGGTGCCTACATTTAATAACAATATTATTATTACTACATCTACGTTAGATATAATGTAATATACTGATCCCTGCCCACAGACCAATGTACCTACGTTTAATAAGAATATCATTAGTACTATATCCACATTACATATAATGTAATATACTGATTACTTCCCACAGGTCAATGTACATATAATAGCAATATCGTTATTGCCATATCTACATTAGGTATAATGTAATATACTGATCCCTCCTCACAGATCAATGTACCTACATTTCATAACAATATCATTATTACTACATATACAATACATATAAAGTAATATACTGATCCCTGCCCACAGTTCAATGTACCTATATTTAATAACAACATCATCCATACTATATCTACATGAGATATGATGTAATATACTAATCCCTGCCCACAGATCAATGTACCTACGTTTAATAAGAATATCATTAGTACTATGTCCACATTACATATAATGTATTATACTGATTACTTCCCACAGGTCAATGTACATATAATAGCAATATCGTTATTGCCATATCTACATTAGGTATAATGTAATGTATTGACTACATCCTACAGATCATTGTACATTTGATAACATCATTCATGCTATAGCTAAATTGGATATAATGTAATATACTGATCCCTTCCCACAGATCAAGGTAGCTACATTCAATAACAATATCATTATTACTATATCTACATGAGATATGATGTAATATACTAATCCCTGCCCACGGATCAATGTATATTTAATAGCGATATCATTATTACTATATCTACATTAGATATAATGTAATGTACTGATCACTGTCCACAGATCAAGGAGCCTACATTTAATAACAATATCAGTATTACTACATCTACATTAGATATAATGTAATATACTGATCCCTGCCCACAGATCATTGTACCTACATTTAATAAGAATATCATTATTACCATATCCACATCACATATAATGTAATATACGGATTACTTCCCACAGATCAATGTACATATAATAGCAATGTCGTTATTGCCATATCTACATTAGGTATAATGTAATATACTGATCCCTCCTCACAGATCTATGTACCTACATTTCATAAGAATATCATTATTACTATATCTACATTAGATATAATGTAATATACTGATCCCTGTCCACAGATCAAGGTATCTACATTTAATAACAATATCATTATTACTATATCTACACTAGATATAATGGAATATACGGATTCCTTCCTACAGATCAATGTACATTTATTAACAACATCATTCATACTATATCTACATTGGATATAATGTAATATACTGATCACTTCCCACAGGTCAAAGTACATATAATAGCA
Source organism: Osmia lignaria lignaria (assembly GCF_051020975.1). Taxonomy (NCBI): domain Eukaryota; kingdom Metazoa; phylum Arthropoda; class Insecta; order Hymenoptera; family Megachilidae; genus Osmia; species Osmia lignaria. The sequence continues at coordinate 1,288,420 of NC_135041.1, forward strand.
AAATCGTTATTACTATAACTACATTAGATATAATGTAATATAATGAGTCCTTTCCTCAGATCAATGTACATTTAATATGGATATCATTATTACTATTTCTACATTAGATATAATGTAATATACTGATCCCCGCCCACAGATCAAGGTACCTACCTTTAATAACAATATCAATAGTGCTATATCAACAATGGATATAATGTAATATACTGATCCCTTCCCACAGATCAAGGTAGCTACATTTAACAACAACATCATTCATACTATACCTACATTGGATATAATGTAATATACTGATCCCTTCCCACAGATCAATGTACATATAATGGCAAAATCGTTATTACTATATCTACATTAGGTATAATGTAATGTATTGATTACATCCTACAGATCATTCTACATTTAATAACATCATTCATGCTATAGCTAAATTGGATATAATGTAATATACTGATCCCTTCCCACAGATCAAGGTAGGTACATTTAATAACAATATCATTATTACTACATATACATTACATATAAAGTAATATACTGATCCCTGCCCACAGTTCAATTGTACCTATATTTAATAACAACATCATTCATACTATATCTACATGAGATATGATGTAATATACTAATCCCTGCCCACAGATCAATGTACATATAATAACGATATCATTATTACTATTTCTACATTAGATATAATGTAATATACTGATCCCTGCCCACAGATCAAGGTACCTACCTTTAATAACAATATCATTAGTACTATATCTACATTAGATATAATGTAATATACTGATCCCTTCCCACAGATCAAGATAGCTACATTTAATAACAATATCATTATTACTACATCTACATTAGATATAAAGTAATATACTGATCCCTGCCCACAGTTCAATGTACCCATATTTAATAACAACATCATCCATACTATATCTACATGAGATATGATGTAATATACTAATCCCTGCCCACAGATCAATGTATATTTAATAGCGATATCATTATTACTATATCTACATTAGATATAATGTAATATACTGATCCCTGTCCACAGATCAAGGTATCTACATTTAATAACAATATCATTATTACTATATCTACACTAGATATAATGGAATATACGGATTCCTTCCTACAGATCAATGTACATTTATTAACAACATCATTCATACTATATCTACATTGGATATAATGTAATATACTGATCACATCCCACAGGTCAAAGTACATATAATAGCAAAATCGTTATTACTATAACTACATTAGATATAATGTAATATAATGAGTCCTTTCCTCAGATCAATGTACATTTAATATGGATATCATTATTACTATTTCTACATTAGATATAATGTAATATACTGATCCCCGCCCACAGATCAAGGTACCTACCTTTAATAACAATATCAATAGTGCTATATCAACAATGGATATAATGTAATATACTGATCCCTTCCCACAGATCAAGGTAGCTACATTTAACAACAACATCATTCATACTATACCTACATTGGATATAATGTAATATACTGATCCCTTCCCACAGATCAATGTACATATAATGGCAAAATCGTTATTACTATATCTACATTAGGTATAATGTAATGTATTGATTACATCCTACAGATCATTCTACATTTAATAACATCATTCATGCTATAGCTAAATTGGATATAATGTAATATACTGATCCCTTCCCACAGATCAAGGTAGGTACATTTAATAACAATATCATTATTACTACATATACATTACATATAAAGTAATATACTGATCCCTGCCCACAGTTCAATGTACCTATATTTAATAACAACATCATCCATACTATATCTACATGAGTTATGATGTAATATACTAACCCCTGCCCACAGATCAATGTATATTTAATAGCGACATCATTATTACTATATCTACATTAGATATAATGTAATATACTGATCCCTGTCCACAGATCAATGTACCTACATTTAATAACAATATCATTAGTACTATATCCACTTCACATATAATGTAATATACTGATCCCTTCCCACAGATCGATGTACATATAATAGCAAAATCGTTATTACTATATCTACATTAGGTATAATGTAATGTATTGATTACATCCAACAGATCATTGTACATTTAATAACATCATTCATGCTATAGCTAAATTGGATATAATGTAATATACTGATCCCTTCCCACAGATCAAGGTAGCTACATTTAATAACAATATCATTATTACTATATCTACATGAGATATGATGTAATATACTAATCCCTGCCCACAGATCAATGTATATTTAATAGCGATATCATTATTACTATATCTACATTAGATATAATGTAATGTACTGATCACTGTCCACAGATCAAGGAGGCTACATTTAATAACAATATCAGTATTACTACATCTACATTAGATATAATGTAATATACTGATCCCTGCCCACAGATCATTGTACCTACATTTAATAAGAATATCATTATTACCATATCCACATCACATATAATTTAATATACGGATTACTTCCCACAGATCAATGTACATATAATAGCAATGTCGTTATTGCCATATCTACATTAGGTATAATGTAATATACTGATCCCTCCTCACAGATCTATGTACCTACATTTCATAAGAATATCATTATTACTATATCTAAATTAGATATAATGTAATATACCGATCCCTGCCCACATATCAAGGTACCTACCTTTAATAACAATATCATTAGTACTATATCTACATTAGATATAATGTAATATACTGATCCCTTCCCACAGATCAAGGTAGCTACATTTAACAACAACATCATTCATACTATATCTACATTGGATATAATGTAATATACTGATCCCTTCCCACAGATCAATGTACATATAAGAGCAAAATCGTTAATACTATATCTACATTAGGTATAATGTAATGTATTGACTACATCGCACAGATCATTGTACATTTAATAACATCATTCATGCTATAGCTAAATTGGATATAATGTAATATACTGATCCCTCCCCACAGGTCAATGTACATATAATAGCAAAATCGTTATTACTATAACTAGATTAGATATAATGTAATATATCTAGTCCTTTCCTCAGATCAATGTACATTTAGTATGGATATCATTATTACTATTTCTACATTAGATATAAAGTAATATACTGATCCCTGCCCACAATTCAATGTGCCTATATTTAATAACAACATCATTCATACTATATCTACATGAGATATGATGTAATACACTAATCCCTGCCCACAGATCAATGTATATATAATAGCAAAATCGTTATTACTATATCTACATTAGATATAATGTAATATACTGATCCCTGTCCACAGATCAATGTACCTACATTTAATAACAATATCATTAGTACTATATCCACTTCACATATAATGTAATATACTGATCCCTTCCCACAGATCAATGTACATATAATAACAATATCATTATTACTATTTCTACATTAGATATAATGTAATATACTGATCCCTGCCCACAGATCAAGGTACCTACCTTTAATAACTATATCATTAGTACTATATCTACATTAGATATGAGGTAATATACTGATTCCTCCCCACAGATCAAGGTATCTACATTTATTAACAATATCATTATTACTATATCTGCACTAAATATAATGCAATATACGGATTCCTTCCCACAGATCAATGTACATTTAATAACAACATCATTCCTACTATATCTACCTTGGATATGATGTAATATACTGATCCCTTCCCACAGATCAATGTACATATAATAGCAAAATCGTTATTACTATATCTACATTAGGTATAATGTAATGTATTGATTACATCCAACCGATCATTGTACATTTAATAACATCATTCATGCTATAGCTAAATTGGATATAATGTAATATACTGATCCCTTCCCACAGATCAAGGTAGCTACATTTAATAACAATATCATTATTACTATATCTACATGAGATATGATGTAATATACTAATCCCTGCCCACGGATCAATGTATATTTAATAGCGATATCATTATTACTATATCTACATTAGATATAATGTAATGTACTGATCACTGTCCACAGATCAAGGAGCCTACATTTAATAACAATATCAGTATTACTACATCTACATTAGATATAATGTAATATACTGATCCCTGCCCACAGATCATTGTACCTACATTTAATAAGAATATCATTATTACCATATCCACATCACATATAATGTAATATACGGATTACTTCCCACAGATCAATGTACATATAATAGCAATGTCGTTATTGCCATATCTACATTAGGTATAATGTAATATACTGATCCCTCCTCACAGATCTATGTACCTACATTTCATAAGAATATCATTATTACTATATCTACATTAGATATAATGTAATATACTGATCCCTGTCCACAGATCAAGGTATCTACATTTAATAACAATATCATTATTACTATATCTACACTAGATATAATGGAATATACGGATTCCTTCCTACAGATCAATGTACATTTATTAACAACATCATTCATACTATATCTACATTGGATATAATGTAATATACTGATCACTTCCCACAGGTCAAAGTACATATAATAGCAAAATCGTTATTACTATAACTACATTAGATATAATGTAATATAATGAGTCCTTTCCTCAGATCAATGTACATTTAATATGGATATCATTAATACTATTTCTACATTAGTTATAATGTAATATACTGATCCCCGCCCACAGATCAAGGTACCTACCTTTAATAACAATATCAATAGTGCTATATCAACAATGGATATAATGTAATATACTGATCCCTTCCCACAGATCAAGGTAGCTACATTTAACAACAACATCATTCATACTATACCTACATTGGATATAATGTAATATACTGATCCCTTCCCACAGATCAATGTACATATAATGGCAAAATCGTTATTACTATATCTACATTAGGTATAATGTAATGTATTGATTACATCCTACAGATCATTCTACATTTAATAACATCATTCATGCTATAGCTAAATTGGATATAATGTAATATACTGATCCCCTCCCACAGATCAAGGTAGGTACATTTAATAACAATATCATTATTACTACATATACATTACATATAAAGTAATATACTGATCCCTGCCCACAGTTCAATGTACCTATATTTAATAACAACATCATTCATACTATATCTACATGAGATATGATGTAATATACTAATCCCTGCCCACAGATCAATGTACATATAATAACGATATCATTATTACTATTTCTACATTAGATATAATATAATATACTGATCCCTGCCCACAGATCAAGGTACCTACCTTTAATAACAATATCATTAGTACTATATCTACATTAGATATAATGTAATATACTGATCCCTTCCCACAGATCAAGATAGCTACATTTAATAACAATATCATTATTACTACATCTACATTAGATATAAAGTAATATACTGATCCCTGCCCACAGTTCAATGTACCTATATTTAATAACAACATCATTCATACTATATCTACATGAGATATGATGTAATATACTAATCCCTGCCCACAGATCAATGTATATTTAATAGCGATATCATTATTACTATATCTACATTAGATATAATGTAATATACTGATCCCTGTCCACAGATCAAGGTATCTACATTTAATAACAATATCATTATTACTATATCTACACTAGATATAATGGAATATACGGATTCCTTCCTACAGATCAATGTACATTTATTAACAACATCATTCATACTATATCTACATTGGATATAATGTAATATACTGATCACATCCCACAGGTCAAGGTACATATAATAGCAAAATCGTTATTACTATAACTACATTAGATATAATGTAACTTAATGAGTCCTTTCCTCAGATCAATGTACATTTAATATGGATATCATTATTACTATTTCTACATTAGATATAATGTAATATACTGATCCCCGCCCACAGATCAAGGTACCTACCTTTAATAACAATATCAATAGTGCTATATCAACAATGGATATAATGTAATATACTGATCCCTTCCCACAGATCAAGGTAGCTACATTTAACAACAACATCATTCATACTATACCTACATTGGATATAATGTAATATACTGATCCCTTCCCACAGATCAATGTACATATAATGGCAAAATCGTTATTACTATATCTACATTAGGTATAATGTAATGTATTGATTACATCCTACAGATCATTCTACATTTAATAACATCATTCATGCTATAGCTAAATTGGATATAATGTAATATACTGATCCCTTCCCACAGATCAAGGTAGGTACATTTAATAACAATATCATTATTACTACATATACATTACATATAAAGTAATATACTGATCCCTGCCCACAGTTCAATGTACCTATATTTAATAACAACATCATCCATACTATATCTACATGAGTTATGATGTAATATACTAACCCCTGCCCACAGATCAATGTATATTTAATAGCGACATCATTATTACTATATCTACATTAGATATAATGTAATATACTGATCCCTGTCCACAGATCAATGTACCTACATTTAATAACAATATCATTAGTACTATATCCACTTCACATATAATGTAATATACTGATCCCTTCCCACAGATCGATGTACATATAATAGCAAAATCGTTATTACTATATCTACATTAGGTATAATGTAATGTATTGATTACATCCAACAGATCATTGTACATTTAATAACATCATTCATGCTATAGCTAAATTGGATATAATGTAATATACTGATCCCTTCCCACAGATCAAGGTAGCTACATTTAATAACAATATCATTATTACTATATCTACATGAGATATGATGTAATATACTAATCCCTGCCCACAGATCAATGTATATTTAATAGCGATATCATTATTACTATATCTACATTAGATATAATGTAATGTACTGATCACTGTCCACAGATCAAGGAGGCTACATTTAATAACAATATCAGTATTACTACATCTACATTAGATATAATGTAATATACTGATCCCTGCCGACAGATCATTGTACCTACATTTAATAAGAATATCATTATTACCATATCCACATCACATATAATTTAATATACGGATTACTTCCCACAGATCAATGTACATATAATAGCAATGTCGTTATTGCCATATCTACATTAGGTATAATGTAATATACTGATCCCTCCTCACAGATCTATGTACCTACATTTCATAAGAATATCATTATTACTATATCTAAATTAGATATAATGTAATATACCGATCCCTGCCCACATATCAAGGTACCTACCTTTAATAACAATATCATTAGTACTATATCTACATTAGATATAATGTAATATACTGATCCCTTCCCACAGATCAAGGTAGCTACATTTAACAACAACATCATTCATACTATATCTACATTGGATATAATGTATTATACTGATCCCTTCCCACAGATCAATGTACATATAATAGCAAAATCGTTAATACTATATCTACATTAGGTATAATGTAATGTATTGACTACATCGCACAGATCATTGTACATTTAATAACATCATTCATGCTATAGCTAAATTAGATATAATGTAATATACTGATCCCTTCCCACAGATCAATGTACATATAATAACAATATCATTATTACTATTTCTACATTAGATATATTGTAATATACTGATCACTTCCCACAGGTCAATGTACATATAATAGCAAAATCGTTATTACTATAACTGCATTAGATATGATGTAATATACTGAGTCCTTTCCTCAGATCAATGTACATTTAATATAGATATCATTATTACTATTTCTACATTAGATATAATGCAATATACTGATCCCTTCCCACAGATCAAGGTACCTACCTTTAATAACAATATCATTAGTACTATATCTACATTAGATATAATGTGATATACTGATTCCTTCCCACAGATCAAGGTATCTACATTTAATAACAATATCATTATTACTATATCTACATTAAATATAATGCAATATACGGATTCCTTCCCACAGATCAATGTACATTTAATAACAACATCATTCATACTATATCTACCTTGGATATAATGTAATATACTGATCCCTTCCCACAGATCAGTGTACCTACATTTAATAAGAATATCATTATTACCATATCCACATCACATATAATTTAACATACGGATTACTTCCCACAGATCAATGTACATATAATAGCAATGTCGTTATTGCCATATCTACATTAGGTATAATGTAATATACTGATCCCTCCTCACAGATCTATGTACCTACATTTCATAAGAATATCATTATTACTATATCTAAATTAGATATAATGTAATATACCGATCCCTGCCCACATATCAAGGTACCTACCTTTAATAACAATATCATTAGTACTATATCTACATTAGATATAATGTAATATACTGATCCCTTCCCACAGATCAAGGTAGCTACATTTAACAACAACATCATTCATACTATATCTACATTGGATATAATGTAATATACTGATCCCTTCCCACAGATCAATGTACATATAATAGCAAAATCGTTAATACTATATCTACATTAGGTATAATGTAATGTATTGACTACATCGCACAGATCATTGTACATTTAATAACATCATTCATGCTATAGCTAAATTGGATATAATGTAATATACTGATCCCTTCCCACAGATCAAGGTAGCTACATTTAATAACAATATCATTATTACTATATCTACATGAGATATGATGTAATACACTAATCCCTGCCCACAGATCAATGTATATTTAATAGCGATATCATTATTACTATATCTACATTAGATATAATGTAATGTACTGATCACTGTCCACAGATCAAGGAGCCTACATTTAATAACAATATCAGTATTACTACATCTACATTAGATATAATGTAATATACTGATCCCTGCCCACAGATCATTGTACCTACATTTAATAAGAATATCATTATTACCATATCCACATCACATATAATTTAATATACGGATTACTTCCCACAGATCAATGTACATATAATAGCAATGTCGTTATTGCCATATCTACATTAGGTATAATGTAATATACTGATCCCTCCTCACAGATCTATGTACCTACATTTCATAAGAATATCATTATTACTATATCTAAATTAGATATAATGTAATATACCGATCCCTGCCCACATATCAAGGTACCTACCTTTAATAACAATATCATTAGTACTATATCTACATTAGATATAATGTAATATACTGATCCCTTCCCACAGATCAAGGTAGCTACATTTAACAACAACATCATTCATACTATATCTACATTGGATACAATGTAATATACTGATCCCTTCCCACAGATCAATGTACATATAATAGCAAAATCGTTAATACTATATCTACATTAGGTATAATGTAATGTATTGACTACATCGCACAGATCATTGTACATTTAATAACATCATTCATGCTATAGCTAAATTAGATATAATGTAATATACTGATCCCTTCCCACAGATCAATGTACATATAATAACAATATCATTATTACTATTTCTACATTAGATATATTGTAATATACTGATCACTTCCCACAGGTCAATGTACATATAATAGCAAAATCGTTATTACTATAACTGCATTAGATATAATGTAATATACTGAGTACTTTCCTCAGATCAATGTACATTTAATATGGATATCATTATTACTATATCTACATTAGATACAATGTAGTATACTGATCACTGTCCACAGATCAAGGTGCCTACATTTAATAACAATATTATTATTACTACATCTACGTTAGATATAATGTAATATACAGATCCCTGCCCACAGACCAATGTACCTACGTTTAATAAGAATATCATTAGTACTATATCCACATTACATATAATGTAATATACTGATTACTTCCCACAGGTCAATGTACATATAATAGCAATATCGTTATTGCCATATCTACATTAGGTATAATGTAATATACTGATCCCTCCTCACAGATCAATGTACCTACATTTCATAACAATATCATTATTACTACATATACAATACATATAAAGTAATATACTGATCCCTGCCCACAGTTCAATGTACCTATATTTAATAACAACATCATCCATACTATATCTACATGAGATATGATGTAATATACTAATCCCTGCCCACAGATCAATGTACCTACGTTTAATAAGAATATCATTAGTACTATGTCCACATTACATATAATGTATGATACTGATTACTTCCCACAGGTCAATGTACATATAATAGCAATATCGTTATTGCCATATCTACATTAGGTATAATGTAATGTATTGACTACATCCTACAGATCATTGTACATTTGATAACATCATTCATGCTATAGCTAAATTGGATATAATGTAATATACTGATCCCTTCCCACAGATCAAGGTAGGTACATTTAATAACAATATCATTATTACTACATATACATTACATATAAAGTAATATACTGATCCCTGCCCACAGTTCAATGTACCTATATTTAATAACAACATCATCCATACTATATCTACATGAGTTATGATGTAATATACTAATCCCTGCCCACAGATCAATGTATATTTAATAGCGACATCATTATTACTATATCTACATTAGATATAATGTAATATACTGATCCCTGTCCACAGATCAATGTACCTACATTTAATAACAATATCATTAGTACTATATCCACTTCACATATAATGTAATATACTGATCCCTTGCCACAGATCGATGTACATATAATAGCAAAATCGTTATTACTATATCTACATTAGGTATAATGTAATGTATTGATTACATCCAACAGATCATTGTACATTTAATAACATCATTCATGCTATAGCTAAATTGGATATAATGTAATATACTGATCCCTTCCCACAGATCAAGGTAGCTACATTTAATAACAATATCATTATTACTATATCTACATGAGATATGATGTAATATACTAATCCCTGCCCACAGATCAATGTATATTTAATAGCGATATCATTATTACTATATCTACATTAGATATAATGTAATGTACTGATCACTGTCCACAGATCAAGGAGCCTACATTTAATAACAATATCAGTATTACTACATCTACATTAGATATAATGTAATATACTGATCCCTGCCCACAGATCATTGTACCTACATTTAATAAGAATATCATTATTACCATATCCACATCACATATAATTTAATATACGGATTACTTCCCACAGATCAATGTACATATAATAACAATATCATTATTACTATTTCTACATTAGATATATTGTAATATACTGATCACTTCCCACAGGTCAATGTACATATAATCGCAAAATCGTTATTACTATAACTGCATTAGATATAATGTAATATACTGAGTACTTTCCTCAGATCAATGTACATTTAATATGGATATCATTATTACTATTTCTACATTAGATATAATGCAATATACTGATCCCTTCCCACAGATCAAGGTACCTACCTTTAATAACAATATCATTAGTACTATATCTACATTAGATATAATGTGATATACTGATTCCTTCCCACAGATCAAGGTATCTACATTTAATAACAATATCATTATTACTATATCTACATTAAATATAATGCCATATACGGATTCCTTCCCACAGATCAATGTACATTTAATAACAACATCATTCATACTATATCTACCTTGGATATAATGTAATATACTGATTACTTCCCACAGGTCAATGTACATATAATAGCAATATCGTTATTGCCATATCTACATTAGGTATAATGTAATGTATTGACTACATCCTACAGATCATTGTACATTTGATAACATCATTCATGCTATAGCTAAATTGGATATAATGTAATATACTGATCCCTTCCCACAGATCAAGGTAGCTACATTTAATAACAATATCATTATTACAATATCTACATGAGATATGATGTAATATACTAATCCCTGCCCACAGATCAATGTATATTTAATAGCGATATCATTATTACTATATCTACAATAGATACAATGTAATATACTGATCACTGTCCACAGATCAAGGTGCCTACATTTAATAACAATATCAGTATTACTTCATCTACGTTAGATATAATGTAGTATACTGATCCCTGCCCACAGATCAATGTACCTACATTTAATAACAATATCATTAGTACTATATCTACATTAGATATAATGTAATATACTGATTCCTTCCCACAGATCACGGTATATTTAATACCGATATCATTATTGCTATATCTACATTAGATATAATGTAATATACTGATTCCTCCCCACAGATCAAGGTATCAGCATTTAATAACAATATCATTATTACTGTATCTACAGTTGATGTAATGCAATATACGGATTCCTTCCAACAGATCAAAGTACATTTAATAACATCATTCATGCTACAGCTAAATTGGATATAATGTAATATACTGATCCCTTCCCACAGGTCAAGGTAGCTACATTTAATAACAATATCTTTATTACTATATCTACACTAGATATAATGTAATATACGGATTCCTTCCCACGGATCAATGTACATTTAATAACAACATCATTCATACTATATCTACATTGGATATAATGTAATATACTGATCCCTCCCCACAGGTCAATGTACATATAATAGCAAAATCGTTATTACTATAACTAGATTAGATATAATGTAATATATCTAGTCCTTTCCTCAGATCAATGTACATTTAGTATGGATATCATTATTACTATTTCTACATTAGATATAAAGTAATATACTGATCCCCGCCCACAGATCAAGGTACCTACCTTTAATAACAATATCAATAGTGCTATATCAACAATGGATATAATGTAATATACTGATCCCTTCCCACAGATCAAGGTAGCTACATTTAACAACAACATCATTCATACTATACCTACATTGGATATAATGTAATATACTGATCCCTTCCCACAGATCAATGTACATATAATGGCAAAATCGTTATTACTATATCTACATTAGGTATAATGTAATGTATTGATTACATCCTACAGATCATTCTACATTTAATAACATCATTCATGCTATAGCTAAATTGGATATAATGTAATATACTGATCCCTTCCCACAGATCAAGGTAGGTACATTTAATAACAATATCATTATTACTACATATACATTACATATAAAGTAATATACTGATCCCTGCCCACAGTTCAATGTACGTATATTTAATAACAACATCATTCATACTATATCTACATGAGATATGATGTAATATACTAATCCCTGCCCACAGATCAATGTACATATAATAACGATATCATTATTACTATTTCTACATTAGATATAATGTAATATACTGATCCCTGCCCACAGATCAAGGTACCTACCTTTAATAACAATATCATTAGTACTATATCTACATTAGATATAATGTAATATACTGATCCCTTCCCACAGATCAAGATAGCTACATTTAATAACAATATCATTATTACTACATCTACATTAGATATAATGCAATATACGGATTCCTTCCTACAGATCAATGTGCATTTAATAACAACATCATTCATACTATATCTACATTGGATATAATGTAATATACTGATCACTTCCCACAGGTCAATGTACATATAATAGCAAAATCGTTATTACTATAACTACATTAGATATAAAGTAATATACTGATCCCTGTCCACAATTCAATGTACCTATATTTAATAACAACATCATTCATACTATATCTACATGATATATGATGTAATACACTAATCCCTGCCCACAGATCAATGTATATTTAATAGCTATATCATTATTACTATATCTACATTAGATATAATGTAATATACTGATCCCTGTCCACAGATCAATGTATCTACATTTAATATCAATATCATTAGTACTATATCCACATTACATATAATGTATTATACTGATCCCTTCCCACAGATCAATGTACATATAATAACAATATCATTATTACTATTTCCACATTAGATATAATGTAATATACTGATCCCTGCCCACAGATCAAGGTACCTACCTTTAATAACAATATCATTAGTACTATATCTACATTAGATATAATGTAATATAATGATTCCTTCCCACAGATCAAGGTATCTACATTTAATAACAATATCATTATTACTATATCTGCACTAGATATAATGTAATATTCGGATTCCTTCCCACGGATCAATGTACATATAATAACAACATCATTCATACTATATCTTCATTGGATATAATGTAATATACTGATCCCTTCCCACAGGTCAATGTACATATAATAGCAAAATCGTTATTACTATATCTACATTAGGTATAATGTAATGTATTGACTACATCCTACAGATCATTGTACATTTGATAACATCATTCATGCTATAGCTAAATTGGATATAATGTAATGTACTGATCCCTTCCCGCTGATCAAAGTAGCTACATTTAATAACAATATCATTATTACAATATCTATATGAGATATGATGTAATATACTAATCCCTGCCCACAGATCAATGTATATTTAATAGCGATATCATTATTACTATATCTACATTAGATACAATGTTGTATACTGATCACTGTCCACAGATCAAGGTGCCTACATTTAATAACAATATTATTATTACTACATCTACGTTAGATATAATGTAATATACTGATCCCTGCCCACAGATCAATGTACCTACGTTTAATAAGAATATCATTAGTACTATATCCACATTACATATAATGTAATAGACTGATTACTTCCCACAGGTCAATGTACATATAATAGCAATATCGTTATTGCCATATCTACATTAGGTATAATGTAATATACTGATCCCTCCTCACAGATCAATGTACCTACATTTCATAACAATATCATTATTACTATATCTACATTAGATATAATGTAATATACTGATCCCTTCCCACAGATCAATGTACATATAATAGCAAAATCGTTATTACTATAACTACAGTAGATATAATGTAATATACAGAGTCCTTTCCTCAGATCAATGTACATTTAATATGGATATCATTATTACTATTTCTACATTAGATATAATGTAATATACTGATCCCTTCCCACAGATCAAGGTAGCTACATTTAATAACAATATCATTATTACCACATCTACATTAGATATAAAGTAATATACTGATCCCTGCCCGCAGTTCAATGTACCTATATTTAATAACAACATCATTCATACCATATCTACATGAGATATGATGTAATATACTAATCCCTGCCCACAGATCAATGTATATTTAATAGCAATATCATTTTTACTATATCTACATTAGATATAATGTAATATACTGATCCCTGTCCACAGATCAAGGTGCCTACATTTCATAACAATATCATTATTACTACATCTACATTAGATATAATGTAGTATACTGATCCCTGCCCACAGATCAATGTAGCTACATTTAATAACAATATCATTAGTACTATATCTACATTAGATATAATGTGATATACTGATTCCTTCCCACAGATCAAGGTGTCTGCATTTAATAACAATAGCATTATTACTATATCTACATTAGATATAAAGTAATATACTGATCCCTGCCCACAATTCAATGTACCTATATTTAATAACAACATCATTAATACTATATCTACATGATATATGATGTAATACACTAATCCCTGCCCACAGATCAATGTATATTTAATAGCTATATCATTATTACTATATCTACATTAGATATAATGTAATATACTGATCCCTGTCCACAGATCAATGTATCTACATTTAATATCAATATCATTAGTACTATATCCACATTACATATAATGTATTATACTGATCCCTTCCCACAGATCAATGTACATATAATAACAATATCATTATTACTATATCTACATTAGATACAATGTAATATGCTGATCACTGTCCACAGATCAAGGTGCCTACATTTAATAACAATATCATTATTACTACATCTACATTAGATATAATGTAATATACTGATCCCTGCCCACAGATCAATGTACCTACATTTAATAAGAATATCATTAGTACTATATCCACATTACATATAATGTAATATACTGATTACTTCCCACAGATCAATGTACCTACATTTCATAACAATATCATTAGTACTATATCTACATTAGATATAATGTAATATACTGATCCCTTCCCACAGATCAAGGTAGCTACATTTAATAACAATATCATTATTACTACATCTACATTAGATATAAAGTAATATACTGATCCCTGCCCACAATTCAATGTACCTATATTTAATAACAACATCATTCATACTATATCTACATGATATATGATGTAATACACCAATCCCTGCCCACAGATCAATGTATATTTAATAGCTATATCATTATTACTATATCTACATTAGATATAATGTAATATACTGATCCCTGTCCACAGATCAATGTATCTACATTTAATATCAATATCATTAGTACTATATCCACATTACATATAATGTATTATACTGATCCCTTCCCACAGATCAATGTACATATAATAACAATATCATTATTACTATTTCTACATTAGATATAATGTAATATACTGATCCCTTCCCACAGATCAAGGTACCTACCTTTAATAACAATATCATTAGTACTATATCTACATTAGATATAATGTAATATAATGATTCCTTCCCACAGATCAAGGTATCTACATTTAATAACAATATCATTATTACTATATCTACACTAGATATAATGTAATATTCGGATTCCTTCCCACGGATCAATGTACATATAATAACAACATCATTCATACTATATCTTCATTGGATATAATGTAATATACTGATCCCTTCCCACAGGTCAATGTACATATAATAGCAAAATCGTTATTACTATATCTACATTAGGTATAATGTAATGTATTGACTACATCCTACAGATCATTGTACATTTAATAACATCATTCATGCTATAGCTAAATTGGATATAATGTAATATACTGATCCCTTCCCACAGATCAAGGTAGCTACATTTAATAACAACATCATTATTACTATATCTACATGAGATATGATGTAATATACTAATCCCTGCCCACAGATCAATGTATACTTAATAGCGATATCATTATTACTATATCTACATTAGATATAATGTAATGTACTGATCCCTTCCCACAGATCAGTGTACATATAATAGCAAAATCGTTATTACTATATCTACATTAGGTATAATGTAATGTATTGACTACATCCTACAGATCATTGTACATTTGATAACATCATTCATGCTATAGCTAAATTGGATATAATGTAATGTACTGATCCCTTCCCACTGATCAAAGTAGCTACATTTAATAACAATATCATTATTACAATATCTATATGAGATATGATGTAATATACTAATCCCTGCCCACAGATCAATGTATATTTAATAGCGATATCATTATTACTATATCTACATTAGATACAATGTAGTATACTGATCACTGTCCACAGATCAAGGTGCCTACATTTAATAACAATATTATTATTACTACATCTACGTTAGATATAATGTAATATACTGATCCCTGCCCACAGATCAATGTACCTACGTTTAATAAGAATATCATTAGTACTATATCCACATTACATATAATGTAATAGACTGATTACTTCCCACAGGTCAATGTACATATAATAGCAATATCGTTATTGCCATATCTATATTAGGTATAATGTAATATACTGATCCCTCCTCACAGATCAATGTACCTACATTTCATAACAATATCATTATTACTATATCTACATTAGATATAATGTAATATACTGATCCCTTCCCACAGATCAAGGTAGGTACATTTAATAACAATATCATTAGTACTATATCTACATTAGATATAATGTAATATACTGATCCCTTCCCACAGATCAAGGTAGGTACATTTATTAACAATATCATTATTACTACATATACATTACATATAAAGTAATATACTGATCCCTGCCCACAGTTCAATGTACCTATATTTAATAACAACATCATCCATACTATATCCACATGAGATATGATGTAATATACTAATCCCTGCAAACAGATCAATGTATATTTAATAGCGACATCAGTATTACTATATCTACATTAGATACAATGTAATATACTGATTCCTTCCCACAGATGAAGGTATCTACGTTTAATAACAATATGATTATTAATATATCTACATTAAATATAATGCAATATACGGATTCCTTCCCACAGATCAATGTACATTTAATAACAACATCATTCATACTATATGTACCTTGGGTATAATGTAATATACTGATCCCTTCCCACAGATCAGTGTACACATAATAGCAAAATCGTTATTACTATATCTACATTAGGTATAATGTAATATATTGACTACATCCTACAGATCATTGTACATTTGATAACATCATTCATGCTATAGCTAAATTGGATATAATGTAATATACTGATCCCTTCCCACAGATCAAGGTAGCTACATTTAATAACAACATCATTATTACTATATCTACATGAGATATGATGTAATATACTAATCCCTGCCCACAGATCAATGTATATTTAATAGCGATATCATTATTACTATATCTACATTAGATATAATGTAATATACTGATCCCTGTCCACAGATCAAGGTGCCTACATTTCATAACAATATCATTATTACTATATCTACATGAGATATGATGTAATATACTAATCCCTGTCCACAGATCAATGTACCTACATTTATTAACGATATCATTAGTACTATATCCACATTACATATAATGTATTATACTGATCCCTTCCCACAGATCAATGTACATATAATAGCAAAATCGTTATTACTATAACTACAGTAGATATAATGTAATATACAGAGTCCTTTCCTCAGATCAATGTACATTTAATATGGATATCATTATTACTATTTCTACATTAGATATAATGTAATATACTGATCCCTTCCCACAGATCAAGGTAGCTACATTTAATAACAATATCATTATTACCACATCTACATTAGATATAAAGTAATATACTGATCCCTGCCCGCAGTTCAATGTACCTATATTTAATAACAACATCATTCATACCATATCTACATGAGATATGATGTAATATACTAATCCCTGCCCACAGATCAATGTATATTTAATAGCAATATCATTTTTACTATATCTACATTAGATATAATGTAATATACTGATCCCTGTCCACAGATCAAGGTGCCTACATTTCATAACAATATCATTATTACTATTTCTACATTAGATATAATGTAATATACTGATCCCTGCCCACAGATCAAGGTACCTACCTTTAATAACAATATCATTAGTACTATATCTACATTATATATAATGTGATATACTGATTCCTTCCCACAGATCAAGGTGTCTGCATTTAATAACAATAGCATTATTACTATATCTACACTAGATATAATGCAATATACGGATTCCTTCCTGCAGGTCAATGTACATATAATAGCAAAATCGTTAGTACTATAACTACAGTAGATACAATGTAATATACAGAGTCCTTTCCTCAGATCAATGTACATTTAATATGGATATCATTATTACTATTTCAACATTAGATATAATGTAATATACTGATCCCTGCCCACAGATCAATGTACCTACGTTTAATAAGAATATCATTAGTACTATATCCACATTACATATAATGTAATAGACTGATTACTTCCCACAGGTCAATGTACATATAATAGCAATATCGTTATTGCCATATCTACATTAGGTATAATGTAATATACTGATCCCTCCTCACAGATCAATGTACCTACATTTCATAACAATATCATAATTACTATATCTACATTAGATATAATGTAATATACTGATCCCTTCCCACAGATCAAGGTAGGTACATTTAATAACAATATCATTAGTACTATATCTACATTAGATATAATGTAATATACTGATCCCTTCCCACAGATCAAGGTAGGTACATTTATTAACAATATCATTATTACTACATATACATTACATATAAAGTAATATACTGATCCCTGCCCACAGTTCAATGTACCTATATTTAATAACAACATCATCCATACTATATCCACATGAGATATGATGTAATATACTAATCCCTGCCCACAGATCAATGTATATTTAATAGCGACATCAGTATTACTATATCTACATTAGATATAATGTAATATACTGTTTCCTTCCCACAGATGAAGGTATCTACGTTTAATAACAATATGATTATTACTATATCTACATTAAATATAATGCAATATACGGATTCCTTCCCACAGATCAATGTACATTTAATAACAACATCATTCATACTATATGTACCTTGGATATAATGTAATATACTGATCCCTTCCCACAGATCAGTGTACACATAATAGCAAAATCGTTATTACTATATCTACATTAGGTATAATGTAATATATTGACTACATCCTACAGATCATTGTACATTTGATAACATCATTCATGCTATAGCTAAATTGGATATAATGTAATATACTGATCCCTTCCCACAGATCAAGGTAGCTACATTTAATAACAACATCATTATTACTATATCTACATGAGATATGATGTAATATACTAATCCCTGCCCACAGATCAATGTGTATTTAATAGCGATATCATTATTACTATATCTACATTAGATATAATGTAATATACTGATCCCTGTCCACAGATCAAGGTGCCTACATTTCATAACAATATCATTATTACTATATCTACATGAGATATGATGTAATATACTAATCCCTGTCCACAGATCAATGTACCTACATTTATTAACGATATCATTAGTACTATATCCACATTACATATAATGTATTATACTGATCCCTTCCCACAGATCAATGTACATATAATAGCAAAATCGTTATTACTATAACTACAGTAGATATAATGTAATATACAGAGTCCTTTCCTCAGATCAATGTACATTTAATATGGATATCATTATTACTATTTCTACATTAGATATAATGTAATATACTGATCCCTTCCCACAGATCAAGGTAGCTACATTTAATAACAATATCATTATTACCACATCTACATTAGATATAAAGTAATATACTGATCCCTGCCCGCAGTTCAATGTACCTATATTTAATAACAACATCATTCATACCATATCTACATGAGATATGATGTAATATACTAATCCCTGCCCACAGATCAATGTATATTTAATAGCGATATCATTATTACTATATCTACATTAGATATAATGTAATATACTGATCCCTGTCCCCAGATCAATGTATCTACATTTAATAACAATATCATTAGTACTATATCCACATTACATATACTGTAATATACTGATCCCTTCCCACAGATCAATGTACATATAATAACAATATCATTATTACTATTTCTACATTAGATATAATGTAATATACTGATCCCTGCCCACAGATCAAGGTACCTACCTTTAATAACAATATCATTAGTACTATATCTACATTAGATATAATGTGATATACTGATTCCTTCCCACAGATCAAGGTGTCTGCATTTAATAACAATAGCATGATTACTATATCTACACTAGATATAATGCAATATACGGATTCCTTCCTACAGGTCAATGTACATATAATAGCAAAATCGTTATTACTATAACTACAGTAGATACAATGTAATATACAGAGTCCTTTCCTCAGATCAATGTACATTTAATATGGATATCATTATTACTATTTCTACATTAGATATAATGTAATATACTGATCCCTGCCCACAGATCAATGTACCTACATTTAATAACAATATCATTAGTACTATATCCACATCACATATAATGTAATATACTGATCTCTTCCCACAGATCAAGGTACCTACCTTTAATAACAATATCATTAGTACTATATCTACCTTAGATATAATGTAATATACTGATCCCTTCCCACAGATCAAGGTAGCTACATTTAATAACAATATCATTATTACCACATCTACATTAGATATAAAGTAATATACTGATCCCTGCCCGCAGTTCAATGTACCTATATTTAATAACAACATCATTCATACCATATCTACATGAGATATGATGTAATATACTAATCCCTGCCCACAGATCAATGTATATTTAATAGCAATATCATTTTTACTATATCTACATTAGATATAATGTAATATACTGATCCCTGTCCACAGATCAAGGTGCCTACATTTCATAACAATATCATTATTACTATTTCTACATTAGATATAATGTAATATACTGATCCCTGCCCACAGATCAAGGTACCTACCTTTAATAACAATATCATTAGTACTATATCTACATTAGATATAATGTGATATACTGATTCCTTCCCACAGATCAAGGTGTCTGCATTTAATAACAATAGCATTATTACTATATCTACACTAGATATAATGCAATATACGGATTCCTTCCTGCAGGTCAATGTACATATAATAGCAAAATCGTTAGTACTATAACTACAGTAGATACAATGTAATATACAGAGTCCTTTCCTCAGATCAATGTACATTTAATATGGATATCATTATTACTATTTCAACATTAGATATAATGTAATATACTGATCCCTGCCCACAGATCAATGTACCTACATTTAATAACAATATCATTAGTACTATATCCACATTACATATAATGTAATATACTGATCCCTTCCCACAGATCAATGTAAATATAATAACAATATCATTATTACTATATCTACATTAGGTATAATGTAATGTATTGACTACATCCTACAGATCATTGTACATTTAATAACATCATTCATGCTATAGCTAAATTGGATATAATATAATATACTGATCCCTTCCCACAGATCAAGGTAGCTACATTTAATAACAATATCATTATTACTATATCTACATGAGATATGATGTAATATACTAATCCCTGCCCACAGATCAATGTATATTTAGTAGCGATATCATTATTACTATATCTACATTAGATACAATGTAATATACTGATCACTGTCCACAGATCAAGGTGCCTACATTTAATAACAATATCATTATTACTACATCTACATTAGATATAATGTAGTATACTGATCCCTGCCCACAGATCAATGTAGCTACATTTAATAACAATATCATTAGTACTATATCTACATTAGATATAATGTGATATACTGATTCCTTCCCACAGATCAAGGTGTCTGCATTTAATAACAATAGCATTATTACTATATCTACATTAGATATAAAGTAATATACTGATCCCTGCCCACAATTCAATGTACCTATATTTAATAACAACATCATTCATACTATATCTACATGATATATGATGTAATACACTAATCCCTGCCCACAGATCAATGTATATTTAATAGCTATATCATTATTACTATATCTACATTAGATATAATGTAATATACTGATCCCTGTCCACAGATCAATGTATCTACATTTAATATCAATATCATTAGTACTATATCCACATTACATATAATGTATTATACTGATCCCTTCCCACAGATCAATGTACATATAATAACAATATCATTATTACTATATCTACATTAGATACAATGTAATATGCTGATCACTGTCCACAGATCAAGGTGCCTACATTTAATAA
Organism: Osmia lignaria lignaria; assembly: GCF_051020975.1. Taxonomy (NCBI): domain Eukaryota; kingdom Metazoa; phylum Arthropoda; class Insecta; order Hymenoptera; family Megachilidae; genus Osmia; species Osmia lignaria. The sequence goes on from NC_135041.1 coordinate 1,311,921, forward strand.
CAATATTATTATTACTACATCTACGTTAGATATAATGTAATATACTGATCCCTGCCCACAGATCAATGTACCTACGTTTAATAAGAATATCATTAGTACTATATCCACATTACATATAATGTAATAGACTGATTACTTCCCACAGGTCAATGTACATATAATAGCAATATCGTTATTGCCATATCTATATTAGGTATAATGTAATATACTGATCCCTCCTCACAGATCAATGTACCTACATTTAATAACAATATCATTAGTACTATATCCACATTACATATAATGTAATATACTGATCCCTTCCCACAGATCAAGGTAGCTACATTTAATAACAATATCATTAGTACTATATCTACATGAGATATGATGTAATATACTAATCCCTGCCCACAGATCAATGTATATTTAGTAGCGATATCATTATTACTATATCTACATTAGATACAATGTAATATACTGATCACTGTCCACAGATCAAGGTGCCTACATTTAATAACAATATCATTATTACTACATCTACATTAGATATAATGTAGTATACTGATCCCTGCCCACAGATCAATGTAGCTACATTTAATAACAATATCATTAGTACTATATCTACATTAGATATAATGTGATATACTGATTCCTTCCCACAGATCAAGGTGTCTGCATTTAATAACAATAGCATTATTACTATATCTACATTAGATATAAAGTAATATACTGATCCCTGCCCACAATTCAATGTACCTATATTTAATAACAACATCATTAATACTATATCTACATGATATATGATGTAATACACTAATCCCTGCCCACAGATCAATGTATATTTAATAGCTATATCATTATTACTATATCTACATTAGATATAATGTAATATACTGATCCCTGTCCACAGATCAATGTATCTACATTTAATATCAATATCATTAGTACTATATCCACATTACATATAATGTATTATACTGATCCCTTCCCACAGATCAATGTACATATAATAACAATATCATTATTACTATATCTACATTAGATACAATGTAATATGCTGATCACTGTCCACAGATCAAGGTGCCTACATTTAATAACAATATCATTATTACTACATCTACATTAGATATAATGTAATATACTGATCCCTGCCCACAGATCAATGTACCTACATTTAATAAGAATATCATTAGTACTATATCCACATTACATATAATGTAATATACTGATTACTTCCCACAGATCAATGTACCTACATTTCATAACAATATCATTAGTACTATATCTACATTAGATATAATGTAATATACTGATCCCTTCCCACAGATCAAGGTAGCTACATTTAATAACAATATCATTATTACTACATCTACATTAGATATAAAGTAATATACTGATCCCTGCCCACAATTCAATGTACCTATATTTAATAACAACATCATTCATACTATATCTACATGATATATGATGTAATACACCAATCCCTGCCCACAGATCAATGTATATTTAATAGCTATATCATTATTACTATATCTACATTAGATATAATGTAATATACTGATCCCTGTCCACAGATCAATGTATCTACATTTAATATCAATATCATTAGTACTATATCCACATTACATATAATGTATTATACTGATCCCTTCCCACAGATCAATGTACATATAATAACAATATCATTATTACTATTTCTACATTAGATATAATGTAATATACTGATCCCTTCCCACAGATCAAGGTACCTACCTTTAATAACAATATCATTAGTACTATATCTACATTAGATATAATGTAATATAATGATTCCTTCCCACAGATCAAGGTATCTACATTTAATAACAATATCATTATTACTATATCTACACTAGATATAATGTAATATTCGGATTCCTTCCCACGGATCAATGTACATATAATAACAACATCATTCATACTATATCTTCATTGGATATAATGTAATATACTGATCCCTTCCCACAGGTCAATGTACATATAATAGCAAAATCGTTATTACTATATCTACATTAGGTATAATGTAATGTATTGACTACATCCTACAGATCATTGTACATTTAATAACATCATTCATGCTATAGCTAAATTGGATATAATGTAATATACTGATCCCTTCCCACAGATCAAGGTAGCTACATTTAATAACAACATCATTATTACTATATCTACATGAGATATGATGTAATATACTAATCCCTGCCCACAGATCAATGTATACTTAATAGCGATATCATTATTACTATATCTACATTAGATATAATGTAATGTACTGATCCCTTCCCACAGATCAGTGTACATATAATAGCAAAATCGTTATTACTATATCTACATTAGGTATAATGTAATGTATTGACTACATCCTACAGATCATTGTACATTTGATAACATCATTCATGCTATAGCTAAATTGGATATAATGTAATGTACTGATCCCTTCCCACTGATCAAAGTAGCTACATTTAATAACAATATCATTATTACAATATCTATATGAGATATGATGTAATATACTAATCCCTGCCCACAGATCAATGTATATTTAATAGCGATATCATTATTACTATATCTACATTAGATACAATGTAGTATACTGATCACTGTCCACAGATCAAGGTGCCTACATTTAATAACAATATTATTATTACTACATCTACGTTAGATATAATGTAATATACTGATCCCTGCCCACAGATCAATGTACCTACGTTTAATAAGAATATCATTAGTACTATATCCACATTACATATAATGTAATAGACTGATTACTTCCCACAGGTCAATGTACATATAATAGCAATATCGTTATTGCCATATCTATATTAGGTATAATGTAATATACTGATCCCTCCTCACAGATCAATGTACCTACATTTCATAACAATATCATTATTACTATATCTACATTAGATATAATGTAATATACTGATCCCTTCCCACAGATCAAGGTAGGTACATTTAATAACAATATCATTAGTACTATATCTACATTAGATATAATGTAATATACTGATCCCTTCCCACAGATCAAGGTAGGTACATTTATTAACAATATCATTATTACTACATATACATTACATATAAAGTAATATACTGATCCCTGCCCACAGTTCAATGTACCTATATTTAATAACAACATCATCCATACTATATCCACATGAGATATGATGTAATATACTAATCCCTGCAAACAGATCAATGTATATTTAATAGCGACATCAGTATTACTATATCTACATTAGATACAATGTAATATACTGATTCCTTCCCACAGATGAAGGTATCTACGTTTAATAACAATATGATTATTAATATATCTACATTAAATATAATGCAATATACGGATTCCTTCCCACAGATCAATGTACATTTAATAACAACATCATTCATACTATATGTACCTTGGGTATAATGTAATATACTGATCCCTTCCCACAGATCAGTGTACACATAATAGCAAAATCGTTATTACTATATCTACATTAGGTATAATGTAATATATTGACTACATCCTACAGATCATTGTACATTTGATAACATCATTCATGCTATAGCTAAATTGGATATAATGTAATATACTGATCCCTTCCCACAGATCAAGGTAGCTACATTTAATAACAACATCATTATTACTATATCTACATGAGATATGATGTAATATACTAATCCCTGCCCACAGATCAATGTATATTTAATAGCGATATCATTATTACTATATCTACATTAGATATAATGTAATATACTGATCCCTGTCCACAGATCAAGGTGCCTACATTTCATAACAATATCATTATTACTATATCTACATGAGATATGATGTAATATACTAATCCCTGTCCACAGATCAATGTACCTACATTTATTAACGATATCATTAGTACTATATCCACATTACATATAATGTATTATACTGATCCCTTCCCACAGATCAATGTACATATAATAGCAAAATCGTTATTACTATAACTACAGTAGATATAATGTAATATACAGAGTCCTTTCCTCAGATCAATGTACATTTAATATGGATATCATTATTACTATTTCTACATTAGATATAATGTAATATACTGATCCCTTCCCACAGATCAAGGTAGCTACATTTAATAACAATATCATTATTACCACATCTACATTAGATATAAAGTAATATACTGATCCCTGCCCGCAGTTCAATGTACCTATATTTAATAACAACATCATTCATACCATATCTACATGAGATATGATGTAATATACTAATCCCTGCCCACAGATCAATGTATATTTAATAGCAATATCATTTTTACTATATCTACATTAGATATAATGTAATATACTGATCCCTGTCCACAGATCAAGGTGCCTACATTTCATAACAATATCATTATTACTATTTCTACATTAGATATAATGTAATATACTGATCCCTGCCCACAGATCAAGGTACCTACCTTTAATAACAATATCATTAGTACTATATCTACATTATATATAATGTGATATACTGATTCCTTCCCACAGATCAAGGTGTCTGCATTTAATAACAATAGCATTATTACTATATCTACACTAGATATAATGCAATATACGGATTCCTTCCTGCAGGTCAATGTACATATAATAGCAAAATCGTTAGTACTATAACTACAGTAGATACAATGTAATATACAGAGTCCTTTCCTCAGATCAATGTACATTTAATATGGATATCATTATTACTATTTCAACATTAGATATAATGTAATATACTGATCCCTGCCCACAGATCAATGTACCTACGTTTAATAAGAATATCATTAGTACTATATCCACATTACATATAATGTAATAGACTGATTACTTCCCACAGGTCAATGTACATATAATAGCAATATCGTTATTGCCATATCTACATTAGGTATAATGTAATATACTGATCCCTCCTCACAGATCAATGTACCTACATTTCATAACAATATCATAATTACTATATCTACATTAGATATAATGTAATATACTGATCCCTTCCCACAGATCAAGGTAGGTACATTTAATAACAATATCATTAGTACTATATCTACATTAGATATAATGTAATATACTGATCCCTTCCCACAGATCAAGGTAGGTACATTTATTAACAATATCATTATTACTACATATACATTACATATAAAGTAATATACTGATCCCTGCCCACAGTTCAATGTACCTATATTTAATAACAACATCATCCATACTATATCCACATGAGATATGATGTAATATACTAATCCCTGCCCACAGATCAATGTATATTTAATAGCGACATCAGTATTACTATATCTACATTAGATATAATGTAATATACTGTTTCCTTCCCACAGATGAAGGTATCTACGTTTAATAACAATATGATTATTACTATATCTACATTAAATATAATGCAATATACGGATTCCTTCCCACAGATCAATGTACATTTAATAACAACATCATTCATACTATATGTACCTTGGATATAATGTAATATACTGATCCCTTCCCACAGATCAGTGTACACATAATAGCAAAATCGTTATTACTATATCTACATTAGGTATAATGTAATATATTGACTACATCCTACAGATCATTGTACATTTGATAACATCATTCATGCTATAGCTAAATTGGATATAATGTAATATACTGATCCCTTCCCACAGATCAAGGTAGCTACATTTAATAACAACATCATTATTACTATATCTACATGAGATATGATGTAATATACTAATCCCTGCCCACAGATCAATGTGTATTTAATAGCGATATCATTATTACTATATCTACATTAGATATAATGTAATATACTGATCCCTGTCCACAGATCAAGGTGCCTACATTTCATAACAATATCATTATTACTATATCTACATGAGATATGATGTAATATACTAATCCCTGTCCACAGATCAATGTACCTACATTTATTAACGATATCATTAGTACTATATCCACATTACATATAATGTATTATACTGATCCCTTCCCACAGATCAATGTACATATAATAGCAAAATCGTTATTACTATAACTACAGTAGATATAATGTAATATACAGAGTCCTTTCCTCAGATCAATGTACATTTAATATGGATATCATTATTACTATTTCTACATTAGATATAATGTAATATACTGATCCCTTCCCACAGATCAAGGTAGCTACATTTAATAACAATATCATTATTACCACATCTACATTAGATATAAAGTAATATACTGATCCCTGCCCGCAGTTCAATGTACCTATATTTAATAACAACATCATTCATACCATATCTACATGAGATATGATGTAATATACTAATCCCTGCCCACAGATCAATGTATATTTAATAGCGATATCATTATTACTATATCTACATTAGATATAATGTAATATACTGATCCCTGTCCCCAGATCAATGTATCTACATTTAATAACAATATCATTAGTACTATATCCACATTACATATACTGTAATATACTGATCCCTTCCCACAGATCAATGTACATATAATAACAATATCATTATTACTATTTCTACATTAGATATAATGTAATATACTGATCCCTGCCCACAGATCAAGGTACCTACCTTTAATAACAATATCATTAGTACTATATCTACATTAGATATAATGTGATATACTGATTCCTTCCCACAGATCAAGGTGTCTGCATTTAATAACAATAGCATGATTACTATATCTACACTAGATATAATGCAATATACGGATTCCTTCCTACAGGTCAATGTACATATAATAGCAAAATCGTTATTACTATAACTACAGTAGATACAATGTAATATACAGAGTCCTTTCCTCAGATCAATGTACATTTAATATGGATATCATTATTACTATTTCTACATTAGATATAATGTAATATACTGATCCCTGCCCACAGATCAATGTACCTACATTTAATAACAATATCATTAGTACTATATCCACATCACATATAATGTAATATACTGATCTCTTCCCACAGATCAAGGTACCTACCTTTAATAACAATATCATTAGTACTATATCTACCTTAGATATAATGTAATATACTGATCCCTTCCCACAGATCAAGGTAGCTACATTTAATAACAATATCATTATTACCACATCTACATTAGATATAAAGTAATATACTGATCCCTGCCCGCAGTTCAATGTACCTATATTTAATAACAACATCATTCATACCATATCTACATGAGATATGATGTAATATACTAATCCCTGCCCACAGATCAATGTATATTTAATAGCGATATCATTTTTACTATATCTACATTAGATATAATGTAATATACTGATCCCTGTCCACAGATCAATGTATCTACATTTAATAACAATATCATTAGTACTATATCCACATTACATATAATGTAATATACTGATCCCTTCCCACAGATCAATGTACATATAATAACAATATCATTATTACTATTTCTACATTAGATATAATGTAATATACTGATCCCTGCCCACAGATCAAGGTACCTACCTTTAATAACAATATCATTAGTACTATATCTACATTATATATAATGCGATATACTGATTCCTTCCCACAGATCAAGGTGTCTGCATTTAATAACAATAGCATTATTACTATATCTACACTAGATATAATGCAATATACGGATTCCTTCCTACAGGTCAATGTACATATAATAGCAAAATCGTTATTACTATAACTACAGTAGATACAATGTAATATACAGAGTCCTTTCCTCAGATCAATGTACATTTAATATGGATATCATTATTACTATTTCAACATTAGATATAATGTAATATACTGATCCCTGCCCACAGATCAATGTACCTACATTTAATAACAATATCATTAGTACTATATCCACATTACATATAATGTAATATACTGATCCCTTCCCACAGATCAATGTACATATAATAACAATATCATTATTACTATATCTACATTAGGTATAATGTAATGTATTGACTACATCCTACAGATCATTGTACATTTAATAACATCATTCATGCTATAGCTAAATTGGATATAATATAATATACTGATCCCTTCCCACAGATCAAGGTAGCTACATTTAATAACAATATCATTATTACTATATCTACATGAGATATGATGTAATATACTAATCCCTGCCCACAGATCAATGTATATTTAATAGCGATATCATTATTACTATATCTACATTAGATACAATGTAATATACTGATCACTGTCCACAGATCAAGGTGCCTACATTTAATAACAATATCATTATTACTACATCTACATTAGATATAATGTAGTATACTGATCCCTGCCCACAGATCAATGTAGCTACATTTAATAACAATATCATTAGTACTATATCTACATTAGATATAATGTAATATACTGATTCCTTCCCACAGATCACGGTATATTTAATACCGATATCATTATTGCTATATCTACATTAGGTATAATGTCATATACTGATTCCTTCCCACAGATCGCGGTATATTTAATACCGATATCATTATTGCTATATCTACATTAGATATAATGTAATATACTGATCCCTGTCCACAGATCAAGGTACCTACATTTAATAACAATGTAATTATTACTATATCTACATTAGATATAATGTAATATACTGATTCCTCCCCACAGATCAAGGTATCTGCATTTAATAACAATATCATTATTACAGTATCTACACTAGATGTAATGCAATATACGGATTCCTTCCAACAGATCAAAGTACATTTAATAACATCATTCATGCTACAGCTAAATTGGATATAATGTAATATACTGATCCCTTCCCACAGGTCAAGGTAGCTACATTTAATAACAATATCTTTATTACTATATCTACACTAGATATAATGTAATATACGGATTCCTTCCCACGGATCAATGTACATTTAATAACAACATCATTCATACTATATCTACATTGGATATAATGTAATATACTGATCCCTTCCCACAGGTCAATGTACATATAATAGCAAAATCGATATTACTATAACTAGATTAGATATAATGTAATATATCTAGTCCTTTCCTCAGATCAATGTACATTTAATATGGATATCATTATTACTATTTCTACATTAGATATAATGTAATATACTGATCCCTGCCCACAGATCAAGGTACCTACCTTTAATAACAATATCATTATTACTATATCTACATTAGATATAATGTAATATACTGATCCCTTCCCACAGATCAAGGTAGCTACATTTAATAACAATATCATTATTACCACATCTACATTAGATATAAAGTAATATACTGATCCCTGCCCACAATTCAATGTACCTATATTTAATAACAACATCATTCATACTATATCTACATGATATATGATGTAATACACTAATCCCTGCCCACAGATCAATGTATATTTAATAGCTATATCATTATTACTATATCTACATTAGATATAATGTAATATACTGATCCCTGTCCACAGATCAATGTATCTACATTTAATATCAATATCATTAGTACTATATCCACATTACATATAATGTATTATACTGATCCCTTCCCACAGATCAATGTACATATAATAACAATATCATTATTACTATTTCTACATTAGATATAATGTAATATACTGATCCCTGCCCACAGATCAAGGTACCTACCTTTAATAACAATATCATTAGTACTATATCTACATTAGATATAATGTAATGTATTGACTACATCGTACAGATCATTGTACATTTAATAACATCATTCATGCTATAGCTAAATTGGATATAATGTAATATACTGATCCCTTCCCACAGATCAAGGTAGCTGCATTTAATAACAATATCATTATTACTATATCTACATGAGATATGATGTAATGTACTAATCCCTGCCCACAGATCAATGTACATATAATAACGATATGATTATTACTATTTCTACATTAGATATAATGTAATATACTGATCCCTGCCCACAGATCAAGGTACCTACCTTTAATAACAATATCATTAGTACTATATCTACATTAGATATAATGTAATATACTGATTCCTCCCCACAGATCAAGGTATCTACATTTAATAACAATATCATTATTACTATATCTGCACTAAATATAATGCAATATACGGATTCCTTACCACAGATCAATGTACATTTAATAACAACATCATTCCTACTATATCTACCTTGGATATGATGTAATATACTGATCCCTTCCCACAGATCAATGAACATATAATAGCAAAATCGTTATTACTATATCTACATTAGGTATAATGTAATGTATTGATTACATCCAACAGATCATTGTACATTTAATAACATCATTCATGCTATAGCTAAATTGGATATAATGTAATATACTGATCCCTTCCCACAGATCAAGGTAGCTACCTTTAATAACAATATCATTATTACTATATGTACATGAGATATGATGTAATATACTAATCCGTGCCCACAGATCAATGTATATTTAATAGCGATATCATTATTACTATATCTACATTAGATATAATGTAATGTACTGATCACTGTCCACAGATCAAGGAGCCTACATTTAATAACAATATCAGTATTACTACATCTACATTAGATATAATGTAATATACTGATCCCTGCCCACAGATCATTGTACCTACATTTAATAAGAACATCATTATTACCATATCCACATCACATATAATGTAATATACGGATTACTTCCCACAGATCAATGTACATATAATAGCAATGTCGTTATTGCCATATCTACATTAGGTATAATGTAATATACTGATCCCTCCTCACAGATCAATGTACCTACATTTCATAAGAATATCATTATTACTATATCTACATTAGATATAATGTAATATACTGACCCCTGCCCACATATCAAGGTACCTACCTTTAATAACAATATCATTAGTACTATATCTACATTAGATATAATGTAATATACTGATACCTTCCCACAGATCAAGGTAGCTACATTTAACAACAACATCATTCATACTATATCTACATTGGATATAATGTAATATACTGATCCCTTCCCACAGATCAATGTACATATAATAGCAAAATCGTTAATACTATATCTACATTAGGTATAATGTAATGTACTGACTACATCGCACAGATCATTGTACATTTAATAACATCATTCATGCTATAGCTAAATTGGATATAATGTAATATACTGATCCCTTCCCACAGATCGAGGTAGCTACATTTAATAACAATATCATTATTACTACATCTACATTAGATATAAAGTAATATACTGATCCCTGCCCACAGTTCAATGTACCTATATTTAATAACAACATCATTCATACTATATCTACATGAGATATGATGTAATATACTAATCCCTGCCCACAGATCAATGTATATTTAATAGCGATATCATTATTACTATATCTACATTAGATATAATGTAATATACTGATCCCTGTCCACAGATCAAGGTATCTACATTTAATAACAATATCATTATTACTATATCTACACTAGATATAATGGAATATACGGATTCCTTCCTACAGATCAATGTACATTTATTAACAACATCATTCATACTATATCTACATTGGATATAATGTAATATACTGATCACTTCCCACAGGTCAAAGTACATATAATAGCAAAATCGTTATTACTATAACTACATTAGATATAATGTAATATAATGAGTCCTTTCCTCAGATCAATGTACATTTAATATGGATATCGTTATTACTATTTCTACATTAGATATAATGTAATATACTGATCCCCGCCCACAGATCAAGGTACCTACCTTTAATAACAATATCAATAGTGCTATATCAACAATGGATATAATGTAATATACTGATCCCTTCCCACAGATCAAGGTAGGTACATTTAATAACAATATCATTATTACTACATATACATTACATATAAAGTAATATACTGATCCCTGCCCACAGTTCAATGTACCTATATATAATAACAACATCATCCATACTATATCTACATGAGTTATGATGTAATATACTAATCCCTGCCCACAGATCAATGTATATTTAACAGCGACATCATTATTACTATATCTACATTAGATATAATGTAATATACTGATCCCTGTCCACAGATCAATGTACCTACATTTAATAACAATATCATTAGTACTATATCCACTTCACATATAATGTAATATACTGATCCCTTCCCACAGATCGATGTACATATAATAGCAAAATCGTTATTACTATATCTACATTAGGTATAATGTAATGTATTCATTACATCCAACAGATCATTGTACATTTAATAACATCATTCATGCTATAGCTCAATTGGATATAATGTAATATACTGATCCCTTCCCACAGATCAAGGTAGCTACATTTAATAACAATATCATTATTACTATATCTACATGAGATATGATGTAATATACTAATCCCTGCCCACAGATCAATGTATATTTAATAGCGATATCATTATTACTATATCTAGATTAGATATAATGTAATGTACTGATCACTGTCCACAGATCAAGGAGCCTACATTTAATAACAATATCAGTATTACTACATCTACATTAGATATAATGTAATATACTGATCCCTGCCCACAGATCATTGTACCTTCATTTAATAAGAACATCATTATTACCATATCCACATCACATATAATGTAATATACGGATTACTTCCCACAGATCAATGTACATATAATAGCAATGTCGTTATTGCCATATCTACATTAGGTATAATGTAATATACTGATCCCTCCTCACAGATCTATGTACCTACATTTCATAAGAATATCATTATTACTATATCTACATTAGATATAATGTAATATACTGATCGCTGCCCACATATCAAGGTACCTACCTTTAATAACAATATCATTAGTACTATATCTACATTAGATATAATGTAATATACTGATCCCTTCCCACAGATCAAGGTAGCTACATTTAACAACAACATCATTCATGCTATAGCTAAATTGGATATAATGTAATATACTGATCCCTTCCCACAGATCAAGGTAGCTACATTTAATAACAACATCATTATTACTATATCTACATGAGATATGATGTAATATACTAATCCCTGCCCACAGATCAATGTATACTGAATAGCGATATCATTATTACTGTATCTACATTAGATATAATGTAATGTACTGATCCCTTCCCACAGATCAGTGTACATATAATAGCAAAATCGTTATTACTATATCTACATTAGGTATAATGTAATGTATTGACTACATCCTACAGATCATTGTACATTTGATAACATCATTCATGCTATAGCTAAATTGGATATAATGTAATGTACTGATCCCTTCCCACAGATCAAGGTAGCTACATTTAATAACAATATGATTATTACTACATCTACATAAGATATAAAGTAAGATACTGATCCGTGCCCACAGTTCAATGTACATACATTTAATAACAACATCATTCATACTATATCTACATGAGATATGATGTAATATACTAATCCCTGCCCACGGATCAATGTACATATAATAGCAAAATCGTTATTACTATATCTACATTAGGTATAATGTAATGTATTGACTACATCCTACAGATCATTGTACATTTACTAACATCATTCATGCTATAGCTAAATTGGATATAATGTAATATACTGATCCCTTCCCACAGATCAATGTACCTACATTTAATAAGAATATCATCAGTACTATATCCACATTACATATAATGTAATATACTGATTCCTTCCCACAGATCAATGTACATTTAACAACAACATCATTCATACTATATCTACATTGGATATAATGTAGTATACTGATCCCTTACCACAGATCAATGTACATGACATATCAATATCATTGGTACTATGTCTACATTGGATATAGTGTAATATACTGGTTTATTCGCACAGACCAGTGTACATTTAATAACAATATCAATGGTACTATATCTACATTACATCTAATGTAATATACTGATCCTTTCCCACAGATCAATGTACATATCATAACAATATCATTATTACTATAACCACATTAGATATAATGTAATATACTGAGTCCTTTCCTCAGATCAATGTACATTTAATATGGATATCATTATTACTATTTCTACATTAGATATAATGTAATATACTGATTCCTTCCCACAGATCAAGGTATCTACATTTAATAACAATATCATTATTACTATATCTACACTAGATATAATGTAATATACGGATTCCTTCCCACGGATCAATGTACATTTAATAACAACATCATTCATACTATATCTACATTGGATATAATGTAATGTATTGACTACATCCTACAGATCATTGTACATTTAATAACATCATTCATGCTATAGCTAAATTGGATATAATATAATATACTGATCCCTTCCCACAGATCAAGGTAGCTACATTTAATAACAATATCATTATTACCACATCTACATTAGATATAAAGTAATACACTGATCCCTGCCCGCAGTTCAATGTACCTATATTTAATAACAACATCATTCATACCATATCTACATGAGATATGATGTAATATACTAATCCCTGCCCACAGATCAATGTATATTTAATAGCGATATCATTATTACTATATCTACATTAGATACAATGTAATATACTGATTCCTCCCCACAGATCAAGGTATCTGCATTTAATAACAATATCATTATTACAGTATCTACACTAGATGTAATGCAATATACGGATTCCCTCCAACAGATCAAAGTACATTTAATAACATCATTCATGCTACAGCTAAATTGGATATAATGTAATATACTGATCCCTTCCCACAGGTCAAGGTAGCTACATTTAATAACAATATCTTTATTACTATATCTACACTAGATATAATGTAATATACGGATTCCTTCCCACGGATCAATGTACATTTAATAACAACATCATTCATACTATATCTACATTGGATATAATGTAATATACTGATCCCTTCCCACAGATCAAGGTAGGTACATTTAATAACAATATCATTATTACTACATATACATTACATATAAAGTAATATACTGATCCCTGCCCACAGTTCAATGTACCTATATTTAATAACAACATCATCCATACTATATCTACATTGGATATAATGTAATATACTGATCCCTCCCCACAGGTCAATGTACATATAATAGCAAAATCGTTATTACTATAACTAGATTAGATATAATGTAATATATCTAGTCCTTTCCTCAGATCAATGTACATTTAGTATGGATATCATTATTACTATTTCTACATTAGATATAATGTAATATACTGATCCCTGCCCACAGATCAAGGTACCTACCTTCAATAACAATATCATTAGTACTACATCAACATTAGATATAATGTAATATACTGATTCCTTCCCACAGATCAAGGTATCTGCATTTAATAACAATATCATTATTACTGTATCTACACTAGATGTAATGCAATATACGGATTCCGTCCCACAGATCAATGTACATTTAATAACATCGTTCATGCTATAGCTAAATTGGATATAATGTAATATACTGATCCCTTCCCACAGATCAAGGTAGTTACATTTAATAACAATAGCATTATTACTACATCGACATTAGATATAAAGTAACATACTGGTACCTGCCCACAGTTCAAGGTATCTGCATTTAATAACAATAGCATTATTACTATATCTACACTAGATATAATGCAATATACGGATTCCTTCCTACAGGTCAATGTACATATAATAGCAAAATCGTTATTACTATAACTACATTAGATATAATGTAATATACTGAGTCCTTTCCTCAGATCAATGTACATTTAATATGGATATCATTATTACTATTTCTACATTAGATATAATGCAATATACTGATCCCTGCCCACAGATCAAGGTACCTACCTTTAATAACAATATCATTAGTACTATATCTACATTGGATATAATGTAATATACTGATTCCTTCCCACAGATCAAGGTATATTTAATACCGATATCATTATTGCTATATCTACATTAGATATAATGTAATATACTGATCCCTGTCCACAGATCAAGGTACCTACATTTAATAACAATATAATTATTACTATATCTACATTAGATATAATGTAATATACTGATTCCTCCCCACAGATCAAGGTATCTGCATTTAATAACAATATCATTATTACTGTATCTACACTAGATATAATGCAATATACGGATTCCTTCCAACAGATCAATGTACATTTAATAACATCATTCATGCTACAGCTAAATTGGATATAATGTAATATACTGATCCCTTCCCACAGATCAAGGTAGCTACATTTAATAACAATATCTTTATTACTATATCTACACTAGATATAATGTAAATATACGGATTCCTTCCCACGGATCAATGTACATTTAATAACAACATCATTCATACTATATCTACATTGGATATAATGTAATATACTGATCCCTTCCCACAGGTCAATGTATATATAATAGCAAAATCGTTATTACTATAACTACATTAGATATAATGGATAAAACTAGTCCTTTCCTCAGATCAATGTACATTTAATATGGATATCATTATTACTATTTCTACATTAGATATAATGTAATATACTGATCCCTGCCCACAGATCAAGGTACCTACCTTCAATAACATTATCATTAGTACTATATCTACATTAGATATAATGTATTATACTGATCCCTTCCCACAGATCAAGGTAGCTACATTTAACAACAATATCGTTATTACTACATCAACATTAGATATAAAGTAATATACTGATCCCTGCCCACAATTCAATGTACCTATATTTAATAACAACATCATTCATACTATATCTACATGAGATATGATGTAATACACTAATCCCTGCCCACAGATCAATGTACATATAATAACAATATCATTATTACTATTTCTACATTAGATATAATGTAGTATACTGATCCCTGCCCACAGATCAAGGTACCTACCTTTAATAACAATATCATTAGTACTATATCTACATTAGATATAATGTGATATACTGATTCCTTCCCACAGATCAAGGTATCTGCATTTAATAACAATAGCATTATTACTATATCTACACTAGATATAATGCAATATACGGATTCCTTCCTACAGGTCAATGTACATATAATAGCAAAATCGTTATTACTATAACTACATTAGATATAATGTAATATACTGAGTCCTTTCCTCAGATCAATGTACATTTAATATGGATATCATTATTACTATTTCTACATTAGATATAATGCAATATACTGATCCCTGCCCACAGATCAAGGTACCTACCTTTAATAACAATATCATTAGTACTATATCTACATTGGATATAATGTAATATACTGATTCCTCCCCACAGATCAAGGTATATTTAATACCGATATCATTATTGCTATATCTACATTAGATATAATGTAATATACTGATCCCTGTCCACAGATCAAGGTACCTACATTTAATAACAATATAATTATTACTATATCTACATTAGATATAATGTAATATACTGATTCCTCCCCACAGATCAAGGTATCTGCATTTAATAACAACATCATTATTACTGTATCTACACTAGATATAATGCAATATACGGATTCCTTCCAACAGATCAATGTACATTTACTAACATCATTCATGCTACAGCTAAATTGGATATAATGTAATATACTGATCCCTTCCCACAGGTCAAGGTAGCTACATTTAATAACAATATCTTTATTACTATATCTACACTAGATATAATGTAATATACGGATTCCTTCCCACGGATCAATGTACATTTAATAACAACATCATTCATACTATATCTACATTGGATATAATGTAATATACTGATCCCTCCCCACAGGTCAATGTACATATAATAGCAAAATCGTTATTACTATAACTAGATTAGATATAATGTAATATATCTAGTCCTTTCCTCAGATCAATGTACATTTAGTATGGATATCATTATTACTATTTCTACATTAGATATAATGTAATATACTGATCCCTGCCCACAGATCAAGGTACCTACCTTCAATAACAATATCATTAGTACTATATCAACATTAGATATAATGTAATATACTGATCCCTTCCCACAGATCAAGGTAGCTACATTTAATAACAATATCATTATTACTACATGTACATTAGATATAAAGTAATATACTGATCCCTGCCCACAATTCAATGTACCTATATTTAATAACAACATCATTCATACTATATCTACATGAGATATGATGTAATACACTAATCCCTGCCCACAGATCAATGTATATATAATAGCAAAATCGTTATTACTATATCTACATTAGATATAATGTAATATACTGATCCCTGTCCACAGATCAATGTACCTACATTTAATAACAATATCATTAGTACTATATCCACTTCACATATAATGTAATATACTGATCCCTTCCCACAGATCAATGTACATATAATAACAATATCATTATTACTATTTCTACATTAGATATAATGTAATATACTGATCCCTGCCCACAGATCAAGGTACCTACCTTTAATAACTATATCATTAGTACTATATCTACATTAGATATGAGGTAATATACTGATTCCTCCCCACAGATCAAGGTATCTACATTTATTAACAATATCATTATTACTATATCTGCACTAAATATAATGCAATATACGGATTCCTTCCCACAGATCAATGTACATTTAATAACAACATCATTCCTACTATATCTACCTTGGATATGATGTAATATACTGATCCCTTCCCACAGATCAATGTACATATAATAGCAAAATCGTTATTACTATATCTACATTAGGTATAATGTAATGTATTGATTACATCCAACAGATCATTGTACATTTAATAACATCATTCATGCTATAGCTAAATTGGATATAATGTAATATACTGATCCCTTCCCACAGATCAAGGTAGCTACATTTAATAACAATATCATTATTACTATATCTACATGAGATATGATGTAATATACTAATCCCTGCCCACAGACCAATGTATATTTATAAGCGATATCATTATTACTATATCTACATTAGATATGATGTAATATACTGATCCCTGTTCACAGATCAATGTACCTACATTTAATAACAATATCATTAGTACTATATCCACATTACATATAATATAATATACTGATCCCTTCCCACAGATCAATGTACATATAATAACAATATCATTATTACTATTTCTACATTAGATATATTGTAATATACTGATCACTTCCCACAGGTCAATGTACATATAATAGCAAAACCGTTATTACTATAACTGCATTAGATATAATGCAATATACTGAGTCCTTTCCTCAGATCAATGTACATTTAATATGGATATCATTGTTACTATTTCTACATTAGATATAATGTAATATACTGATCCCTGCCCACAGATCAAGGTACCTACCTTTAATAACAATATCATTAGTACTATATCTACATTGGATATAATGTAATATACTGATCCCTTCCCACAGATCAATGTACATATAATAGCAAAATCGTTATTACTATATCTACATTAGGTATAATGTAATGTATTGACTACATCGTACAGATCATTGTACATTTAATTACATCATTCATGCTATAGCTAAATTGGATATAATGTAATATACTGATCCCTTCCCACAGATCAAGGTAGCTGCATTTAATAACAATATCATTATTACTATATCTACATGAGATATGATGTAATATACTAATCCCTGCCCACAGATCAATGTACATATAATAACGATATGATTATTACTATTTCTACATTATATATAATGTAATATACTGATCCCTGCCCACAGATCAAGGTACCTACCTTTAATAACAATATCATTAGTACTATATCTACATTAGATATAATGTAATATACTGATTCCTCCCCACAGATCAAGGTATCTACATTTAATAACAATATCATTATTACTATATCTGCACTAAATATAATGCAATATACGGATTCCTTCCCACAGATCAATGTACATTTAATAACAACATCATTCCTACTATATCTACCTTGGATATGATGTAATATACTGATCCCTTCCCACAGATCAATGTACATATAATAGCAAAATCGTTATTACTATATCTACATTAGGTATAATGTAATGTATTGATTACATCCAACAGATCATTGTACATTTAATAACATCATTCATGCTATAGCTAAATTGGATATAATGTAATATACTGATCCCTTCCCACAGATCAAGGTAGCTACATTTAATAACAATATCATTATTACTATATCTACATGAGATATGATGTAATATACTAATCCCTGCCCACAGATCAATGTATATTTAATAGCGATATCATTATTACTATATCTAGATTAGATATAATGTAATGTACTGATCACTGTCCACAGATCAAGGAGCCTACATTTAATAACAATATCAGTATTACTACATCTACATTAGATATAATGTAATATACTGATCCCTGCCCACAGATCATTGTACCTTCATTTAATAAGAACATCATTATTACCATATCCACATCACATATAATGTAATATACGGATTACTTCCCACAGATCAATGTACATATAATAGCAATGTCGTTATTGCCATATCTACATTAGGTATAATGTAATATACTGATCCCTCCTCACAGATCTATGTACCTACATTTCATAAGAATATCATTATTACTATATCTACATTAGATATAATGTAATATACTGATCCCTGCCCACATATCAAGGTACCTACCTTTAATAACAATATCATTAGTACTATATCTACATTAGATATAATGTAATATACTGATCCCTTCCCACAGATCAAGGTAGCTACATTTAACAACAACATCATTCATACTATATCTACATTGGATATAATGTAATATACTGATCCCTTCCCACAGATCAATGTACATATAATAGCAAAATCGTTAATACTATATCTACATTAGGTATAATGTAATGTATTGACTACATCGCACAGATCATTGTACATTTAATAACATCATTCATGCTATAGCTAAATTGGATATAATGTAATATACTGATCCCTTCCCACAGATCGAGGTAGCTACATTTAATAACAATATCATTATTACTACATCTACATTAGATATAAAGTAATATACTGATCCCTGCCCACAGTTCAATGTACCTATATTTAATAACAACATCATTCATACTATATCTACATGAGATATGATGTAATATACTAATCCCTGCCCACAGATCAATGTATATTTAATAGCGATATCATTATTACTATATCTACATTAGATATAATGTAATATACTGATCCCTGTCCACAGATCAAGGTATCTACATTTAATAACAATATCATTATTACTATATCTACGCTAGATATAATGGAATATACGGATTCCTTCCTACAGATCAATGTACATTTATTAACAACATCATTCATACTATATCTACATTGGATATAATGTAATATACTGATCACTTCCCACAGGTCAAAGTACATATAATAGCAAAATCGTTATTACTATAACTACATTAGATATAATGTAATATAATGAGTCCTTTCCTCAGATCAATGTACATTTAATATGGATATCATTATTACTATTTCTACATTAGATATAATGTAATATACTGATCCCCGCCCACAGATCAAGGTACCTACCTTTAATAACAATATCAATAGTGCTATATCAACAATGGATATAATGTAATATACTGATCCCTTCCCACAGATCAAGGTAGGTACATTTAATAACAATATCATTATTACTACATATACATTACATATAAAGTAATATACTGATCCCTGCCCACAGTTCAATGTACCTATATTTAATAACAACATCATCCATACTATATCTACATGAGTTATGATGTAATATACTAATCCCTGCCCACAGATCAATGTATATTTAATAGCGACATCATTATTACTATATCTACATTAGATATAATGTAATATACTGATCCCTGTCCACAGATCAATGTACCTACATTTAATAACAATATCATTAGTACTATATCCACTTCACATATAATGTAATATACTGATCCCTTCCCACAGATCGATGTACATATAATAGCAAAATCGTTATTACTATATCTACATTAGGTATAATGTAATGTATTCATTACATCCAACAGATCATTGTACATTTAATAACATCATTCATGCTATAGCTAAATTGGATATAATGTAATATACTGATCCCTTCCCACAGATCAAGGTAGCTACATTTAATAACAATATCATTATTACTATATCTACATGAGATATGATGTAATATACTAATCCCTGCCCACAGATCAATGTATATTTAATAGCGATATCATTATTACTATATCTAGATTAGATATAATGTAATGTACTGATCACTGTCCACAGATCAAGGAGCCTACATTTAATAACAATATCAGTATTACTACATCTACATTAGATATAATGTAATATACTGATCCCTGCCCACAGATCATTGTACCTTCATTTAATAAGAACATCATTATTACCATATCCACATCACATATAATGTAATATACGGATTACTTCCCACAGATCAATGTACATATAATAGCAATGTCGTTATGGCCATATCTACATTAGGTATAATGTAATATACTGATCCCTCCTCACAGATCTATGTACCTACATTTCATAAGAATATCATTATTACTATATCTACATTAGATATAATGTAATATACTGATCCCTGCCCACATATCAAGGTACCTACCTTTAATAACAATATCATTAGTACTATATCTACATTAGATATAATGTAATATACTGATCCCTTCCCACAGATCAAGGTAGCTACATTTAACAACAACATCATTCATACTATATCTACATTGGATATAATGTAATATACTGATCCCTTCCCACAGATCAATGTACATATAATAGCAAAATCGTTAATACTATATCTACATTAGGTATAATGTAATGTATTGACTACATCGCACAGATCATTGTACATTTAATAACATCATTCATGCTATAGCTAAATTGGATATAATGTAATATACTGATCCCTTCCCACAAATCGAGGTAGCTACATTTAATAACAATATCATTATTACTACATCTACATTAGATATAAAGTAATATACTGATCCCTGCCCACAGTTCAATGTACCTATATTTAATAACAACATCATTCATACTATATCTACATGAGATATGATGTAATATACTAATCCCTGCCCACAGATCAATGTATATTTAATAGCGATATCATTATTACTATATCTACATTAGATATAATGTAATATACTGATCCCTGTCCACAGATCAAGGTATCTACATTTAATAACAATATCATTATTACTATATCTACACTAGATATAATGGAATATACGGATTCCTTCCTACAGATCAATGTACATTTATTAACAACATCATTCATACTATATCTACATTGGATATAATGTAATATACTGATCACTTCCCACAGGTCAAAGTACATATAATAGCAAAATCGTTATTACTATAACTACATTAGATATAATGTAATATAATGAGTCCTTTCCTCAGATCAATGTACATTTAATATGGATATCATTATTACTATTTCTACATTAGATATAATGTAATATACTGATCCCCGCCCACAGATCAAGGTACCTACCTTTAATAACGATATCAATAGTGCTATATCAACAATGGATATAATGTAATATACTGATCCCTTCCCACAGATCAAGGTAGCTACATTTAACAACAACATCATTCATACTATACCTACATTGGATATAATGTAATATACTGGTCCCTTCCCACAGATCAATGTACATATAATGGCAAAATCGTTATTACTATATCTACATTAGGTATAATGTAATGTATTGATTACATCCTACAGATCATTCTACATTTAATAACATCATTCATGCTATAGCTAAATTGGATATAATGTAATATACTGATCCCTTCCCACAGATCAAGGTAGGTACATTTAATAACAATATCATTATTACTACATATACATTACATATAAAGTAATATACTGATCCCTGCCCACAGTTCAATGTACCTATATTTAATAACAACATCATCCATACTATATCTACATGAGTTATGATGTAATATACTAATCCCTGCCCACAGATCAATGTATATTTAATAGCGACATCATTATTACTATATCTACATTAGATATAATGTAATATACTGATCCCTGTCCACAGATCAATGTACCTACATTTAATAACAATATCATTAGTACTATATCCACTTCACATATAATGTAATATACTGATCCCTTCCCACAGATCAATGTACATATAATAGCAAAATCGTTATTACTATATCTACATTAGGTATAATGTAATGTATTGATTACATCCAACAGATCATTGTACATTTAATAACATCATTCATGCTATAGCTAAATTGGATATAATGTAATATACTGATCCCTTCCCACAGATCAAGGTAGCTACATTCAATAACAATATCATTATTACTATATCTACATGAGATATGATGTAATATACTAATCCCTGCCCACAGATCAATGTATATTTAATAGCGATATCATTATTACTATATCTACATTAGATATAATGTAATGTACTGATCACTGTCCACAGATCAAGGAGCCTACATTTAATAACAATATCAGTATTACTACATCTACATTAGATATAATGTAATATACTGATCCCTGCCCACAGATCATTGTACCTTCATTTAATAAGAACATCAATATTACCATATCCACATCACATATAATGTAATATACGGATTACTTCCCACAGATCAATGTACATATAATAGCAATGTCGTTATTGCCATATCTACATTAGGTATAATGTAATATACTGATCCCTCCTCACAGATCTATGTACCTACATTTCATAAGAATATCATTATTACTATATCTACATTAGATATAATCTAATATACTGATCCCTGCCCACATATCAAGGTACCTACCTTTAATAACAATATCATTAGTACTATATCTACATTAGATATAATGTAATATACTGATCCCTTCCCACAGATCAAGGTAGCTACATTTAACAACAACATCATTCATACTATATCTACATTGGATATAATGTAATATACTGATCCCTTCCCACAGATCAATGTACATATAATAGCAAAATCGTTAATACTATATCTACATTAGGTATAATGTAATGTATTGACTACATCGCACAGATCATTGTACATTTAATAACATCATTCATGCTATAGCTAAATTGGATATAATGTAATATACTGATCCCTTCCCACAGATCGAGGTAGCTACATTTAATAACAATATCATTATTACTACATCTACATTAGATATAAAGTAATATACTGATCCCTGCCCACAGTTCAATGTACCTATATTTAATAACAACATCATTCATACTATATCTACATGAGATATGATGTAATATACTAATCCCTGCCCACAGATCAATGTATATTTAATAGCGATATCATTATTACTATATCTACATTAGATATAATGTAATATACCGATCCCTGTCCCCAGATCAATGTATCTACATTTAATAACAATATCATTAGTACTATATCCACATTACATATACTGTAATATACTGATCCCTTCCCACAGATCAATGTACATATAATAACAATATCATTATTACTATTTCTACATTAGATATAATGTAATATACTGATCCCTGCCCACAGATCAAGGTACCTACCTTTAATAACAATATCATTAGTACTATATCTACATTAGATATAATGTGATATACTGATTCCTTCCCACAGATCAAGGTGTCTGCATTTAATAACAATAGCATGATTACTATATCTACACTAGATATAATGCAATATACGGATTCCTTCCTACAGGTCAATGTACATATAATAGCAAAATCGTTATTACTATAACTACAGTAGATACAATGTAATATACAGAGTCCTTTCCTCAGATCAATGTACATTTAATATGGATATCATTATTACTATTTCTACATTAGATATAATGTAATATACTGATCCCTGCCCACAGATCAATGTACCTACATTTAATAACAATATCATTAGTACTATATCCACATTACATATAATGTAATATGCTGATCCCTTCCCACAGATCAAGGTACCTACCTTTAATAACAATATCATTAGTACTATATCTACCTTAGATATAATGTAATATACTGATCCCTTCCCACAGATCAAGGTAGCTACATTTAATAACAATATCATTATTACCACATCTACATTAGATATAAAGTAATATACTGATCCCTGCCCGCAGTTCAATGTACCTATATTTAATAACAACATCATTCATACCATATCTACATGAGATATGATGTAATATACTAATCCCTGCCCACAGATCAATGTATATTTAATAGCGATATCATTATTACTATATCTACATTAGATATAATGTAATATACTGATCCCTGTCCCCAGATCAATGTATCTACATTTAATAACAATATCATTAGTACTATATCCACATTACATATACTGTAATATACTGATCCCTTCCCACAGATCAATGTACATATAATAACAATATCATTATTACTATTTCTACATTAGATATAATGTAATATACTGATCCCTGCCCACAGATCAAGGTACCTACCTTTAATAACAATATCATTAGTACTATATCTACATTAGATATAATGTGATATACTGATTCCTTCCCACAGATCAAGGTGTCTGCATTTAATAACAATAGCATGATTACTATATCTACACTAGATATAATGCAATATACGGATTCCTTCCTACAGGTCAATGTACATATAATAGCAAAATCGTTATTACTATAACTACAGTAGATACAATGTAATATACAGAGTCCTTTCCTCAGATCAATGTACATTTAATATGGATATCATTATTACTATTTCTACATTAGATATAATGTAATATACTGATCCCTGCCCACAGATCAATGTACCTACATTTAATAACAATATCATTAGTACTATATCCACATTACATATAATGTAATATACTGATCCCTTCCCACAGATCAAGGTACCTACCTTTAATAACAATATCATTAGTACTATATCTACCTTAGATATAATGTAATATACTGATCCCTTCCCACAGATCAAGGTAGCTACATTTAATAACAATATCATTATTACCACATCTACATTAGATATAAAGTAATATACTGATCCCTGCCCGCAGTTCAATGTACCTATATTTAATAACAACATCATTCATACCATATCTACATGAGATATGATGTAATATACTAATCCCTGCCCACAGATCAATGTATATTTAATAGCGATATCATTATTACTATATCTACATTAGATATAATGTAATATACCGATCCCTGTCCCCAGATCAATGTATCTACATTTAATAACAATATCATTAGTACTATATCCACATTACATATACTGTAATATATTGATCCCTTCCCACAGATCAATGTACATATAATAACAATATCATTATTACTATTTCTACATTAGATATAATGTAATATACTGATCCCTGCCCACAGATCAAGGTACCTACCTTTAACAACAATATCATTAGTACTATATCTACCTTAGGTATAATGTAATATACTGATCCCTTCCCACAGATCAAGGTAGCTACATTTAATAACAATATGATTATTACTACATCTACATTAGATATAAAGTAAGATACTGATCCGTGCCCACAGTTCAATGTACATACATTTAATAACAACATCATTCATACTATATCTACATGAGATATGATGTAATATACTAATCCCTGCCCACGGATCAATGTACATATAATAGCAAAATCGTTATTACTATATCTACATTAGGTATAATGTAATGTATTGACTACATCCTACAGATCATTGTACATTTACTAACATCATTCATGCTATAGCTAAATTGGATATAATGTAATATACTGATCCCTTCCCACAGATCAATGTACCTACATTTAATAAGAACTTCATCAGTACTAGATCCACATTACATATAATGTAATATACTGATTCCTTCCCACAGATCAATGTACATTTAACAACAACATCATTCATACTATATCTACATTGGATATAATGTAGTATACTGATCCCTTACCACAGATCAATGTACATGACATATCAATATCATTGTTACTATGTCTACATTGGATATAGTGTAATATACTGGTTTATTCGCACAGACCAGTGTACATTTAATAACAATATCAATGGTACTATATCTACATTACATCTAATGTAATATACTGATCCTTTCCCACAGATCAATGTACATATCATAACAATATCATTATTACTATAACCACATTAGATATAATGTAATATACTGAGTCCTTTCCTCAGATCAATGTACATTTAATATGGATATCATTATTACTATTTCTACATTAGATATAATGTGATATACTGATTCCTTCCCACAGATCAAGGTATCTACATTTAATAACAATATCATTATTACTATATCTACATTAAATATAATGCAATATACGGATTCCTTCCCACAGATCAATGTACATTTAATAACAACATCATTCATACTATATCTACCTTGGATATAATGTAATATACTGATCCCTTCCCACAGATCAGTGTACATATAATAGCAAAATCGTTATTACTATATCTAGATTAGGTATAATGTAATGTATTGACTACATCCTACAGATCATTGTACATTTGATAACATCATTCATGCTATAGCTAAATTGGATATAATGTAATGTACTGATCCCTTCCCACAGATCAAGGTAGCTACATTCAATAACAGTATCATTATTACAATATCTACATGAGATATGATGTAATATACTAATCCCTGCCCACAGATCAATGTATATTTAATAGCGATATCATTATTACTATATCTACATTAGATACAATGTAGTATACTGATCACTGTCCACAGATCAAGGTGCCTACATTTAATAACAATATTATTATTACTACATCTACGTTAGATATAATGTAATATACTGATCCCTGCCCACAGATCAATGTACCTACGTTTAATAAGAATATCATTAGTACTATATCCACATTACATATAATGTAATAGACTGATTACTTCCCACAGGTCAATGTACATATAATAGCAATATCGTTATTGCCATATCTACATTAGGTATAATGTAATATACTGATCCCTCCTCACAGATCAATGTACCTACATTTCATAACAATATCATTATTACTATATCTACATTAGATATAATGTAATATACTGATCCCTTCCCACAGGTCAATGTACATATAATAGCAAAATCGTTATTACTATAACTACAGTAGATATAATGTAATATACAGAGTCCTTTCCTCAGATCAATGTACATTTAATATGGATATCATTATTACTATTTCTACATTAGATATAATGTAATATACTGATCCCTTCCCACAGATCAAGGTAGCTACATTTAATAACAATATCATTATTACCACATCTACATTAGGTATAAAGTAATATACTGATCCCTGCCCGCAGTTCAATGTACCTATATTTAATAACAACATCATTCATACCATATCTACATGAGATATGATGTAATATACTAATCCCTGCCCACAGATCAATGTATATTTAATAGCGATATCATTATTACTATATCTACATTAGATATAATGTAATATACTGATCCCTGTCCCCAGATCAATGTATCTACATTTAATAACAATATCATTAGTACTATATCCACATTACATATACTGTAATATACTGATCCCTTCCCACAGATCAATGTACATATAATAACAATATCATTATTACTATTTCTACATTAGATATAATGTAATATACTGATCCCTGCCCACAGATCAAGGTACCTACCTTTAATAACAATATCATTAGTACTATATCTACATTAGATATAATGTGATATACTGATTCCTTCCCACAGATCAAGGTGTCTGCATTTAATAACAATATCATTAGTACTATATCCACATTACATATACTGTAATATATTGATCCCTTCCCACAGATCAATGTACATATAATAACAATATCATTATTACTATTTCTACATTAGATATAATGTAATATACTGATCCCTGCCCACAGATCAAGGTACCTACCTTTAACAACAATATCATTAGTACTATATCTACCTTAGGTATAATGTAATATACTGATCCCTTCCCACAGATCAAGGTAGCTACATTTAATAACAATATGATTATTACTACATCTACATTAGATATAAAGTAAGATACTGATCCGTGCCCACAGTTCAATGTACATACATTTAATAACAACATCATTCATACTATATCTACATGAGATATGATGTAATATACTAATCCCTGCCCACGGATCAATGTACATATAATAGCAAAATCGTTATTACTATATCTACATTAGGTATAATGTAATGTATTGACTACATCCTACAGATCATTGTACATTTACTAACATCATTCATGCTATAGCTAAATTGGATATAATGTAATATACTGATCCCTTCCCACAGATCAATGTACCTACATTTAATAAGAACTTCATCAGTACTAGATCCACATTACATATAATGTAATATACTGATTCCTTCCCACAGATCAATGTACATTTAACAACAACATCATTCATACTATATCTACATTGGATATAATGTAGTATACTGATCCCTTACCACAGATCAATGTACATGACATATCAATATCATTGGTACTATGTCTACATTGGATATAGTGTAATATACTGGTTTATTCGCACAGACCAGTGTACATTTAATAACAATATCAATGGTACTATATCTACATTACATCTAATGTAATATACTGATCCTTTCCCACAGATCAATGTACATATCATAACAATATCATTATTACTATAACCACATTAGATATAATGTAATATACTGATCCCTTCCCACAGATCAAGGTAGCTACATTTAATAACAATATCATTATTACTATATCTACACTAGATATAATGTAATATTCGGATTCCTTCCCACGGATCAATGTACATATAATAACAACATCATTCATACTATATCTTCATTGGATATAATGTAATATACTGATCCCTTCCCACAGGTCAATGTACATATAATAGCAAAATCGTTATTACTATATCTACATTAGGTATAATGTAATGTATTGACTACAACCTACAGATCATTGTACATTTAATAACATCATTCATGCTATAGCTAAATTGGATATAATGTAATATACTGATCCCTTCCCACAGATCACGGTAGCCACATTTAATAACAATATCATTATTACTATATCTACATGAGATATGATGTAATATACTAATCCCTGCCCACAGATCAATGTACCTACGTTTAATAAGAATATCATTAGTACTATGTCCACATTACATATAATGTATTAGACTGATTACTTCCCACAGGTCAATGTACATATAATAGCAATATCGTTATTGCCATATCTACATTAGGTATAATGTAATGTATTGACTACATCCTACAGATCATTGTACATTTGATAACATCATTCATGCTATAGCTAAATTGGATATAATGTAATATACTGATCCCTTCCCACAGATCAAGGTAGCTACATTTAATAACAATATCATTATTACAATATCTACATGAGATATGATGTAATATACTAATCCCTGCCCACAGATCAATGTATATTTAATAGCGATATCATTATTACTATATCTACATTAGATACAATGTAATATACTGATCACTGTCCACAGATCAAGGTGCCTACATTTAATAACAATATCAGTATTACTTCATCTACGTTAGATATAATGTAATATACTGATCCCTGCCCACAGATCAATGTACCTACATTTAATAACAATATCATTAGTACTATATCTACATTAGATATAATGTAATATACTGATTCCTTCCCACAGATCACGGTATATTTAATACCGATATCATTATTGCTATATCTACATTAGATATAATGTAATATACTGATTCCTCCCCACAGATCAAGGTATCAGCATTTAATAACAATATCATTATTACTGTATCTACAGTAGATGTAATGCAATATACGGATTCCTTCCAACAGATCAAAGTACATTTAATAACATCATTCATGCTACAGCTAAATTGGATATAATGTAATATACTGATCCCTTCCCACAGGTCAAGGTAGCTACATTTAATAACAATATCTTTATTACTATATCTACACTAGATATAATGTAATATACGGATTCCTTCCCACGGATCAATGTACATTTAATAACAACATCATTCATACTATATCTACATTGGATATAATGTAATATACTGATCCCTCCCCACAGGTCAATGTACATATAATAGCAAAATCGTTATTACTATAACTAGATTAGATATAATGTAATATATCTAGTCCTATCCTCAGATCAATGTACATTTAGTATGGATATCATTATTACTATTTCTACATTAGATATAAAGTAATATACTGATCCCCGCCCACAGATCAAGGTACCTACCTTTAATAACAATATCAATAGTGCTATATCAACAATGGATATAATGTAATATACTGATCCCTTCCCACAGATCAAGGTAGCTACATTTAACAACAACATCATTCATACTATACCTACATTGGATATAATGTAATATACTGATCCCTTCCCACAGATCAATGTACATATAATGGCAAAATCGTTATTACTATATCTACATTAGGTATAATGTAATGTATTGATTACATCCTACAGATCATTCTACATTTAATAACATCATTCATGCTATAGCTAAATTGGATATAATGTAATATACTGATCCCTTCCCACAGATCAAGGTAGGTACATTTAATAACAATATCATTATTACTACATATACATTACATATAAAGTAATATACTGATCCCTGCCCACAGTTCAATGTACCTATATTTAATAACAACATCATTCATACTATATCTACATGAGATATGATGTAATATACTAATCCCTGCCCACAGATCAATGTACATATAATAACGATATCATTATTACTATTTCTACATTAGATATAATGTAATATACTGATCCCTGCCCACAGATCAAGGTACCTACCTTTAATAACAATATCATTATTACTATATCTACATTAGATATAATGTAATATACTGATCCCTTCCCACAGATCAATGTACATATAATAGCAAAATCGTTATTACTATAACTACAGTAGATATAATGTAATATACAGAGTCCTTTCCTCAGATCAATGTACATTTAATATGGATATCATTATTACTATTTCTACATTAGATATAATGTAATATACTGATCCCTTCCCACAGATCAAGGTAGCTACATTTAATAACAGTATCATTATTACCACATCTACATTAGATATAAAGTAATATACTGATCCCTGCCCGCAGTTCAATGTACCTATATTTAATAACAACATCATTCATACCATATCTACATGAGATATGATGTAATATACTAATCCCTGCCCACAGATCAATGTATATTTAATAGCGATATCATTATTACTATATCTACATTAGATATAATGTAATATACTGATCCCTGTCCCCAGATCAATGTATCTACATTTAATAACAATATCATTAGTACTATATCCACATTACATATACTGTAATATACTGATCCCTTCCCACAGATCAATGTACATATAATAACAATATCATTATTACTATTTCTACATTAGATATAATGTAATATACTGATCCCTGCCCACAGATCAAGGTACCTACCTTTAATAACAATATCATTAGTACTATATCTACATTAGATATAATGTGATATACTGATTCCTTCCCACAGATCAAGGTGTCTGCATTTAATAACAATAGCATGATTACTATATCTACACTAGATATAATGCAATAT
Organism: Osmia lignaria lignaria; assembly: GCF_051020975.1. Taxonomy (NCBI): domain Eukaryota; kingdom Metazoa; phylum Arthropoda; class Insecta; order Hymenoptera; family Megachilidae; genus Osmia; species Osmia lignaria. The sequence goes on from NC_135041.1 coordinate 1,345,521, forward strand.
ACGGATTCCTTCCTACAGGTCAATGTACATATAATAGCAAAATCGTTATTACTATAACTACAGTAGATACAATGTAATATACAGAGTCCTTTCCTCAGATCAATGTACATTTAATATGGATATCATTATTACTATTTCTACATTAGATATAATGTAATATACTGATCCCTGCCCACAGATCAATGTACCTACATTTAATAACAATATCATTAGTACTATATCCACATTACATATAATGTAATATACTGATCCCTTCCCACAGATCAAGGTACCTACCTTTAATAACAATATCATTAGTACTATATCTACCTTAGATATAATGTAATATACTGATCCCTTCCCACAGATCAAGGTAGCTACATTTAATAACAATATCATTATTACCACATCTACATTAGATATAAAGTAATATACTGATCCCTGCCCGCAGTTCAATGTACCTATATTTAATAACAACATCATTCATACCATATCTACATGAGATATGATGTAATATACTAATCCCTGCCCACAGATCAATGTATATTTAATAGCGATATCATTATTACTATATCTACATTAGATATAATGTAATATACCGATCCCGGTCCCCAGATCAATGTATCTACATTTAATAACAATATCATTAGTACTATATCCACATTACATATACTGTAATATATTGATCCCTTCCCACAGATCAATGTACATATAATAACAATATCATTATTACTATTTCTACATTAGATATAATGTAATATACTGATCCCTGCCCACAGATCAAGGTACCTACCTTTAACAACAATATCATTAGTACTATATCTACCTTAGGTATAATGTAATATACTGATCCCTTCCCACAGATCAAGGTAGCTACATTTAATAACAATATGATTATTACTACATCTACATTAGATATAAAGTAAGATACTGATCCGTGCCCACAGTTCAATGTACATACATTTAATAACAACATCATTCATACTATATCTACATGAGATATGATGTAATATACTAATCCCTGCCCACGGATCAATGTACATATAATAGCAAAATCGTTATTACTATATCTACATTAGGTATAATGTAATGTATTGACTACATCCTACAGATCATTGTACATTTACTAACATCATTCATGCTATAGCTAAATTGGATATAATGTAATATACTGATCCCTTCCCACAGATCAATGTACCTACATTTAATAAGAACTTCATCAGTACTAGATCCACATTACATATAATGTAATATACTGATTCCTTCCCACAGATCAATGTACATTTAACAACAACATCATTCATACTATATCTACATTGGATATAATGTAGTATACTGATCCCTTACCACAGATCAATGTACATGACATATCAATATCATTGGTACTATGTCTACATTGGATATAGTGTAATATACTGGTTTATTCGCACAGACCAGTGTACATTTAATAACAATATCAATGGTACTATATCTACATTACATCTAATGTAATATACTGATCCTTTCCCACAGATCAATGTACATATCATAACAATATCATTATTACTATAACCACATTAGATATAATGTAATATACTGATCCCTTCCCACAGATCAAGGTAGCTACATTTAATAACAATATCATTATTACTATATCTACACTAGATATAATGTAATATTCGGATTCCTTCCCACGGATCAATGTACATATAATAACAACATCATTCATACTATATCTTCATTGGATATAATGTAATATACTGATCCCTTCCCACAGGTCAATGTACATATAATAGCAAAATCGTTATTACTATATCTACATTAGGTATAATGTAATGTATTGACTACAACCTACAGATCATTGTACATTTAATAACATCATTCATGCTATAGCTAAATTGGATATAATGTAATATACTGATCCCTTCCCACAGATCACGGTAGCCACATTTAATAACAATATCATTATTACTATATCTACATGAGATATGATGTAATATACTAATCCCTGCCCACAGATCAATGTACCTACGTTTAATAAGAATATCATTAGTACTATGTCCACATTACATATAATGTATTAGACTGATTACTTCCCACAGGTCAATGTACATATAATAGCAATATCGTTATTGCCATATCTACATTAGGTATAATGTAATGTATTGACTACATCCTACAGATCATTGTACATTTGATAACATCATTCATGCTATAGCTAAATTGGATATAATGTAATATACTGATCCCTTCCCACAGATCAAGGTAGCTACATTTAATAACAATATCATTATTACAATATCTACATGAGATATGATGTAATATACTAATCCCTGCCCACAGATCAATGTATATTTAATAGCGATATCATTATTACTATATCTACATTAGATACAATGTAATATACTGATCACTGTCCACAGATCAAGGTGCCTACATTTAATAACAATATCAGTATTACTTCATCTACGTTAGATATAATGTAATATACTGATCCCTGCCCACAGATCAATGTACCTACATTTAATAACAATATCATTAGTACTATATCTACATTAGATATAATGTAATATACTGATTCCTTCCCACAGATCACGGTATATTTAATACCGATATCATTATTGCTATATCTACATTAGATATAATGTAATATACTGATTCCTCCCCACAGATCAAGGTATCAGCATTTAATAACAATATCATTATTACTGTATCTACAGTAGATGTAATGCAATATACGGATTCCTTCCAACAGATCAAAGTACATTTAATAACATCATTCATGCTACAGCTAAATTGGATATAATGTAATATACTGATCCCTTCCCACAGGTCAAGGTAGCTACATTTAATAACAATATCTTTATTACTATATCTACACTAGATATAATGTAATATACGGATTCCTTCCCACGGATCAATGTACATTTAATAACAACATCATTCATACTATATCTACATTGGATATAATGTAATATACTGATCCCTCCCCACAGGTCAATGTACATATAATAGCAAAATCGTTATTACTATAACTAGATTAGATATAATGTAATATATCTAGTCCTATCCTCAGATCAATGTACATTTAGTATGGATATCATTATTACTATTTCTACATTAGATATAAAGTAATATACTGATCCCCGCCCACAGATCAAGGTACCTACCTTTAATAACAATATCAATAGTGCTATATCAACAATGGATATAATGTAATATACTGATCCCTTCCCACAGATCAAGGTAGCTACATTTAACAACAACATCATTCATACTATACCTACATTGGATATAATGTAATATACTGATCCCTTCCCACAGATCAATGTACATATAATGGCAAAATCGTTATTACTATATCTACATTAGGTATAATGTAATGTATTGATTACATCCTACAGATCATTCTACATTTAATAACATCATTCATGCTATAGCTAAATTGGATATAATGTAATATACTGATCCCTTCCCACAGATCAAGGTAGGTACATTTAATAACAATATCATTATTACTACATATACATTACATATAAAGTAATATACTGATCCCTGCCCACAGTTCAATGTACCTATATTTAATAACAACATCATTCATACTATATCTACATGAGATATGATGTAATATACTAATCCCTGCCCACAGATCAATGTACATATAATAACGATATCATTATTACTATTTCTACATTAGATATAATGTAATATACTGATCCCTGCCCACAGATCAAGGTACCTACCTTTAATAACAATATCATTATTACTATATCTACATTAGATATAATGTAATATACTGATCCCTTCCCACAGATCAATGTACATATAATAGCAAAATCGTTATTACTATAACTACAGTAGATATAATGTAATATACAGAGTCCTTTCCTCAGATCAATGTACATTTAATATGGATATCATTATTACTATTTCTACATTAGATATAATGTAATATACTGATCCCTTCCCACAGATCAAGGTAGCTACATTTAATAACAGTATCATTATTACCACATCTACATTAGATATAAAGTAATATACTGATCCCTGCCCGCAGTTCAATGTACCTATATTTAATAACAACATCATTCATACCATATCTACATGAGATATGATGTAATATACTAATCCCTGCCCACAGATCAATGTATATTTAATAGCGATATCATTATTACTATATCTACATTAGATATAATGTAATATACTGATCCCTGTCCCCAGATCAATGTATCTACATTTAATAACAATATCATTAGTACTATATCCACATTACATATACTGTAATATACTGATCCCTTCCCACAGATCAATGTACATATAACAACAATATCATTATTACTATTTCTACATTAGATATAATGTAATATACTGATCCCTGCCCACAGATCAAGGTACCTACCTTTAATAACAATATCATTAGTACTATATCTACATTAGATATAATGTGATATAATGATTCCTTCCCACAGATCAAGGTGTCTGCATTTAATAACAATAGCATGATTACTATATCTACACTAGATATAATGCAATATACGGATTCCTTCCTACAGGTCAATGTACATATAATAGCAAAATCGTTATTACTATAACTACAGTAGATACAATGTAATATACAGAGTCCTTTCCTCAGATCAATGTACATTTAATATGGATATCATTATTACTATTTCTACATTAGATATAATGTAATATACTGATCCCTGCCCACAGATCAATGTACCTACATTTAATAACAATATCATTAGTACTATATCCACATTACATATAATGTAATATACTGATCCCTTCCCACAGATCAATGTACATATAATAACAATATCATTATTACTATATCTACATTAGGTATAATGTAATGTATTGACTACATCCTACAGATCATTGTACATTTAATAACATCATTCATGCTATAGCTAAATTGGATATAATATAATATACTGATCCCTTCCCACAGATCAAGGTAGCTACATTTAATAACAATATCATTATTACTATTTCTACATGAGATATGATGTAATATACTAATCCCTGCCCACAGATCAATGTATATTTAGTAGCGATATCATTATTACTATATCTACATTAGATACAATGTAATATACTGATCCCTGTCCACAGATCAAGGTGCCTACATTTAATAACAATATCATTATTACCACATCTACATTAGATATAAAGTAATATACTGATCCCTGCCCGCAGTTCAATGTACCTATATTTAATAACAACATCATTCATACCATATCTACATGAGATATGATGTAATATACTAATCCCTGCCCACAGATCAATGTATATTTAATAGCGATATCATTATTACTATATCTACATTAGATATAATGTAATATACTGATCCCTGTCCCCAGATCAATGTATCTACATTTAATAACAATATCATTAGTACTATATCCACATTACATATACTGTAATATACTGATCCCTTCCCACAGATCAATGTACATATAACAACAATATCATTATTACTATTTCTACATTAGATATAATGTAATATACTGATCCCTGCCCACAGATCAAGGTACCTACCTTTAATAACAATATCATTAGTACTATATCTACATTAGATATAATGTGATATAATGATTCCTTCCCACAGATCAAGGTGTCTGCATTTAATAACAATAGCATGATTACTATATCTACACTAGATATAATGCAATATACGGATTCCTTCCTACAGGTCAATGTACATATAATAGCAAAATCGTTATTACTATAACTACAGTAGATACAATGTAATATACAGAGTCCTTTCCTCAGATCAATGTACATTTAATATGGATATCATTATTACTATTTCTACATTAGATATAATGTAATATACTGATCCCTGCCCACAGATCAATGTACCTACATTTAATAACAATATCATTAGTACTATATCCACATTACATATAATGTAATATACTGATCCCTTCCCACAGATCAATGTACATATAATAACAATATCATTATTACTATATCTGCATTAGGTATAATGTAATGTATTGACTACATCCTACAGATCATTGTACATTTAATAACATCATTCATGCTATAGCTAAATTGGATATAATATAATATACTGATCCCTTCCCACAGATCAAGGTAGCTACATTTAATAACAATATCATTATTACTATTTCTACATGAGATATGATGTAATATACTAATCCCTGCCCACAGATCAATGTATATTTAGTAGCGATATCATTATTACTATATCTACATTAGATACAATGTAATATACTGATCCCTGTCCACAGATCAAGGTGCCTACATTTAATAACAATATCATTATTACCACATCTACATTAGATATAAAGTAATATACTGATCCCTGCCCGCAGTTCAATGTACCTATATTTAATAACAACATCATTCATACCATATCTACATGAGATATGATGTAATATACTAATCCCTGCCCACAGATCAATGTATATTTAATAGCGATATCATTATTACTATATCTACATTAGATATAATGTAATATACCGATCCCTGTCCCCAGATCAATGTATCTACATTTAATAACAATATCATTAGTACTATATCCACATTACATATACTGTAATATACTGATCCCTTCCCACAGATCAATGTACATATAATAACAATATCATTATTACTATTTCTACATTAGATATAATGTAATATACTGATCCCTGCCCACAGATCAAGGTACCTACCTTTAATAACAATATCATTAGTACTATATCTACATTAGGTATAATGTGATATACTGATTCCTTCCCACAGATCAAGGTGTCTGCATTTAATAACAATAGCATGATTACTATATCTACACTAGATATAATGCAATATACGGATTCCTTCCTACAGGTCAATGTACATATAATAGCAAAATCGTTATTACTATAACTACAGTAGATACAATGTAATATACAGAGTCCTTTCCTCAGATCAATGTACATTTAATATGGATATCATTATTACTATTTCTACATTAGATATAATGTAATATACTGATCCCTGCCCACAGATCAATGTACCTACATTTAATAACAATATCATTAGTACTATATCCACATTACATATAATGTAATATACTGATCCCTTCCCACAGATCAAGGTACCTACCTTTAATAACAATATCATTAGTACTATATCTACCTTAGATATAATGTAATATACTGATCCCTTCCCACAGATCAAGGTAGCTACATTTAATAACAATATCATTATTACCACATCTACATTAGATATAAAGTAATATACTGATCCCTGCCCGCAGTTCAATGTACCTATATTTAATAACAACATCATTCATACCATATCTACATGAGATATGATGTAATATACTAATCCCTGCCCACAGATCAATGTATATTTAATAGCGATATCATTATTACTATATCTACATTAGATATAATGTAATATACCGATCCCTGTCCCCAGATCAATGTATCTACATTTAATAACAATATCATTAGTACTATATCCACATTACATATACTGTAATATATTGATCCCTTCCCACAGATCAATGTACATATAATAACAATATCATTATTACTATTTCTACATTAGATATAATGTAATATACTGATCCCTGCCCACAGATCAAGGTACCTACCTTTAACAACAATATCATTAGTACTATATCTACCTTAGGTATAATGTAATATACTGATCCCTTCCCACAGATCAAGGTAGCTACATTTAATAACAATATGATTATTACTACATCTACATTAGATATAAAGTAAGATACTGATCCGTGCCCACAGTTCAATGTACATACATTTAATAACAACATCATTCATACTATATCTACATGAGATATGATGTAATACACTAATCCCTGCCCACGGATCAATGTACATATAATAGCAAAATCGTTATTACTATATCTACATTAGGTATAATGTAATGTATTGACTACATCCTACAGATCATTGTACATTTACTAACATCATTCATGCTATAGCTAAATTGGATATAATGTAATATACTGATCCCTTCCCACAGATCAATGTACCTACATTTAATAAGAACTTCATCAGTACTAGATCCACATTACATATAATGTAATATACTGATTCCTTCCCACAGATCAATGTACATTTAACAACAACATCATTCATACTATATCTACATTGGATATAATGTAGTATACTGATCCCTTACCACAGATCAATGTACATGACATATCAATATCATTGGTACTATGTCTACATTGGATATAGTGTAATATACTGGTTTATTCGCACAGACCAGTGTACATTTAATAACAATATCAATGGTACTATATCTACATTACATCTAATGTAATATACTGATCCTTTCCCACAGATCAATGTACATATCATAACAATATCATTATTACTATAACCACATTAGATATAATGTAATATACTGATCCCTTCCCACAGATCAAGGTAGCTACATTTAATAACAATATCATTATTACTATATCTACACTAGATATAATGTAATATTCGGATTCCTTCCCACGGATCAATGTACATATAATAACAACATCATTCATACTATATCTTCATTGGATATAATGTAATATACTGATCCCTTCCCACAGGTCAATGTACATATAATAGCAAAATCGTTATTACTATATCTACATTAGGTATAATGTAATGTATTGACTACAACCTACAGATCATTGTACATTTAATAACATCATTCATGCTATAGCTAAATTGGATATAATGTAATATACTGATCCCTTCCCACAGATCACGGTAGCCACATTTAATAACAATATCATTATTACTATATCTACATGAGATATGATGTAATATACTAATCCCTGCCCACAGATCAATGTACCTACGTTTAATAAGAATATCATTAGTACTATGTCCACATTACATATAATGTATTAGACTGATTACTTCCCACAGGTCAATGTACATATAATAGCAATATCGTTATTGCCATATCTACATTAGGTATAATGTAATGTATTGACTACATCCTACAGATCATTGTACATTTGATAACATCATTCATGCTATAGCTAAATTGGATATAATGTAATATACTGATCCCTTCCCACAGATCAAGGTAGCTACATTTAATAACAATATCATTATTACAATATCTACATGAGATATGATGTAATATACTAATCCCTGCCCACAGATCAATGTATATTTAATAGCGATATCATTATTACTATATCTACATTAGATACAATGTAATATACTGATCACTGTCCACAGATCAAGGTGCCTACATTTAATAACAATATCAGTATTACTTCATCTACGTTAGATATAATGTAATATACTGATCCCTGCCCACAGATCAATGTACCTACATTTAATAACAATATCATTAGTACTATATCTACATTAGATATAATGTAATATACTGATTCCTTCCCACAGATCACGGTATATTTAATACCGATATCATTATTGCTATATCTACATTAGATATAATGTAATATACTGATTCCTCCCCACAGATCAAGGTATCAGCATTTAATAACAATATCATTATTACTGTATCTACAGTAGATGTAATGCAATATACGGATTCCTTCCAACAGATCAAAGTACATTTAATAACATCATTCATGCTACAGCTAAATTGGATATAATGTAATATACTGATCCCTTCCCACAGGTCAAGGTAGCTACATTTAATAACAATATCTTTATTACTATATCTACACTAGATATAATGTAATATACGGATTCCTTCCCACGGATCAATGTACATTTAATAACAACATCATTCATACTATATCTACATTGGATATAATGTAATATACTGATCCCTCCCCACAGGTCAATGTACATATAATAGCAAAATCGTTATTACTATAACTAGATTAGATATAATGTAATATATCTAGTCCTATCCTCAGATCAATGTACATTTAGTATGGATATCATTATTACTATTTCTACATTAGATATAAAGTAATATACTGATCCCCGCCCACAGATCAAGGTACCTACCTTTAATAACAATATCAATAGTGCTATATCAACAATGGATATAATGTAATATACTGATCCCTTCCCACAGATCAAGGTAGCTACATTTAACAACAACATCATTCATACTATACCTACATTGGATATAATGTAATATACTGATCCCTTCCCACAGATCAATGTACATATAATGGCAAAATCGTTATTACTATATCTACATTAGGTATAATGTAATGTATTGATTACATCCTACAGATCATTCTACATTTAATAACATCATTCATGCTATAGCTAAATTGGATATAATGTAATATACTGATCCCTTCCCACAGATCAAGGTAGGTACATTTAATAACAATATCATTATTACTACATATACATTACATATAAAGTAATATACTGATCCCTGCCCACAGTTCAATGTACCTATATTTAATAACAACATCATTCATACTATATCTACATGAGATATGATGTAATATACTAATCCCTGCCCACAGATCAATGTACATATAATAACGATATCATTATTACTATTTCTACATTAGATATAATGTAATATACTGATCCCTGCCCACAGATCAAGGTACCTACCTTTAATAACAATATCATTATTACTATATCTACATTAGATATAATGTAATATACTGATCCCTTCCCACAGATCAATGTACATATAATAGCAAAATCGTTATTACTATAACTACAGTAGATATAATGTAATATACAGAGTCCTTTCCTCAGATCAATGTACATTTAATATGGATATCATTATTACTATTTCTACATTAGATATAATGTAATATACTGATCCCTTCCCACAGATCAAGGTAGCTACATTTAATAACAGTATCATTATTACCACATCTACATTAGATATAAAGTAATATACTGATCCCTGCCCGCAGTTCAATGTACCTATATTTAATAACAACATCATTCATACCATATCTACATGAGATATGATGTAATATACTAATCCCTGCCCACAGATCAATGTATATTTAATAGCGATATCATTATTACTATATCTACATTAGATATAATGTAATATACTGATCCCTGTCCCCAGATCAATGTATCTACATTTAATAACAATATCATTAGTACTATATCCACATTACATATACTGTAATATACTGATCCCTTCCCACAGATCAATGTACATATAACAACAATATCATTATTACTATTTCTACATTAGATATAATGTAATATACTGATCCCTGCCCACAGATCAAGGTACCTACCTTTAATAACAATATCATTAGTACTATATCTACATTAGATATAATGTGATATAATGATTCCTTCCCACAGATCAAGGTGTCTGCATTTAATAACAATAGCATGATTACTATATCTACACTAGATATAATGCAATATACGGATTCCTTCCTACAGGTCAATGTACATATAATAGCAAAATCGTTATTACTATAACTACAGTAGATACAATGTAATATACAGAGTCCTTTCCTCAGATCAATGTACATTTAATATGGATATCATTATTACTATTTCTACATTAGATATAATGTAATATACTGATCCCTGCCCACAGATCAATGTACCTACATTTAATAACAATATCATTAGTACTATATCCACATTACATATAATGTAATATACTGATCCCTTCCCACAGATCAATGTACATATAATAACAATATCATTATTACTATATCTACATTAGGTATAATGTAATGTATTGACTACATCCTACAGATCATTGTACATTTAATAACATCATTCATGCTATAGCTAAATTGGATATAATATAATATACTGATCCCTTCCCACAGATCAAGGTAGCTACATTTAATAACAATATCATTATTACTATTTCTACATGAGATATGATGTAATATACTAATCCCTGCCCACAGATCAATGTATATTTAGTAGCGATATCATTATTACTATATCTACATTAGATACAATGTAATATACTGATCCCTGTCCACAGATCAAGGTGCCTACATTTAATAACAATATCATTATTACCACATCTACATTAGATATAAAGTAATATACTGATCCCTGCCCGCAGTTCAATGTACCTATATTTAATAACAACATCATTCATACCATATCTACATGAGATATGATGTAATATACTAATCCCTGCCCACAGATCAATGTATATTTAATAGCGATATCATTATTACTATATCTACATTAGATATAATGTAATATACCGATCCCTGTCCCCAGATCAATGTATCTACATTTAATAACAATATCATTAGTACTATATCCACATTACATATACTGTAATATACTGATCCCTTCCCACAGATCAATGTACATATAATAACAATATCATTATTACTATTTCTACATTAGATATAATGTAATATACTGATCCCTGCCCACAGATCAAGGTACCTACCTTTAATAACAATATCATTAGTACTATATCTACATTAGATATAATGTGATATACTGATTCCTTCCCACAGATCAAGGTGTCTGCATTTAATAACAATAGCATGATTACTATATCTACACTAGATATAATGCAATATACGGATTCCTTCCTACAGGTCAATGTACATATAATAGCAAAATCGTTATTACTATAACTACAGTAGATACAATGTAATATACAGAGTCCTTTCCTCAGATCAATGTACATTTAATATGGATATCATTATTACTATTTCTACATTAGATATAATGTAATATACTGATCCCTGCCCACAGATCAATGTACCTACATTTAATAACAATATCATTAGTACTATATCCACATTACATATAATGTAATATACTGATCCCTTCCCACAGATCAAGGTACCTACCTTTAATAACAATATCATTAGTACTATATCTACCTTAGATATAATGTAATATACTGATCCCTTCCCACAGATCAAGGTAGCTACATTTAATAACAATATCATTATTACCACATCTACATTAGATATAAAGTAATATACTGATCCCTGCCCGCAGTTCAATGTACCTATATTTAATAACAACATCATTCATACCATATCTACATGAGATATGATGTAATATACTAATCCCTGCCCACAGATCAATGTATATTTAATAGCGATATCATTATTACTATATCTACATTAGATATAATGTAATATACCGATCCCTGTCCCCAGATCAATGTATCTACATTTAATAACAATATCATTAGTACTATATCCACATTACATATACTGTAATATATTGATCCCTTCCCACAGATCAATGTACATATAATAACAATATCATTATTACTATTTCTACATTAGATATAATGTAATATACTGATCCCTGCCCACAGATCAAGGTACCTACCTTTAACAACAATATCATTAGTACTATATCTACCTTAGGTATAATGTAATATACTGATCCCTTCCCACAGATCAAGGTAGCTACATTTAATAACAATATGATTATTACTACATCTACATTAGATATAAAGTAAGATACTGATCCGTGCCCACAGTTCAATGTACATACATTTAATAACAACATCATTCATACTATATCTACATGAGATATGATGTAATATACTAATCCCTGCCCACGGATCAATGTACATATAATAGCAAAATCGTTATTACTATATCTACATTAGGTATAATGTAATGTATTGACTACATCCTACAGATCATTGTACATTTACTAACATCATTCATGCTATAGCTAAATTGGATATAATGTAATATACTGATCCCTTCCCACAGATCAATGTACCTACATTTAATAAGAACTTCATCAGTACTAGATCCACATTACATATAATGTAATATACTGATTCCTTCCCACAGATCAATGTACATTTAACAACAACATCATTCATACTATATCTACATTGGATATAATGTAGTATACTGATCCCTTACCACAGATCAATGTACATGACATATCAATATCATTGGTACTATGTCTACATTGGATATAGTGTAATATACTGGTTTATTCGCACAGACCAGTGTACATTTAATAACAATATCAATGGTACCATATCTACATTACATCTAATGTAATATACTGATCCTTTCCCACAGATCAATGTACATATCATAACAATATCATTATTACTATAACCACATTAGATATAATGTAATATACTGATCCCTTCCCACAGATCAAGGTAGCTACATTTAATAACAATATCATTATTACTATATCTACACTAGATATAATGTAATATTCGGATTCCTTCCCACGGATCAATGTACATATAATAACAACATCATTCATACTATATCTTCATTGGATATAATGTAATATACTGATCCCTTCCCACAGGTCAATGTACATATAATAGCAAAATCGTTATTACTATATCTACATTAGGTATAATGTAATGTATTGACTACAACCTACAGATCATTGTACATTTAATAACATCATTCATGCTATAGCTAAATTGGATATAATGTAATATACTGATCCCTTCCCACAGATCACGGTAGCCACATTTAATAACAATATCATTATTACTATATCTACATGAGATATGATGTAATATACTAATCCCTGCCCACAGATCAATGTACCTACGTTTAATAAGAATATCATTAGTACTATGTCCACATTACATATAATGTATTAGACTGATTACTTCCCACAGGTCAATGTACATATAATAGCAATATCGTTATTGCCATATCTACATTAGGTATAATGTAATGTATTGACTACATCCTACAGATCATTGTACATTTGATAACATCATTCATGCTATAGCTAAATTGGATATAATGTAATATACTGATCCCTTCCCACAGATCAAGGTAGCTACATTTAATAACAATATCAATAGTGCTATATCAACAATGGATATAATGTAATATACTGATCCCTTCCCACAGATCAAGGTAGGTACATTTAATAACAATATCATTATTACTACATATACATTACATATAAAGTAATATACTGATCCCTGCCCACAGTTCAATGTACCTATATTTAATAACAACATCATTCATACTATATCTACATGAGATATGATGTAATATACTAATCCCTGCCCACAGATCAATGTACATATAATAACGATATCATTATTACTATTTCTACATTAGATATAATGTAATATACTGATCCCTGCCCACAGATCAAGGTACCTACCTTTAATAACAATATCATTAGTACTATATCTACATTAGATATAATGTAATATACTGATCCCTTCCCACAGATCAAGATAGCTACATTTAATAACAATATCATTATTACTACATCTACATTAGATATAATGCAATATACGGATTCCTTCCTACAGATCAATGTGCATTTAATAACAACATCATTCATACTATATCTACATTGGATATAATGTAATATACTGATCACTTCCCACAGGTCAATGTACATATAATAGCAAAATCGTTATTACTATAACTACATTAGATATAAAGTAATATACTGATCCCTGCCCACAATTCAATGTACCTATATTTAATAACAACATCATTCATACTATATCTACATGATATATGATGTAATACACTAATCCCTGCCCACAGATCAATGTATATTTAATAGCTATATCATTATTACTATATCTACATTAGATATAATGTAATATACTGATCCCTGTCCACAGATCAATGTATCTACATTTAATAACAATATCATTAGTACTATATCCACATTACATATAATGTATTATACTGATCCCTTCCCACAGATCAATGTACATATAATAACAATATCATTATTACTATTTCCACATTAGATATAATGTAATATACTGATCCCTGCCCACAGATCAAGGTACCTACCTTTAATAACAATATCATTAGTACTATATCTACATTAGATATAATGTAATATAATGATTCCTTCCCACAGATCAAGGTATCTACATTTAATAACAATATCATTATTACTATATCTACACTAGATATAATGTAATATTCGGATTCCTTCCCACGGATCAATGTACATATAATAACAACATCATTCATACTATATCTTCATTGGATATAATGTAATATACTGATCCCTTCCCACAGGTCAATGTACATATAATAGCAAAATCGTTATTACTATATCTACATTAGGTATAATGTAATGTATTGACTACATCCTACAGATCATTGTACATTTAATAACATCATTCATGCTATAGCTAAATTGGATATAATGTAATATACTGATCCCTTCCCACAGATCAAGGTAGCTACATTTAATAACAACATCATTATTACTATATCTACATGAGATATGATGTAATATACTAATCCCTGCCCACAGATCAATGTGTACTTAATAGCGATATCATTATTACTATATCTACATTAGATATAATGTAATGTACTGATCCCTTCCCACAGATCAGTGTACATATAATAGCAAAATCGTTATTACTATATCTACATTAGGTATAATGTAATGTATTGACTACATCCTACAGATCATTGTACATTTGATAACATCATTCATGCTATAGCTAAATTGGATATAATGTAATGTACTGATCCCTTCCCGCTGATCAAAGTAGCTACATTTAATAACAATATCATTATTACAATATCTATATGAGATATGATGTAATATACTAATCCCTGCCCACAGATCAATGTATATTTAATAGCGATATCATTATTACTATATCTACATTAGATACAATGTAGTATACTGATCACTGTCCACAGATCAAGGTGCCTACATTTAATAACAATATTATTATTACTACATCTACGTTAGATATAATGTAATATACTGATCCCTGCCCACAGATCAATGTACCTACGTTTAATAAGAATATCATTAGTACTATATCCACATTACATATAATGTAATAGACTGATTACTTCCCACAGGTCAATGTACATATAATAGCAATATCGTTATTGCCATATCTACATTAGGTATAATGTAATATACTGATCCCTCCTCACAGATCAATGTACCTACATTTCATAACAATATCATTATTACTATATCTACATTAGATATAATGTAATATACTGATCCCTTCCCACAGATCAATGTACATATAATAGCAAAATCGTTATTACTATAACTACAGTAGATATAATGTAATATACAGAGTCCTTTCCTCAGATCAATGTACATTTAATATGGATATCATTATTACTATTTCTACATTAGATATAATGTAATATACTGATCCCTTCCCACAGATCAAGGTAGCTACATTTAATAACAATATCATTATTACCACATCTACATTAGATATAAAGTAATATACTGATCCCTGCCCGCAGTTCAATGTACCTATATTTAATAACAACATCATTCATACCATATCTACATGAGATATGATGTAATA
The DNA here is from genome assembly GCF_051020975.1 of Osmia lignaria lignaria. Taxonomy (NCBI): domain Eukaryota; kingdom Metazoa; phylum Arthropoda; class Insecta; order Hymenoptera; family Megachilidae; genus Osmia; species Osmia lignaria. The sequence goes on from NC_135041.1 coordinate 1,362,678, forward strand.
TACTAATCCCTGCCCACAGATCAATGTATATTTAATAGCGATATCATTATTACTATATCTACATTAGATATAATGTAATATACTGATCCCTGTCCCCAGATCAATGTATCTACATTTAATAACAATATCATTAGTACTATATCCACATTACATATACTGTAATATACTGATCCCTTCCCACAGATCAATGTACATATAATAACAATATCATTATTACTATTTCTACATTAGATATAATGTAATATACTGATCCCTGCCCACAGATCAAGGTACCTACCTTTAATAACAATATCATTAGTACTATATCTACATTAGATATAATGTGATATAATGATTCCTTCCCACAGATCAAGGTGTCTGCATTTAATAACAATAGCATGATTACTATATCTACACTAGATATAATGCAATATACGGATTCCTTCCTACAGGTCAATGTACATATAATAGCAAAATCGTTATTACTATAACTACAGTAGATACAATGTAATATACAGAGTCCTTTCCGCAGATCAATGTACATTTAATATGGATATCATTAGTACTATATCCACATTACATATAATGTAATATACTGATCCCTTCCCACAGATCAATGTACATATAATAACAATATCATTATTACTATATCTACATTAGGTATAATGTAATGTATTGACTACATCCTACAGATCATTGTACATTTAATAACATCATTCATGCTATAGCTAAATTGGATATAATATAATATACTGATCCCTTCCCACAGATCAAGGTAGCTACATTTAATAACAATATCATTATTACTATATCTACATGAGATATGATGTAATATACTAATCCCTGCCCACAGATCAATGTATATTTAGTAGCGATATCATTATTACTATATCTACATTAGATACAATGTAATATACTGATCCCTGTCCACAGATCAAGGTGCCTACATTTAATAACAATATCATTGTTACTACATCTACATTAGATATAATGTAATATACTGATCCCTGCCCACAGATCAAGGTACCTACCTTTAACAACAATATCATTAGTACTATATCTACCTTAGGTATAATGTAATATACTGATCCCTTCCCACAGATCAAGGTAGCTACATTTAATAACAATATGATTATTACTACATCTACATTAGATATAAAGTAAGATACTGATCCGTGCCCACAGTTCAATGTACATACATTTAATAACTACATCATTCATACTATATCTACATGAGATATGATGTAATATACTAATCCCTGCCCACGGATCAATGTACATATAATAGCAATATCGTTATTGTCATATCTACATTAGGTATAATGTAATATACTGATCCCTCCTCACAGATCAATGTACCTACATTTCATAACAATATCATTATTACTATATCTACATTAGATATAATGTAATATACTGATCCCTTCCCACAGATCAATGTACATATAATAGCAAAATCGTTATTACTCTAACTACAGTAGATATAATGTAATATACAGAGTCCTTTCCTCAGATCAATGTACATTTAATATGGATATCATTATTACTATTTCTACATTAGATATAATGTAATATACTGATCCCTTCCCACAGATCAAGGTAGCTACATTTAATAACAATATCATTATTACCACATCTACATTAGATATAAAGTAATATACTGATCCCTGCCCGCAGTTCAATGTACCTATATTTAATAACAACATCATTCATACCATATCTACATGAGATATGATGTAATATACTAATCCCTGCCCACAGATCAATGTATATTTAATAGCGATATCATTATTACTATATCTACATTAGATATAATGTAATATACCGATCCCTGTCCCCAGATCAATGTATCTACATTTAATAACAATATCATTAGTACTATATCCACATTACATATACTGTAATATACTGATCCCTTCCCACAGATCAATGTACATATAATAACAATATCATTATTACTATTTCTACATTAGATATAATGTAATATACTGATCCCTGCCCACAGATCAAGGTACCTACCTTTAATAACAATATCATTAGTACTATATCTACATTAGATATAATGTGATATACTGATTCCTTCCCACAGGTCAAGGTGTCTGCATTTAATAACAATAGCATGATTACTATATCTACACTAGATATAATGCAATATACGGATTCCTTCCTACAGGTCAATGTACATATAATAGCAAAATCGTTATTACTATAACTACAGTAGATACAATGTAATATACAGAGTCCTTTCCTCAGATCAATGTACATTTAATATGGATATCATTATTACTATTTCTACATTAGATATAATGTAATATACTGATCCCTGCCCACAGATCAATGTACCTACATTTAATAACAATATCATTAGTACTATATCCACATTACATATAATGTAATATGCTGATCCCTTCCCACAGATCAAGGTACCTACCTTTAATAACAATATCATTAGTACTATATCTACCTTAGATATAATGTAATATACTGATCCCTTCCCACAGATCAAGGTAGCTACATTTAATAACAATATCATTATTACCACATCTACATTAGATATAAAGTAATATACTGATCCCTGCCCGCAGTTCAATGTACCTATATTTAATAACAACATCATTCATACCATATCTACATGAGATATGATGTAATATACTAATCCCTGCCCACAGATCAATGTATATTTAATAGCGATATCATTATTACTATATCTACATTAGATATAATGTAATATACTGATCCCTGTCCACAGATCAATGTATCTACATTTAATAACAATATCATTAGTACTATATCCACATTACATATAATGTAATATACTGATCCCTTCCCACAGATCAATGTACATATAATAACAATATCATTATTACTATCTCTACATTAGATATAATGTAATATACTGATCCCTGCCCACAGATCAGGGTACCTACCTTTAATAACAATATCATTAGTACTATATCCACATTACATATAATGTAATATACTGATCCCTTCCCACAGATCAATGTACATATAATAACAATATCATTATTACTATATCTACATTAGGTATAATGTAATGTATTGACTACATCCTACAGATCATTGTACATTTAATAACATCATTCATGCTATAGCTAAATTGGATATAATATAATATACTGATCCCTTCCCACAGATCAAGGTAGCTACATTTAATAACAATATCATTATTACTATATCTACATGAGATATGATGTAATATACTAATCCCTGCCCACAGATCAATGTATATTTAGTAGCGATATCATTATTACTATATCTACATTAGATACAATGTACTATACTGATCCCTGTCCACAGATCAAGGTGCCTACATTTAATAACAATATCATTGTTACTACATCTACATTAGATATAATGTAATATACTGATCCCTGCCCACAGATCAAGGTACCTACCTTTAACAACAATATCATTAGTACTATATCTACCTTAGGTATAATGTAATATACTGATCCCTTCCCACAGATCAAGGTAGCTACATTTAATAACAACATGATTATTACTACATCTACATTAGATATAAAGTAAGATACTGATCCGTGCCCACAGTTCAATGTACATACATTTAATAACAACATCATTCATACTATATCTACATGAGATATGATGTAATATACTAATCCCTGCCCACGGATCAATGTACATATAATAGCAAAATCGTTATTACTATATCTACATTAGGTATAATGTAATGTATTGACTACATCCTACAGATCATTGTACATTTACTAACATCATTCATGCTATAGCTAAATTGGATATAATGTAATATACTGATCCCTTCCCACAGATCAATGTACCTACATTTAATAAGAACTTCATCAGTACTAGATCCACATTACATATAATGTAATATACTGATTCCTTCCCACAGATCAATGTACATTTAACAACAACATCATTCATACTATATCTACATTGGATATAATGTAGTATACTGATCCCTTACCACAGATCAATGTACATGACATATCAATATCATTGGTACTATGTCTACATTGGATATAGTGTAATATACTGGTTTATTCGCACAGACCAGTGTACATTTAATAACAATATCAATGGTACTATATCTACATTACATCTAATGTAATATACTGATCCTTTCCCACAGATCAATGTACATATCATAACAATATCATTAGTACTATAACCACATTAGATATAATGTAATATACTGAGTCCTTTCCTCAGATCAATGTACATTTAATATGGATATCATTATTACTATTTCTACATTAGATATAATGTGATATACTGATTCCTTCCCACAGATCAAGGTATCTACATTTAATAACAATATCATTATTACTATATCTACATTAAATATAATGCAATATACGGATTCCTTCCCACAGATCAATGTACATTTAATAACAACATCATTCATACTATATCTACCTTGGATATAATGTAATATACTGATCCCTTCCCACAGATCAGTGTACATATAATAGCAAAATCGTTATTACTATATCTAGATTAGGTATAATGTAATGTATTGACTACATCCTACAGATCATTGTACATTTGATAACATCATTCATGCTATAGCTAAATTGGATATAATGTAATGTACTGATCCCTTCCCACAGATCAAGGTAGCTACATTCAATAACAGTATCATTATTACAATATCTACATGAGATATGATGTAATATACTAATCCCTGCCCACAGATCAATGTATATTTAATAGCGATATCATTATTACTATATCTACATTAGATACAATGTAGTATACTGATCACTGTCCACAGATCAAGGTGCCTACATTTAATAACAATATTATTATTACTACATCTACGTTAGATATAATGTAATATACTGATCCCTGCCCACGGACCAATGTACCTACGTTTAATAAGAATATCATTAGTACTATATCCACATTACATATAATGTAATATACTGATTACTTCCCACAGGTCAATGTACATATAATAGCAATATCGTTATTGCCATATCTACATTAGGTATAATGTAATATACTGATCCCTCCTCACAGATCACTGTACCTACATTTCATAACAATATCATTATTACTACATATACAATACATATAAAGTAATATACTGATCCCTGCCCACAGTTCAATGTACCTATATTTAATAACAACATCATCCATACTATATCTACATGAGATATGATGTAATATACTAATCCCTGCCCACAGATCAATGTACCTACGTTTAATAAGAATATCATTAGTACTATGTCCACATTACATATAATGTATTAGACTGATTACTTCCCACAGGTCAATGTACATATAATAGCAATATCGTTATTGCCATATCTACATTAGGTATAATGTAATATACTGATCCCTCCTCACAGATCAATGTACCTACATTTCATAACAATATCATTATTACTATATCTACATTAGATATAATGTAATATACTGATCCCTTCCCACAGGTCAATATACATATAATAGCAAAATCGTTATTACTATAACTACAGTAGATATAATGTAATATACAGAGTCCTTTCCTCAGATCAATGTACATTTAATATGGATATCATTATTACTATTTCTACATTAGATATAATGTAATATACTGATCCCTTCCCACAGATCAAGGTAGCTACATTTAATAACAATATCATTATTACCACATCTACATTAGATATAAAGTAATATACTGATCCCTGCCCGCAGTTCAATGTACCTATATTTAATAACAACATCATTCATACCATATCTACATGAGATATGATGTAATATACTAATCCCTGCCCACAGATCAATGTATATTTAATAGCGATATCATTATTACTATATCTACATTAGATATAATGTAATATACTGATCCCTGTCCCCAGATCAATGTATCTACATTTAATAACAATATCATTAGTACTATATCCACATTACATATACTGTAATATACTGATCCCTTCCCACAGATCAATGTACATATAATAACAATATCATTATTACTATTTCTACATTAGATATAATGTAATATACTGATCCCTGCCCACAGATCAAGGTACCTACCTTTAATAACAATATCATTAGTACTATATCTACATTAGATATAATGTGATATACTGATTCCTTCCCACAGATCAAGGTGTCTGCATTTAATAACAATAGCATGATTACTATATCTACACTAGATATAATGCAATATACGGATTCCTTCCTACAGGTCAATGTACATATAATAGCAAAATCGTTATTACTATAACTACAGTAGATACAATGTAATATACAGAGTCCTTTCCTCAGATCAATGTACATTTAATATGGATATCATTATTACTATTTCTACATTAGATATAATGTAATATACTGATCCCTGCCCACAGATCAATGTACCTACATTTAATAACAATATCATTAGTACTATATCCACATTACATATAATGTAATATACTGATCCCTTCCCACAGATCAAGGTACCTACCTTTAATAACAATATCATTAGTACTATATCTACCTTAGATATAATGTAATATACTGATCCCTTCCCACAGATCAAGGTAGCTACATTTAATAACAATATCATTATTACCACATCTACATTAGATATAAAGTAATATACTGATCCCTGCCCGCAGTTCAATGTACCTATATTTAATAACAACATCATTCATACCATATCTACATGAGATATGATGTAATATACTAATCCCTGCCCACAGATCAATGTATATTTAATAGCGATATCATTATTACTATATCTACATTAGATATAATGTAATATACCGATCCCTGTCCCCAGATCAATGTATCTACATTTAATAACAATATCATTAGTACTATATCCACATTACATATACTGTAATATATTGATCCCTTCCCACAGATCAATGTACATATAATAACAATATCATTATTACTATTTCTACATTAGATATAATGTAATATACTGATCCCTGCCCACAGGTCAAGGTACCTACCTTTAATAACAATATCATTAGTACTATATCTACATTAGATATAATGTGATATACTGATTCCTTCCCACAGATCAAGGTGTCTGCATTTAATAACAATAGCATTATTACTATATCTACACTAGATATAATGCAATATACGGATTCCTTCCTACAGGTCAATGTACACATAATAGCAAAATCGTTATTACTATAACTACAGTAGATACAATGTAATATACAGAGTCCTTTCCGCAGATCAATGTACATTTAATATGGATATCATTATTACCATTTCTACATTAGATATAATGTAATATACTGATCCCTGCCCACAGATCAATGTACCTACATTTAATAACAATATCATTAGTACTATATCCACATTACATATAATGTAATATACTGATCCCTTCCCACAGATCAATGTACATATAATAACAATATCATTATTACTATATCTACATTAGGTATAATGTAATGTATTGACTACATCCTACAGATCATTGTACATTTAATAACATCATTCATGCTATAGCTAAATTGGATATAATATAATATACTGATCCCTTCCCACAGATCAAGGTAGCTACATTTAATAACAATATCATTATTACTATATCTACATGAGATATGATGTAATATACTAATCCCTGCCCACAGATCAATGTATATTTAGTAGCGATATCATTATTACTATATCTACATTAGATACAATGTAATATACTGATCCCTGTCCACAGATCAAGGTGCCTACATTTAATAACAATATCATTGTTACTACATCTACATTAGATATAATGTAATATACTGATCCCTGCCCACAGATCAAGGTACCTACCTTTAACAACAATATCATTAGTACTATATCTACCTTAGGTATAATGTAATATACTGATCCCTTCCCACAGATCAAGGTAGCTACATTTAATAACAATATGATTATTACTACATCTACATTAGATATAAAGTAAGATACTGATCCGTGCCCACAGTTCAATGTACATACATTTAATAACTACATCATTCATACTATATCTACATGAGATATGATGTAATATACTAATCCCTGCCCACGGATCAATGTACATATAATAGCAATATCGTTATTGTCATATCTACATTAGGTATAATGTAATATACTGATCCCTCCTCACAGATCAATGTACCTACATTTCATAACAATATCATTATTACTATATCTACATTAGATATAATGTAATATACTGATCCCTTCCCACAGATCAATGTACATATAATAGCAAAATCGTTATTACTCTAACTACAGTAGATATAATGTAATATACAGAGTCCTTTCCTCAGATCAATGTACATTTAATATGGATATCATTATTACTATTTCTACATTAGATATAATGTAATATACTGATCCCTTCCCACAGATCAAGGTAGCTACATTTAATAACAATATCATTATTACCACATCTACATTAGATATAAAGTAATATACTGATCCCTGCCCGCAGTTCAATGTACCTATATTTAATAACAACATCATTCATACCATATCTACATGAGATATGATGTAATATACTAATCCCTGCCCACAGATCAATGTATATTTAATAGCGATATCATTATTACTATATCTACATTAGATATAATGTAATATACCGATCCCTGTCCCCAGATCAATGTATCTACATTTAATAACAATATCATTAGTACTATATCCACATTACATATACTGTAATATACTGATCCCTTCCCACAGATCAATGTACATATAATAACAATATCATTATTACTATTTCTACATTAGATATAATGTAATATACTGATCCCTGCCCACAGATCAAGGTACCTACCTTTAATAACAATATCATTAGTACTATATCTACATTAGATATAATGTGATATACTGATTCCTTCCCACAGGTCAAGGTGTCTGCATTTAATAACAATAGCATGATTACTATATCTACACTAGATATAATGCAATATACGGATTCCTTCCTACAGGTCAATGTACATATAATAGCAAAATCGTTATTACTATAACTACAGTAGATACAATGTAATATACAGAGTCCTTTCCTCAGATCAATGTACATTTAATATGGATATCATTATTACTATTTCTACATTAGATATAATGTAATATACTGATCCCTGCCCACAGATCAATGTACCTACATTTAATAACAATATCATTAGTACTATATCCACATTACATATAATGTAATATGCTGATCCCTTCCCACAGATCAAGGTACCTACCTTTAATAACAATATCATTAGTACTATATCTACCTTAGATATAATGTAATATACTGATCCCTTCCCACAGATCAAGGTAGCTACATTTAATAACAATATCATTATTACCACATCTACATTAGATATAAAGTAATATACTGATCCCTGCCCGCAGTTCAATGTACCTATATTTAATAACAACATCATTCATACCATATCTACATGAGATATGATGTAATATACTAATCCCTGCCCACAGATCAATGTATATTTAATAGCGATATCATTATTACTATATCTACATTAGATATAATGTAATATACTGATCCCTGTCCACAGATCAATGTATCTACATTTAATAACAATATCATTAGTACTATATCCACATTACATATAATGTAATATACTGATCCCTTCCCACAGATCAATGTACATATAATAACAATATCATTATTACTATCTCTACATTAGATATAATGTAATATACTGATCCCTGCCCACAGATCAGGGTACCTACCTTCAATAACAATATCATTAGTACTATATCCACATTACATATAATGTAATATACTGATCCCTTCCCACAGATCAATGTACATATAATAACAATATCATTATTACTATATCTACATTAGGTATAATGTAATGTATTGACTACATCCTACAGATCATTGTACATTTAATAACATCATTCATGCTATAGCTAAATTGGATATAATATAATATACTGATCCCTTCCCACAGATCAAGGTAGCTACATTTAATAACAATATCATTATTACTATATCTACATGAGATATGATGTAATATACTAATCCCTGCCCACAGATCAATGTATATTAATTAGCGATATCATTATTACTATATCTACATTAGATACAATGTACTATACTGATCCCTGTCCACAGATCAAGGTGCCTACATTTAATAACAATATCATTGTTACTACATCTACATTAGATATAATGTAATATACCGATCCCTGCCCACAGATCAAGGTACCTACCTTTAACAACAGTATCATTAGTACTATATCTACCTTAGGTATAATGTAATATACTGATCCCTTCCCACAGATCAAGGTAGCTACATTTAATAACAACATGATTATTACTACATCTACATTAGATATAAAGTAAGATACTGATCCGTGCCCACAGTTCAATGTACATACATTTAATAACAACATCATTCATACTATATCTACATGAGATATGATGTAATATACTAATCCCTGCCCACGGATCAATGTACATATAATAGCAAAATCGTTATTACTATATCTACATTAGGTATAATGTAATGTATTGACTACATCCTACAGATCATTGTACATTTACTAACATCATTCATGCTATAGCTAAATTGGATATAATGTAATATACTGATCCCTTCCCACAGATCAATGTACCTACATTTAATAAGAACTTCATCAGTACTAGATCCACATTACATATAATGTAATATACTGATTCCTTCCCACAGATCAATGTACATTTAACAACAACATCATTCATACTATATCTACATTGGATATAATGTAGTATACTGATCCCTTACCACAGATCAATGTACATGACATATCAATATCATTGGTACTATGTCTACATTGGATATAGTGTAATATACTGGTTTATTCGCACAGACCAGTGTACATTTAATAACAATATCAATGGTACTATATCTACATTACATCTAATGTAATATACTGATCCTTTCCCACAGATCAATGTACATATCATAACAATATCATTAGTACTATAACCACATTAGATATAATGTAATATACTGAGTCCTTTCCTCAGATCAATGTACATTTAATATGGATATCATTATTACTATTTCTACATTAGATATAATGTGATATACTGATTCCTTCCCACAGATCAAGGTATCTACATTTAATAACAATATCATTATTACTATATCTACATTAAATATAATGCAATATACGGATTCCTTCCCACAGATCAATGTACATTTAATAACAACATCATTCATACTATATCTACCTTGGATATAATGTAATATACTGATCCCTTCCCACAGATCAGTGTACATATAATAGCAAAATCGTTATTACTATATCTAGATTAGGTATAATGTAATGTATTGACTACATCCTACAGATCATTGTACATTTGATAACATCATTCATGCTATAGCTAAATTGGATATAATGTAATGTACTGATCCCTTCCCACAGATCAAGGTAGCTACATTCAATAACAGTATCATTATTACAATATCTACATGAGATATGATGTAATATACTAATCCCTGCCCACAGATCAATGTATATTTAATAGCGATATCATTATTACTATATCTACATTAGATACAATGTAGTATACTGATCACTGTCCACAGATCAAGGTGCCTACATTTAATAACAATATTATTATTACTACATCTACGTTAGATATAATGTAATATACTGATCCCTGCCCACGGACCAATGTACCTACGTTTAATAAGAATATCATTAGTACTATATCCACATTACATATAATGTAATATACTGATTACTTCCCACAGGTCAATGTACATATAATAGCAATATCGTTATTGCCATATCTACATTAGGTATAATGTAATATACTGATCCCTCCTCACAGATCACTGTACCTACATTTCATAACAATATCATTATTACTACATATACAATACATATAAAGTAATATACTGATCCCTGCCCACAGTTCAATGTACCTATATTTAATAACAACATCATCCATACTATATCTACATGAGATATGATGTAATATACTAATCCCTGCCCACAGATCAATGTACCTACGTTTAATAAGAATATCATTAGTACTATGTCCACATTACATATAATGTATTAGACTGATTACTTCCCACAGGTCAATGTACATATAATAGCAATATCGTTATTGCCATATCTACATTAGGTATAATGTAATATACTGATCCCTCCTCACAGATCAATGTACCTACATTTCATAACAATATCATTATTACTATATCTACATTAGATATAATGTAATATACTGATCCCTTCCCACAGGTCAATATACATATAATAGCAAAATCGTTATTACTATAACTACAGTAGATATAATGTAATATACAGAGTCCTTTCCTCAGATCAATGTACATTTAATATGGATATCATTATTACTATTTCTACATTAGATATAATGTAATATACTGATCCCTTCCCACAGATCAAGGTAGCTACATTTAATAACAATATCATTATTACCACATCTACATTAGATATAAAGTAATATACTGATCCCTGCCCGCAGTTCAATGTACCTATATTTAATAACAACATCATTCATACCATATCTACATGAGATATGATGTAATATACTAATCCCTGCCCACAGATCAATGTATATTTAATAGCGATATCATTATTACTATATCTACATTAGATATAATGTAATATACTGATCCCTGTCCCCAGATCAATGTATCTACATTTAATAACAATATCATTAGTACTATATCCACATTACATATACTGTAATATACTGATCCCTTCCCACAGATCAATGTACATATAATAACAATATCATTATTACTATTTCTACATTAGATATAATGTAATATACTGATCCCTGCCCACAGATCAAGGTACCTACCTTTAATAACAATATCATTAGTACTATATCTACATTAGATATAATGTGATATACTGATTCCTTCCCACAGATCAAGGTGTCTGCATTTAATAACAATAGCATGATTACTATATCTACACTAGATATAATGCAATATACGGATTCCTTCCTACAGGTCAATGTACATATAATAGCAAAATCGTTATTACTATAACTACAGTAGATACAATGTAATATACAGAGTCCTTTCCTCAGATCAATGTACATTTAATATGGATATCATTATTACTATTTCTACATTAGATATAATGTAATATACTGATCCCTGCCCACAGATCAATGTACCTACATTTAATAACAATATCATTAGTACTATATCCACATTACATATAATGTAATATACTGATCCCTTCCCACAGATCAAGGTACCTACCTTTAATAACAATATCATTAGTACTATATCTACCTTAGATATAATGTAATATACTGATCCCTTCCCACAGATCAAGGTAGCTACATTTAATAACAATATCATTATTACCACATCTACATTAGATATAAAGTAATATACTGATCCCTGCCCGCAGTTCAATGTACCTATATTTAATAACAACATCATTCATACCATATCTACATGAGATATGATGTAATATACTAATCCCTGCCCACAGATCAATGTATATTTAATAGCGATATCATTATTACTATATCTACATTAGATATAATGTAATATACCGATCCCTGTCCCCAGATCAATGTATCTACATTTAATAACAATATCATTAGTACTATATCCACATTACATATACTGTAATATATTGATCCCTTCCCACAGATCAATGTACATATAATAACAATATCATTATTACTATTTCTACATTAGATATAATGTAATATACTGATCCCTGCCCACAGGTCAAGGTACCTACCTTTAATAACAATATCATTAGTACTATATCTACATTAGATATAATGTGATATACTGATTCCTTCCCACAGATCAAGGTGTCTGCATTTAATAACAATAGCATTATTACTATATCTACACTAGATATAATGCAATATACGGATTCCTTCCTACAGGTCAATGTACACATAATAGCAAAATCGTTATTACTATAACTACAGTAGATACAATGTAATATACAGAGTCCTTTCCTCAGATCAATGTACATTTAATATGGATATCATTATTACTATTTCAACATTAGATATAATGTAATATACTGATCCCTGCCCAGAGATCAATGTACCTACATTTAATAACAATATCATTAGTACTATATCCACATTACATATAATGTAATATACTGATCCCTTCCCACAGATCAATGTACATATAATAACAATATCATTATTACTATATCTACATTAGGTATAATGTAATGTATTGACTACATCCTACAGATCATTGTACATTTAATAACATCATTCATGCTATAGCTAAATTGGATATAATATAATATACTGATCCCTTCCCACAGATCAAGGTAGCTACATTTAATAACAATATCATTATTACTATATCTACATGAGATATGATGTAATATACTAATCCCTGCCCACAGATCAATGTATATTTAGTAGCGATATCATTATTACTATATCTACATTAGATACAATGTAATATACTGATCCCTGTCCACAGATCAAGGTGCCTACATTTAATAACAATATCATTGTTACTACATCTACATTAGATATAATGTAATATACTGATCCCTGCCCACAGATCAAGGTACCTACCTTTAACAACAATATCATTAGTACTATATCTACCTTAGGTATAATGTAATATACTGATCCCTTCCCACAGATCAAGGTAGCTACATTTAATAACAATATGATTATTACTACATCTACATTAGATATAAAGTAAGATACTGATCCGTGCCCACAGTTCAATGTACATACATTTAATAACTACATCATTCATACTATATCTACATGAGATATGATGTAATATACTAATCCCTGCCCACGGATCAATGTACATATAATAGCAATATCGTTATTGTCATATCTACATTAGGTATAATGTAATATACTGATCCCTCCTCACAGATCAATGTACCTACATTTCATAACAATATCATTATTACTATATCTACATTAGATATAATGTAATATACTGATCCCTTCCCACAGATCAATGTACATATAATAGCAAAATCGTTATTACTCTAACTACAGTAGATATAATGTAATATACAGAGTCCTTTCCTCAGATCAATGTACATTTAATATGGATATCATTATTACTATTTCTACATTAGATATAATGTAATATACTGATCCCTTCCCACAGATCAAGGTAGCTACATTTAATAACAATATCATTATTACCACATCTACATTAGATATAAAGTAATATACTGATCCCTGCCCGCAGTTCAATGTACCTATATTTAATAACAACATCATTCATACCATATCTACATGAGATATGATGTAATATACTAATCCCTGCCCACAGATCAATGTATATTTAATAGCGATATCATTATTACTATATCTACATTAGATATAATGTAATATACCGATCCCTGTCCCCAGATCAATGTATCTACATTTAATAACAATATCATTAGTACTATATCCACATTACATATACTGTAATATACTGATCCCTTCCCACAGATCAATGTACATATAATAACAATATCATTATTACTATTTCTACATTAGATATAATGTAATATACTGATCCCTGCCCACAGATCAAGGTACCTACCTTTAATAACAATATCATTAGTACTATATCTACATTAGATATAATGTGATATACTGATTCCTTCCCACAGGTCAAGGTGTCTGCATTTAATAACAATAGCATGATTACTATATCTACACTAGATATAATGCAATATACGGATTCCTTCCTACAGGTCAATGTACATATAATAGCAAAATCGTTATTACTATAACTACAGTAGATACAATGTAATATACAGAGTCCTTTCCTCAGATCAATGTACATTTAATATGGATATCATTATTACTATTTCTACATTAGATATAATGTAATATACTGATCCCTGCCCACAGATCAATGTACCTACATTTAATAACAATATCATTAGTACTATATCCACATTACATATAATGTAATATGCTGATCCCTTCCCACAGATCAAGGTACCTACCTTTAATAACAATATCATTAGTACTATATCTACCTTAGATATAATGTAATATACTGATCCCTTCCCACAGATCAAGGTAGCTACATTTAATAACAATATCATTATTACCACATCTACATTAGATATAAAGTAATATACTGATCCCTGCCCGCAGTTCAATGTACCTATATTTAATAACAACATCATTCATACCATATCTACATGAGATATGATGTAATATACTAATCCCTGCCCACAGATCAATGTATATTTAATAGCGATATCATTATTACTATATCTACATTAGATATAATGTAATATACTGATCCCTGTCCACAGATCAATGTATCTACATTTAATAACAATATCATTAGTACTATATCCACATTACATATAATGTAATATACTGATCCCTTCCCACAGATCAATGTACATATAATAACAATATCATTATTACTATCTCTACATTAGATATAATGTAATATACTGATCCCTGCCCACAGATCAGGGTACCTACCTTTAATAACAATATCATTAGTACTATATCCACATTACATATAATGTAATATACTGATCCCTTCCCACAGATCAATGTACATATAATAACAATATCATTATTACTATATCTACATTAGGTATAATGTAATGTATTGACTACATCCTACAGATCATTGTACATTTAATAACATCATTCATGCTATAGCTAAATTGGATATAATATAATATACTGATCCCTTCCCACAGATCAAGGTAGCTACATTTAATAACAATATCATTATTACTATATCTACATGAGATATGATGTAATATACTAATCCCTGCCCACAGATCAATGTACATATAATAGCAAAATCGTTATTACTATATCTACATTAGGTATAATGTAATGTATTGACTACATCCTACAGATCATTGTACATTTACTAACATCATTCATGCTATAGCTAAATTGGATATAATGTAATATACTGATCCCTTCCCACAGATCAATGTACCTACATTTAATAAGAACTTCATCAGTACTAGATCCACATTACATATAATGTAATATACTGATTCCTTCCCACAGATCAATGTACATTTAACAACAACATCATTCATACTATATCTACATTGGATATAATGTAGTATACTGATCCCTTACCACAGATCAATGTACATGACATATCAATATCATTGGTACTATGTCTACATTGGATATAGTGTAATATACTGGTTTATTCGCACAGACCAGTGTACATTTAATAACAATATCAATGGTACTATATCTACATTACATCTAATGTAATATACTGATCCTTTCCCACAGATCAATGTACATATCATAACAATATCATTAGTACTATAACCACATTAGATATAATGTAATATACTGAGTCCTTTCCTCAGATCAATGTACATTTAATATGGATATCATTATTACTATTTCTACATTAGATATAATGTGATATACTGATTCCTTCCCACAGATCAAGGTATCTACATTTAATAACAATATCATTATTACTATATCTACATTAAATATAATGCAATATACGGATTCCTTCCCACAGATCAATGTACATTTAATAACAACATCATTCATACTATATCTACCTTGGATATAATGTAATATACTGATCCCTTCCCACAGATCAGTGTACATATAATAGCAAAATCGTTATTACTATATCTAGATTAGGTATAATGTAATGTATTGACTACATCCTACAGATCATTGTACATTTGATAACATCATTCATGCTATAGCTAAATTGGATATAATGTAATGTACTGATCCCTTCCCACAGATCAAGGTAGCTACATTCAATAACAGTATCATTATTACAATATCTACATGAGATATGATGTAATATACTAATCCCTGCCCACAGATCAATGTATATTTAATAGCGATATCATTATTACTATATCTACATTAGATACAATGTAGTATACTGATCACTGTCCACAGATCAAGGTGCCTACATTTAATAACAATATTATTATTACTACATCTACGTTAGATATAATGTAATATACTGATCCCTGCCCACGGACCAATGTACCTACGTTTAATAAGAATATCATTAGTACTATATCCACATTACATATAATGTAATATACTGATTACTTCCCACAGGTCAATGTACATATAATAGCAATATCGTTATTGCCATATCTACATTAGGTATAATGTAATATACTGATCCCTCCTCACAGATCACTGTACCTACATTTCATAACAATATCATTATTACTACATATACAATACATATAAAGTAATATACTGATCCCTGCCCACAGTTCAATGTACCTATATTTAATAACAACATCATCCATACTATATCTACATGAGATATGATGTAATATACTAATCCCTGCCCACAGATCAATGTACCTACGTTTAATAAGAATATCATTAGTACTATGTCCACATTACATATAATGTATTAGACTGATTACTTCCCACAGGTCAATGTACATATAATAGCAATATCGTTATTGCCATATCTACATTAGGTATAATGTAATATACTGATCCCTCCTCACAGATCAATGTACCTACATTTCATAACAATATCATTATTACTATATCTACATTAGATAAAATGTAATATACTGATCCCTTCCCACAGGTCAATATACATATAATAGCAAAATCGTTATTACTATAACTACAGTAGATATAATGTAATATACAGAGTCCTTTCCTCAGATCAATGTACATTTAATATGGATATCATTATTACTATTTCTACATTAGATATAATGTAATATACTGATCCCTTCCCACAGATCAAGGTAGCTACATTTAATAACAATATCATTATTACCACATCTACATTAGATATAAAGTAATATACTGATCCCTGCCCGCAGTTCAATGTACCTATATTTAATAACAACATCATTCATACCATATCTACATGAGATATGATGTAATATACTAATCCCTGCCCACAGATCAATGTATATTTAATAGCGATATCATTATTACTATATCTACATTAGATATAATGTAATATACTGATCCCTGTCCCCAGATCAATGTATCTACATTTAATAACAATATCATTAGTACTATATCCACATTACATATACTGTAATATACTGATCCCTTCCCACAGATCAATGTACATATAATAACAATATCATTATTACTATTTCTACATTAGATATAATGTAATATACTGATCCCTGCCCACAGATCAAGGTACCTACCTTTAATAACAATATCATTAGTACTATATCTACATTAGATATAATGTGATATACTGATTCCTTCCCACAGATCAAGGTGTCTGCATTTAATAACAATAGCATGATTACTATATCTACACTAGATATAATGCAATATACGGATTCCTTCCTACAGGTCAATGTACATATAATAGCAAAATCGTTATTACTATAACTACAGTAGATACAATGTAATATACAGAGTCCTTTCCTCAGATCAATGTACATTTAATATGGATATCATTATTACTATTTCTACATTAGATATAATGTAATATACTGATCCCTGCCCACAGATCAATGTACCTACATTTAATAGCAATATCATTAGTACTATATCCACATTACATATAATGTAATATACTGATCCCTTCCCACAGATCAAGGTACCTACCTTTAATAACAATATCATTAGTACTATATCTACCTTAGATATAATGTAATATACTGATCCCTTCCCACAGATCAAGGTAGCTACATTTAATAACAATATCATTATTACCACATCTACATTAGATATAAAGTAATATACTGATCCCTGCCCGCAGTTCAATGTACCTATATTTAATAACAACATCATTCATACCATATCTACATGAGATATGATGTAATATACTAATCCCTGCCCACAGATCAATGTATATTTAATAGCGATATCATTATTACTATATCTACATTAGATATAATGTAATATACCGATCCCTGTCCCCAGATCAATGTATCTACATTTAATAACAATATCATTAGTACTATATCCACATTACATATACTGTAATATATTGATCCCTTCCCACAGATCAATGTACATATAATAACAATATCATTATTACTATTTCTACATTAGATATAATGTAATATACTGATCCCTGCCCACAGGTCAAGGTACCTACCTTTAATAACAATATCATTAGTACTATATCTACATTAGATATAATGTGATATACTGATTCCTTCCCACAGATCAAGGTGTCTGCATTTAATAACAATAGCATTATTACTATATCTACACTAGATATAATGCAATATACGGATTCCTTCCTACAGGTCAATGTACACATAATAGCAAAATCGTTATTACTATAACTACAGTAGATACAATGTAATATACAGAGTCCTTTCCTCAGATCAATGTACATTTAATATGGATATCATTATTACTATTTCAACATTAGATATAATGTAATATACTGATCCCTGCCCAGAGATCAATGTACCTACATTTAATAACAATATCATTAGTACTATATCCACATTACATATAATGTAATATACTGATCCCTTCCCACAGATCAATGTACATATAATAACAATATCATTATTACTATATCTACATTAGGTATAATGTAATGTATTGACTACATCCTACAGATCATTGTACATTTAATAACATCATTCATGCTATAGCTAAATTGGATATAATATAATATACTGATCCCTTCCCACAGATCAAGGTAGCTACATTTAATAACAATATCATTATTACTATATCTACATGAGATATGATGTAATATACTAATCCCTGCCCACAGATCAATGTATATTTAGTAGCGATATCATTATTACTATATCTACATTAGATACAATGTAATATACTGATCCCTGTCCACAGATCAAGGTGCCTACATTTAATAACAATATCATTGTTACTACATCTACATTAGATATAATGTGATATACTGATTCCTTCCCACAGATCAAGGTGTCTGCATTTAATAACAATAGCATGATTACTATATCTACACTAGATATAATGCAATATACGGATTCCTTCCTACAGGTCAATGTACATATAATAGCAAAATCGTTATTACTATAACTACAGTAGATACAATGTAATATACAGAGTCCTTTCCTCAGATCAATGTACATTTAATATGGATATCATTATTACTATTTCTACATTAGATATAATGTAATATACTGATCCCTGCCCACAGATCAATGTACCTACATTTAATAACAATATCATTAGTACTATATCCACATTACATATAATGTAATATACTGATCCCTTCCCACAGATCAAGGTACCTACCTTTAATAACAATATCATTAGTACTATATCTACCTTAGATATAATGTAATATACTGATCCCTTCCCACAGATCAAGGTAGCTACATTTAATAACAATATCATTATTACCACATCTACATTAGATATAAAGTAATATACTGATCCCTGCCCGCAGTTCAATGTACCTATATTTAATAACAACATCATTCATACCATATCTACATGAGATATGATGTAATATACTAATCCCTGCCCACAGATCAATGTATATTTAATAGCGATATCATTATTACTATATCTACATTAGATATAATGTAATATACCGATCCCTGTCCCCAGATCAATGTATCTACATTTAATAACAATATCATTAGTACTATATCCACATTACATATACTGTAATATATTGATCCCTTCCCACAGATCAATGTACATATAATAACAATATCATTATTACTATTTCTACATTAGATATAATGTAATATACTGATCCCTGCCCACAGATCAAGGTACCTACCTTTAACAACAATATCATTAGTACTATATCTACCTTAGGTATAATGTAATATACTGATCCCTTCCCACAGATCAAGGTAGCTACATTTAATAACAATATGATTATTACTACATCTACGTTAGATATAAAGTAAGATACTGATCCGTGCCCACAGTTCAATGTACATACATTTAATAACAACATCATTCATACTATATCTACATGAGATATGATGTAATATACTAATCCCTGCCCACGGATCAATGTACATATAATAGCAAAATCGTTATTACTATATCTACATTAGGTATAATGTAATGTATTGACTACATCCTACAGATCATTGTACATTTACTAACATCATTCATGCTATAGCTAAATTGGATATAATGTAATATACTGATCCCTTCCCACAGATCAATGTACCTACATTTAATAAGAACTTCATCAGTACTAGATCCACATTACATATAATGTAATATACTGATTCCTTCCCACAGATCAATGTACATTTAACAACAACATCATTCATACTATATCTACATTGGATATAATGTAGTATACTGATCCCTTACCACAGATCAATGTACATGACATATCAATATCATTGGTACTATGTCTACATTGGATATAGTGTAATATACTGGTTTATTCGCACAGACCAGTGTACATTTAATAACAATATCAATGGTACTATATCTACATTACATCTAATGTAATATACTGATCCTTTCCCACAGATCAATGTACATATCATAACAATATCATTATTACTATAACCACATTAGATATAATGTAATATACTGATCCCTTCCCACAGATCAAGGTAGCTACATTTAATAACAATATCATTATTACTATATCTACACTAGATATAATGTAATATTCGGATTCCTTCCCACGGATCAATGTACATATAATAACAACATCATTCATACTATATCTTCATTGGATATAATGTAATATACTGATCCCTTCCCACAGGTCAATGTACATATAATAGCAAAATCGTTATTACTATATCTACATTAGGTATAATGTAATGTATTGACTACAACCTACAGATCATTGTACATTTAATAACATCATTCATGCTATAGCTAAATTGGATATAATGTAATATACTGATCCCTTCCCACAGATCACGGTAGCCACATTTAATAACAATATCATTATTACTATATCTACATGAGATATGATGTAATATACTAATCCCTGCCCACAGATCAATGTACCTACGTTTAATAAGAATATCATTAGTACTATGTCCACATTACATATAATGTATTAGACTGATTACTTCCCACAGGTCAATGTACATATAATAGCAATATCGTTATTGCCATATCTACATTAGGTATAATGTAATGTATTGACTACATCCTACAGATCATTGTACATTTGATAACATCATTCATGCTATAGCTAAATTGGATATAATGTAATATACTGATCCCTTCCCACAGATCAAGGTAGCTACATTTAATAACAATATCATTATTACAATATCTACATGAGATATGATGTAATATACTAATCCCTGCCCACAGATCAATGTATATTTAATAGCGATATCATTATTACTATATCTACATTAGATACAATGTAATATACTGATCACTGTCCACAGATCAAGGTGCCTACATTTAATAACAATATCAGTATTACTTCATCTACGTTAGATATAATGTAATATACTGATCCCTGCCCACAGATCAATGTACCTACATTTAATAACAATATCATTAGTACTATATCTACATTAAATATAATGTAATATACTGATCCCTTCCCACAGATCAATGTACATATAATAGCAAAATCGTTATTACTATAACTACAGTAGATATAATGTAATATACAGAGTCCTTTCCTCAGATCAATGTACATTTAATATGGATATCATTATTACTATTTCTACATTAGATATAATGTAATATACTGATCCCTTCCCACAGATCAAGGTAGCTACATTTAATAACAATATCATTATTACCACATCTACATTAGATATAAAGTAATATACTGATCCCTGCCCGCAGTTCAATGTACCTATATTTAATAACAACATCATTCATACCATATCTACATGAGATATGATGTAATATACTAATCCCTGCCCACAGATCAATGTATATTTAATAGCGATATCATTATTACTATATCTACATTAGATATAATGTAATATACTGATCCCTGTCCCCAGATCAATGTATCTACATTTAATAACAATATCATTAGTACTATATCCACATTACATATACTGTAATATACTGATCCCTTCCCACAGATCAATGTACATATAATAACAATATCATTATTACTATTTCTACATTAGATATAATGTAATATACTGATCCCTGCCCACAGATCAAGGTACCTACCTTTAATAACAATATCATTAGTACTATATCTACATTAGATATAATGTGATATAATGATTCCTTCCCACAGATCAAGGTGTCTGCATTTAATAACAATAGCATGATTACTATATCTACACTAGATATAATGCAATATACGGATTCCTTCCTACAGGTCAATGTACATATAATAGCAAAATCGTTATTACTATAACTACAGTAGATACAATGTAATATACAGAGTCCTTTCCGCAGATCAATGTACATTTAATATGGATATCATTATTACTATTTCTACATTAGATATAATGTAATATACTGATCCCTGCCCACAGATCAATGTACCTACATTTAATAACAATATCATTAGTACTATATCCACATTACATATAATGTAATATACTGATCCCTTCCCACAGATCAATGTACATATAATAACAATATCATTATTACTATATCTACATTAGGTATAATGTAATGTATTGACTACATCCTACAGATCATTGTACATTTAATAACATCATTCATGCTATAGCTAAATTGGATATAATATAATATACTGATCCCTTCCCACAGATCAAGGTAGCTACATTTAATAACAATATCATTATTACTATATCTACATGAGATATGATGTAATATACTAATCCCTGCCCACAGATCAATGTATATTTAGTAGCGATATCATTATTACTATATCTACATTAGATACAATGTAATATACTGATCCCTGTCCACAGATCAAGGTGCCTACATTTAATAACAATATCATTGTTACTACATCTACATTAGATATAATGTAATATACTGATCCCTGCCCACAGATCAAGGTACCTACCTTTAACAACAATATCATTAGTACTATATCTACCTTAGGTATAATGTAATATACTGATCCCTTCCCACAGATCAAGGTAGCTACATTTAATAACAACATGATTATTACTACATCTACATTAGATATAAAGTAAGATACTGATCCGTGCCCACAGTTCAATGTACATACATTTAATAACAACATCATTCATACTATATCTACATGAGATATGATGTAATATACTAATCCCTGCCCACGGATCAATGTACATATAATAGCAAAATCGTTATTACTATATCTACATTAGGTATAATGTAATGTATTGACTACATCCTACAGATCATTGTACATTTACTAACATCATTCATGCTATAGCTAAATTGGATATAATGTAATATACTGATCCCTTCCCACAGATCAATGTACCTACATTTAATAAGAACTTCATCAGTACTAGATCCACATTACATATAATGTAATATACTGATTCCTTCCCACAGATCAATGTACATTTAACAACAACATCATTCATACTATATCTACATTGGATATAATGTAGTATACTGATCCCTTACCACAGATCAATGTACATGACATATCAATATCATTGGTACTATGTCTACATTGGATATAGTGTAATATACTGGTTTATTCGCACAGACCAGTGTACATTTAATAACAATATCAATGGTACTATATCTACATTACATCTAATGTAATATACTGATCCTTTCCCACAGATCAATGTACATATCATAACAATATCATTATTACTATAACCACATTAGATATAATGTAATATACTGAGTCCTTTCCTCAGATCAATGTACATTTAATATGGATATCATTATTACTATTTCTACATTAGATATAATGTAATATACTAATCCCTGCCCACAGATCAATGTATATTTAATAGCGATATCATTATTACTCTATCTACATTAGATACAATGTAATATGCTGATCACTGTCCACAGATCAAGGTGCCTACATTTAATAACAATATCATTATTACTACATCTACATTAGATATAATGTAATATACTGATCCCTGCCCACAGATCAATGTACCTACATTTAATAAGAATATCATTAGTACTATATCCACATTACATATAATGTAATATACTGATTACTTCCCACAGATCAATGTACCTACATTTCATAACAATATCATTAGTACTATATCTGCATTAGATATAATGTAATATACTGATCCCTTCCCACAGATCAAGGTAGCTACATTTAATAACAATATCATTATTACTACATCTACATTAGATATAAAGTAATATACTGATCCCTGCCCACAATTCAATGTACCTATATTTAATAACAACATCATTCATACTATATCTACATGATATATGATGTAATACACCAATCCCTGCCCACAGATCAATGTATATTTAATAGCTATATCATTATTACTATATCTACATTAGATATAATGTAATATACTGATCCCTGTCCACAGATCAATGTATCTACATTTAATATCAATATCATTAGTACTATATCCACATTACATATAATGTATTATACTGATCCCTTCCCACAGATCAATGTACATATAATAACAATATCATTATTACTATTTCTACATTAGATATAATGTAATATACTGATCCCTCCCCACAGATCAAGGTACCTACCTTTAATAACAATATCATTAGTACTATATCTACATTAGATATAATGTAATATAATGATTCCTTCCCACAGATCAAGGTATCTACATTTAATAACAATATCATTATTACTATATCTACACTAGATATAATGTAATATTCGGATTCCTTCCCACGGATCAATGTACATATAATAACAACATCATTCATACTATATCTTCATTGGATATAATGTAATATACTGATCCCTTCCCACAGGTCAATGTACATATAATAGCAAAATCGTTATTACTATATCTACATTAGGTATAATGTAATGTATTGACTACATCCTACAGATCATTGTACATTTAATAACATCATTCATGCTATAGCTAAATTGGATATAATGTAATATACTGATCCCTTCCCACAGATCAAGGTAGCTACATTTAATAACAACATCATTATTACTATATCTACATGAGATATGATGTAATATACTAATCCCTGCCCACAGATCAATGTATACTTAATAGCGATATCATTATTACTATATCTACATTAGATATAATGTAATGTACTGATCCCTTCCCACAGATCAGTGTACATATAATAGCAAAATCGTTATTACTATATCTACATTAGGTATAATGTAATGTATTGACTACATCCTACAGATCATTGTACATTTGATAACATCATTCATGCTATAGCTAAATTGGATATAATGTAATGTACTGATCCCTTCCCACTGATCAAAGTAGCTACATTTAATAACAATATCATTATTACAATATCTATATGAGATATGATGTAATATACTAATCCCTGCCCACAGATCAATGTATATTTAATAGCGATATCATTATTACTATATCTACATTAGATACAATGTAGTATACTGATCACTGTCCACAGATCAAGGTGCCTACATTTAATAACAATATTATTATTACTACATCTACGTTAGATATAATGTAATATACTGATCCCTGCCCACAGATCAATGTACCTACGTTTAATAAGAATATCATTAGTACTATATCCACATTACATATAATGTAATAGACTGATTACTTCCCACAGGTCAATGTACATATAATAGCAATATCGTTATTGCCATATCTATATTAGGTATAATGTAATATACTGATCCCTCCTCACAGATCAATGTACCTACATTTCATAACAATATCATTATTACTATATCTACATTAGATATAATGTAATATACTGATCCCTTCCCACAGATCAAGGTAGGTACATTTAATAACAATATCATTAGTACTATATCTACATTAGATATAATGTAATATACTGATCCCTTCCCACAGATCAAGGTAGGTACATTTATTAACAATATCATTATTACTACATATACATTACATATAAAGTAATATACTGATCCCTGCCGACAGTTCAATGTACCTATATTTAATAACAACATCATCCATACTATATCCACATGAGATATGATGTAATATACTAATCCCTGCAAACAGATCAATGTATATTTAATAGCGACATCAGTATTACTATATCTACATTAGATACAATGTAATATACTGATTCCTTCCCACAGATGAAGGTATCTACGTTTAATAACAATATGATTATTAATATATCTACATTAAATATAATGCAATATACGGATTCCTTCCCACAGATCAATGTACATTTAATAACAACATCATTCATACTATATGTACCTTGGATATAATGTAATATACTGATCCCTTCCCACAGATCAGTGTACACATAATAGCAAAATCGTTATTACTATATCTACATTAGGTATAATGTAATATATTGACTACATCCTACAGATCATTGTACATTTGATAACATCATTCATGCTATAGCTAAATTGGATATAATGTAATATACTGATCCCTTCCCACAGATCAAGGTAGCTACATTTAATAACAACATCATTATTACTATATCTACATGAGATATGATGTAATACTCTAATCCCTGCCCACAGATCAATGTATATTTAATAGCGATATCATTATTACTATATCTACATTAGATATAATGTAATATACTGATCCCTGTCCACAGATCAAGGTGCCTACATTTCATAACAATATCATTATTACTATATCTACATGAGATATGATGTAATATACTAATCCCTGTCCACAGATCAATGTACCTACATTTATTAACGATATCATTAGTACTATATCCACATTACATATAATGTATTATACTGATCCCTTCCCACAGATCAATGTACATATAATAGCAAAATCGTTATTACTATAACTACAGTAGATATAATGTAATATACAGAGTCCTTTCCTCAGATCAATGTACATTTAATATGGATATCATTATTACTATTTCTACATTAGATATAATGTAATATACTGATCCCTTCCCACAGATCAAGGTACCTACCTTTAATAACAATATCATTAGTACTATATCTACATTAGATATAATGTAATATAATGATTCCTTCCCACAGATCAAGGTATCTACACTTAATAACAATATCATTATTACTATATCTACACTAGATATAATGTAATATTCGGATTCCTTCCCACGGATCAATGTACATATAATAACAACATCATTCATACTATATCTTCATTGGATATAATGTAATATACTGATCCCTTCCCACAGGTCAATGTACATATAATAGCAAAATCGTTATTACTATATCTACATTAGGTATAATGTAATGTATTGACTACATCCTACAGATCATTGTACATTTAATAACATCATTCATGCTATAGCTAAATTGGATATAATGTAATATACTGATCCCTTCCCACAGATCAAGGTAGCTACATTTAATAACAACATCATTATTACTATATCTACATGAGATATGATGTAATATACTAATCCCTGCCCACAGATCAATGTATACTTAATAGCGATATCATTATTACTATATCTACATTAGATATAATGTAATGTACTGATCCCTTCCCACAGATCAGTGTACATATAATAGCAAAATCGTTATTACTATATCTACATTAGGTATAATGTAATGTATTGACTACATCCTACAGATCATTGTACATTTGATAACATCATTCATGCTATAGCTAAATTGGATATAATGTAATGTACTGATCCCTTCCCACTGATCAAAGTAGCTACATTTAATAACAAAATCATTATTACAATATCTATATGAGATATGATGTAATATACTAATCCCTGCCCACAGATCAATGTATATTTAATAGCGATATCATTATTACTATATCTACATTAGATACAATGTAGTATACTGATCACTGTCCACAGATCAAGGTGCCTACATTTAATAACAATATTATTATTACTACATCTACGTTAGATATAATGTAATATACTGATCCCTGCCCACAGATCAATGTACCTACGTTTAATAAGAATATCATTAGTACTATATCCACATTACATATAATGTAATAGACTGATTACTTCCCACAGGTCAATGTACATATAATAGCAATATCGTTATTGCCATATCTACATTAGGTATAATGTAATATACTGATCCCTCCTCACAGATCAATGTACCTACATTTCATAACAATATCATTATTACTATATCTACATTAGATATAATGTAATATACTGATCCCTTCCCACAGATCAAGGTAGGTACATTTAATAACAATATCATTAGTGCTATATCTACATTAGATATAATGTAATATACTAATCCCTGCCCACAGATCAATGTGTATTTAATAGCGATATCATTATTACTATATCTACATTAGATATAATGTAATATACTGATCCCTGTCCACAGATCAAGGTGCCTACATTTCATAACAATATCATTATTACTATATCTACATGAGATATGATGTAATATACTAATCCCTGTCCACAGATCAATGTACCTACATTTATTAACGATATCATTAGTACTATATCCACATTACATATAATGTATTATACTGATCCCTTCCCACAGATCAATGTACATATAATAGCAAAATCGTTATTACTATAACTACAGTAGATATAATGTAATATACAGAGTCCTTTCCTCAGATTAATGTACATTTAATATGGATATCATTATTACTATTTCTACATTAGATATAATGTAATATACTGATCCCTTCCCACAGATCAAGGTAGCTACATTTAATAACAATATCATTATTACCACATCTACATTAGATATAAAGTAATATACTGATCCCTGCCCGCAGTTCAATGTACCTATGTTTAATAACAACATCATTCATACCATATCTACATGAGATATGATGTAATATACTAATCCCTGCCCACAGATCAATGTATATTTAATAGCGATATCATTATTACGATATCTACATTAGATATAATGTAATATACTGATCCCTGTCCCCAGATCAATGTATCTACATTTAATAACAATATCATTAGTACTATATCCACATTACATATACTGTAATATACTGATCCCTTCCCACAGATCAATGTACATATAATAACAATATCCTTATTACTATTTCTACATTAGATATAATGTAATATACTGATCCCTGCCCACAGATCAAGGTACCTACCTTTAATAACAATATCATTAGTACTATATCTACATTAGATATAATGTGATATACTGATTCCTTCCCACAGATCAAGGTGTCTGCATTTAATAACAATAGCATGATTACTATATCTACACTAGATATAATGCAATATACGGATTCCTTCCTACAGGTCAATGTACATATAATAGCAAAATCGTTATTACTATGACTACAGTAGATACAATGTAATATACAGAGTCCTTTCCTCAGATCAATGTACATTTAATATGGATATCATTATTACTATTTCTACATTAGATATAATGTAATATACTGATCCCTGCCCACAGATCAATGTACCTACATTTAATAACAATATCATTAGTACTATATCCACATTACATATAATGTAATATACTGATCTCTTCCCACAGATCAAGGTACCTACCTTTAATAACAATATCATTAGTACTATATCTACCTTAGATATAATGTAATATACTGATCCCTTCCCACAGATCAAGGTAGCTACATTTAATAACAATATCATTATTACCACATCTACATTAGATATAAAGTAATATACTGATCCCTGCCCGCAGTTCAATGTACCTATATTTAATAACAACATCATTCATACCATATCTACATGAGATATGATGTAATATACTAATCCCTGCCCACAGATCAATGTATATTTAATAGCGATATCATTTTTACTATATCTACATTAGATATAATGTAATATACTGATCCCTGTCCACAGATCAATGTATCTACATTTAATAACAATATCATTAGTACTATATCCACATTACATATAATGTAATATACTGATCCCTTCCCACAGATCAATGTACATATAATAACAATATCATTATTACTATTTCTACATTAGATATAATGTAATATACTGATCCCTGCCCACAGATCAAGGTACCTACCTTTAATAACAATATCATTAGTACTATATCTACATTATATATAATGTGATATACTGATTCCTTCCCACAGATCAAGGTGTCTGCATTTAATAACAATAGCATTATTACTATATCTACACTAGATATAATGCAATATACGGATTCCTTCCTGCAGGTCAATGTACATATAATAGCAAAATCGTTAGTACTATAACTACAGTAGATACAATGTAATATACAGAGTCCTTTCCTCAGATCAATGTACATTTAATATGGATATCATTATTACTATTTCAACATTAGATATAATGTAATATACTGATCCCTGCCCACAGATCAATGTACCTACATTTAATAACAATATCATTAGTCCTATATCCACATTACATATAATGTAATATACTGATCCCTTCCCACAGATCAATGTAAATATAATAACAATATCATTATTACTATATCTACATTAGGTATAATGTAATGTATTGACTACATCCTACAGATCATTGTACATTTAATAACATCATTCATGCTATAGCTAAATTGGATATAATATAATATACTGATCCCTTCCCACAGATCAAGGTAGCTACATTTAATAACAATATCATTATTACTATATCTACATGAGATATGATGTAATATACTAATCCCTGCCCACAGATCAATGTATATTTAGTAGCGATATCATTATTACTATATCTACATTAGATACAATGTAATATACTGATCACTGTCCACAGATCAAGGTGCCTACATTTAATAACAATATCATTATTACTACATCTACATTAGATATAATGTAGTATACTGATCCCTGCCCACAGATCAATGTAGCTACATTTAATAACAATATCATTAGTACTATATCTACATTAGATATAATGTGATATACTGATTCCTTCCCACAGATCAAGGTGTCTGCATTTAATAACAATAGCATTATTACTATATCTACATTAGATATAAAGTAATATACTGATCCCTGCCCACAATTCAATGTACCTATATTTAATAACAACATCATTCATACTATATCTACATGATATATGATGTAATACACTAATCCCTGCCCACAGATCAATGTATATTTAATAGCTATATCATTATTACTATATCTACATTAGATATAATGTAATATACTGATCCCTGTCCACAGATCAATGTATCTACATTTAATATCAATATCATTAGTACTATATCCACATTACATATAATGTATTATACTGATCCCTTCCCACAGATCAATGTACATATAATAACAATATCATTATTACTATATCTACATTAGATACAATGTAATATGCTGATCACTGTCCACAGATCAAGGTGCCTACATTTAATAACAATATCATTATTACTACATCTACATTAGATATAATGTAATATACTGATCCCTGCCCACAGATCAATGTACCTACATTTAATAAGAATATCATTAGTACTATATCCACATTACATATAATGTAATATACTGATTACTTCCCACAGATCAATGTACCTACATTTCATAACAATATCATTAGTACTATATCTACATTAGATATCATGTAATATACTGATCCCTTCCCACAGATCAAGGTAGCTACATTTAATAACAATATCATTATTACTACATCTACATTAGATATAAAGTAATATACTGATCCCTGCCCACAATTCAATGTACCTATATTTAATAACAACATCATTCATACTATATCTACATGATATATGATGTAATACACCAATCCCTGCCCACAGATCAATGTATATTTAATAGCTATATCATTATTACTATATCTACATTAGATATAATGTAATATACTGATCCCTGTCCACAGATCAATGTATCTACATTTAATATCAATATCATTAGTACTATATCCACATTACATATAATGTATTATACTGATCCCTTCCCACAGATCAATGTACATATAATAACAATATCATTATTACTATTTCTACATTAGATATAATGTAATATACTGATCCCTCCCCACAGATCAAGGTACCTACCTTTAATAACAATATCATTAGTACTATATCTACATTAGATATAATGTAATATAATGATTCCTTCCCACAGATCAAGGTATCTACATTTAATAACAATATCATTATTACTATATCTACACTAGATATAATGTAATATTCGGATTCCTTCCCACGGATCAATGTACATATAATAACAACATCATTCATACTATATCTTCATTGGATATAATGTAATATACTGATCCCTTCCCACAGGTCAATGTACATATAATAGCAAAATCGTTATTACTATATCTACATTAGGTATAATGTAATGTATTGACTACATCCTACAGATCATTGTACATTTAATAACATCATTCATGCTATAGCTAAATTGGATATAATGTAATATACTGATCCCTTCCCACAGATCAAGGTAGCTACATTTAATAACAACATCATTATTACTATATCTACATGAGATATGATGTAATATACTAATCCCTGCCCACAGATCAATGTATACTTAATAGCGATATCATTATTACTATATCTACATTAGATATAATGTAATGTACTGATCCCTTCCCACAGATCAGTGTACATATAATAGCAAAATCGTTATTACTATATCTACATTAGGTATAATGTAATGTATTGACTACATCCTACAGATCATTGTACATTTGATAACATCATTCATGCTATAGCTAAATTGGATATAATGTAATGTACTGATCCCTTCCCACTGATCAAAGTAGCTACATTTAATAACAAAATCATTATTACAATATCTATATGAGATATGATGTAATATACTAATCCCTGCCCACAGATCAATGTATATTTAATAGCGATATCATTATTACTATATCTACATTAGATACAATGTAGTATACTGATCACTGTCCACAGATCAAGGTGCCTACATTTAATAACAATATTATTATTACTACATCTACGTTAGATATAATGTAATATACTGATCCCTGCCCACAGATCAATGTACCTACGTTTAATAAGAATATCGTTAGTACTATATCCACATTACATATAATGTAATAGACTGATTACTTCCCACAGGTCAATGTACATATAATAGCAATATCGTTATTGCCATATCTACATTAGGTATAATGTAATATACTGATCCCTCCTCACAGATCAATGTACCTACATTTCATAACAATATCATTATTACTATATCTACATTAGATATAATGTAATATACTGATCCCTTCCCACAGATCAAGGTAGGTACATTTAATAACAATATCATTAGTGCTATATCTACATTAGATATAATGTAATATACTAATCCCTGCCCACAGATCAATGTGTATTTAATAGCGATATCATTATTACTATATCTACATTAGATATAATGTAATATACTGATCCCTGTCCACAGATCAAGGTGCCTACATTTCATAACAATATCATTATTACTATATCTACATGAGATATGATGTAATATACTAATCCCTGTCCACAGATCAATGTACCTACATTTATTAACGATATCATTAGTACTATATCCACATTACATATAATGTATTATACTGATCCCTTCCCACAGATCAATGTACATATAATAGCAAAATCGTTATTACTATAACTACAGTAGATATAATGTAATATACAGAGTCCTTTCCTCAGATCAATGTACATTTAATATGGATATCATTATTACTATTTCTACATTAGATATAATGTAATATACTGATCCCTTCCCACAGATCAAGGTACCTACCTTTAATAACAATATCATTAGTACTATATCTACATTAGATATAATGTAATATAATGATTCCTTCCCACAGATCAAGGTATCTACACTTAATAACAATATCATTATTACTATATCTACACTAGATATAATGTAATATTCGGATTCCTTCCCACGGATCAATGTACATATAATAACAACATCATTCATACTATATCTTCATTGGATATAATGTAATATACTGATCCCTTCCCACAGGTCAATGTACATATAATAGCAAAATCGTTATTACTATATCTACATTAGGTATAATGTAATGTATTGACTACATCCTACAGATCATTGTACATTTAATAACATCATTCATGCTATAGCTAAATTGGATATAATGTAATATACTGATCCCTTCCCACAGATCAAGGTAGCTACATTTAATAACAACATCATTATTACTATATCTACATGAGATATGATGTAATATACTAATCCCTGCCCACAGATCAATGTATACTTAATAGCGATATCATTATTACTATATCTACATTAGATATAATGTAATGTACTGATCCCTTCCCACAGATCAGTGTACATATAATAGCAAAATCGTTATTACTATATCTACATTAGGTATAATGTAATGTATTGACTACATCCTACAGATCATTGTACATTTGATAACATCATTCATGCTATAGCTAAATTGGATATAATGTAATGTACTGATCCCTTCCCACTGATCAAAGTAGCTACATTTAATAACAAAATCATTATTACAATATCTATATGAGATATGATGTAATATACTAATCCCTGCCCACAGATCAATGTATATTTAATAGCGATATCATTATTACTATATCTACATTAGATACAATGTAGTATACTGATCACTGTCCACAGATCAAGGTGCCTACATTTAATAACAATATTATTATTACTACATCTACGTTAGATATAATGTAATATACTGATCCCTGCCCACAGATCAATGTACCTACGTTTAATAAGAATATCATTAGTACTATATCCACATTACATATAATGTAATAGACTGATTACTTCCCACAGGTCAATGTACATATAATAGCAATATCGTTATTGCCATATCTACATTAGGTATAATGTAATATACTGATCCCTCCTCACAGATCAATGTACCTACATTTCATAACAATATCATTATTACTATATCTACATTAGATATAATGTAATATACTGATCCCTTCCCACAGATCAAGGTAGGTACATTTAATAACAATATCATTAGTGCTATATCTACATTAGATATAATGTAATATACTAATCCCTGCCCACAGATCAATGTGTATTTCATAGCGATATCATTATTACTATATCTACATTAGATATAATGTAATATACTGATCCCTGTCCACAGATCAAGGTGCCTACATTTCATAACAATATCATTATTACTATATCTACATGAGATATGATGTAATATACTAATCCCTGTCCACAGATCAATGTACCTACATTTATTAACGATATCATTAGCACTATATCCACATTACATATAATGTATTATACTGATCCCTTCCCACAGATCAATGTACATATAATAGCAAAATCGTTATTACTATAACTACAGTAGATATAATGTAATATACAGAGTCCTTTCCTCAGATTAATGTACATTTAATATGGATATCATTATTACTATTTCTACATTAGATATAATGTAATATACTGATCCCTTCCCACAGATCAAGGTAGCTACATTTAATAACAATATCATTATTACCACATCTACATTAGATATAAAGTAATATACTGATCCCTGCCCGCAGTTCAATGTACCTATATTTAATAACAACATCATTCATACCATATCTACATGAGATATGATGTAATATACTAATCCCTGCCCACAGATCAATGTATATTTAATAGCGATATCATTATTACGATATCTACATTAGATATAATGTAATATACTGATCCCTGTCCCCAGATCAATGTATCTACATTTAATAACAATATCATTAGTACTATATCCACATTACATATACTGTAATATACTGATCCCTTCCCACAGATCAATGTACATATAATAACAATATCATTATTACTATTTCTACATTAGATATAATGTAATATACTGATCCCTGCCCACAGATCAAGGTACCTACCTTTAATAACAATATCATTAGTACTATATCTACATTAGATATAATGTGATATACTGATTCCTTCCCACAGATCAAGGTGTCTGCATTTAATAACAATAGCATGATTACTATATCTACACTAGATATAATGCAATATACGGATTCCTTCCTACAGGTCAATGTACATATAATAGCAAAATCGTTATTACTATGACTACAGTAGATACAATGTAATATACAGAGTCCTTTCCTCAGATCAATGTACATTTAATATGGATATCATTATTACTATTTCTACATTAGATATAATGTAATATACTGATCCCTGCCCACAGATCAATGTACCTACATTTAATAACAATATCATTAGTACTATATCCACATTACATATAATGTAATATACTGATCTCTTCCCACAGATCAAGGTACCTACCTTTAATAACAATATCATTAGTACTATATCTACCTTAGATATAATGTAATATACTGATCCCTTCCCACAGATCAAGGTAGCTACATTTAATAACAATATCATTATTACCACATCTACATTAGATATAAAGTAATATACTGATCCCTGCCCGCAGTTCAATGTACCTATATTTAATAACAACATCATTCATACCATATCTACATGAGATATGATGTAATATACTAATCCCTGCCCACAGATCAATGTATATTTAATAGCGATATCATTTTTACTATATCTACATTAGATATAATGTAATATACTGATCCCTGTCCACAGATCAATGTATCTACATTTAATAACAATATCATTAGTACTATATCCACATTACATATAATGTAATATACTGATCCCTTCCCACAGATCAATGTACATATAATAACAATATCATTATTACTATTTCTACATTA
The DNA here is from genome assembly GCF_051020975.1 of Osmia lignaria lignaria. Taxonomy (NCBI): domain Eukaryota; kingdom Metazoa; phylum Arthropoda; class Insecta; order Hymenoptera; family Megachilidae; genus Osmia; species Osmia lignaria. Next base: position 1,401,164 of record NC_135041.1, read on the forward strand.
GATATAATGTAATATACTGATCCCTGCCCACAGATCAAGGTACCTACCTTTAATAACAATATCATTAGTACTATATCTACATTATATATAATGTGATATACTGATTCCTTCCCACAGATCAAGGTGTCTGCATTTAATAACAATAGCATTATTACTATATCTACACTAGATATAATGCAATATACGGATTCCTTCCTGCAGGTCAATGTACATATAATAGCAAAATCGTTAGTACTATAACTACAGTAGATACAATGTAATATACAGAGTCCTTTCCTCAGATCAATGTACATTTAATATGGATATCATTATTACTATTTCAACATTAGATATAATGTAATATACTGATCCCTGCCCACAGATCAATGTACCTACATTTAATAACAATATCATTAGTCCTATATCCACATTACATATAATGTAATATACTGATCCCTTCCCACAGATCAATGTAAATATAATAACAATATCATTATTACTATATCTACATTAGGTATAATGTAATGTATTGACTACATCCTACAGATCATTGTACATTTAATAACATCATTCATGCTATAGCTAAATTGGATATAATATAATATACTGATCCCTTCCCACAGATCAAGGTAGCTACATTTAATAACAATATCATTATTACTATATCTACATGAGATATGATGTAATATACTAATCCCTGCCCACAGATCAATGTATATTTAGTAGCGATATCATTATTACTATATCTACATTAGATACAATGTAATATACTGATCACTGTCCACAGATCAAGGTGCCTACATTTAATAACAATATCATTATTACTACATCTACATTAGATATAATGTAGTATACTGATCCCTGCCCACAGATCAATGTAGCTACATTTAATAACAATATCATTAGTACTATATCTACATTAGATATAATGTGATATACTGATTCCTTCCCACAGATCAAGGTGTCTGCATTTAATAACAATAGCATTATTACTATATCTACATTAGATATAAAGTAATATACTGATCCCTGCCCACAATTCAATGTACCTATATTTAATAACAACATCATTCATACTATATCTACATGATATATGATGTAATACACTAATCCCTGCCCACAGATCAATGTATATTTAATAGCTATATCATTATTACTATATCTACATTAGATATAATGTAATATACTGATCCCTGTCCACAGATCAATGTATCTACATTTAATATCAATATCATTAGTACTATATCCACATTACATATAATGTATTATACTGATCCCTTCCCACAGATCAATGTACATATAATAACAATATCATTATTACTATATCTACATTAGATACAATGTAATATGCTGATCACTGTCCACAGATCAAGGTGCCTACATTTAATAACAATATCATTATTACTACATCTACATTAGATATAATGTAATATACTGATCCCTGCCCACAGATCAATGTACCTACATTTAATAAGAATATCATTAGTACTATATCCACATTACATATAATGTAATATACTGATTACTTCCCACAGATCAATGTACCTACATTTCATAACAATATCATTAGTACTATATCTACATTAGATATCATGTAATATACTGATCCCTTCCCACAGATCAAGGTAGCTACATTTAATAACAATATCATTATTACTACATCTACATTAGATATAAAGTAATATACTGATCCCTGCCCACAATTCAATGTACCTATATTTAATAACAACATCATTCATACTATATCTACATGATATATGATGTAATACACCAATCCCTGCCCACAGATCAATGTATATTTAATAGCTATATCATTATTACTATATCTACATTAGATATAATGTAATATACTGATCCCTGTCCACAGATCAATGTATCTACATTTAATATCAATATCATTAGTACTATATCCACATTACATATAATGTATTATACTGATCCCTTCCCACAGATCAATGTACATATAATAACAATATCATTATTACTATTTCTACATTAGATATAATGTAATATACTGATCCCTCCCCACAGATCAAGGTACCTACCTTTAATAACAATATCATTAGTACTATATCTACATTAGATATAATGTAATATAATGATTCCTTCCCACAGATCAAGGTATCTACATTTAATAACAATATCATTATTACTATATCTACACTAGATATAATGTAATATTCGGATTCCTTCCCACGGATCAATGTACATATAATAACAACATCATTCATACTATATCTTCATTGGATATAATGTAATATACTGATCCCTTCCCACAGGTCAATGTACATATAATAGCAAAATCGTTATTACTATATCTACATTAGGTATAATGTAATGTATTGACTACATCCTACAGATCATTGTACATTTAATAACATCATTCATGCTATAGCTAAATTGGATATAATGTAATATACTGATCCCTTCCCACAGATCAAGGTAGCTACATTTAATAACAACATCATTATTACTATATCTACATGAGATATGATGTAATATACTAATCCCTGCCCACAGATCAATGTATACTTAATAGCGATATCATTATTACTATATCTACATTAGATATAATGTAATGTACTGATCCCTTCCCACAGATCAGTGTACATATAATAGCAAAATCGTTATTACTATATCTACATTAGGTATAATGTAATGTATTGACTACATCCTACAGATCATTGTACATTTGATAACATCATTCATGCTATAGCTAAATTGGATATAATGTAATGTACTGATCCCTTCCCACTGCTCAAAGTAGCTACATTTAATAACAATATCATTATTACAATATCTATATGAGATATGATGTAATATAGTAATCCCTGCCGACAGATCAATGTATATTTAATAGCGATATCATTATTACTATATCTACATTAGATACAATGTAGTATACTGATCACTGTCCACAGATCAAGGTGCCTACATTTAATAACAATATTATTATTACTACATCTACGTTAGATATAATGTAATATACTGATCCCTGCCCACAGATCAAGGTACCTACCTTTAATAACAATATCATTAGTACTATATCTACATTAGATATAATGTGATATACTGATTCCTTCCCACAGATCAAGGTGTCTGCATTTAATAACAATAGCATGATTACTATATCTACACTAGATATAATGCAATATACGGATTCCTTCCTACAGGTCAATGTACATATAATAGCAAAATCGTTATTACTATAACTACAGTAGATACAATGTAATATACAGAGTCCTTTCCTCAGATCAATGTACATTTAATATGGATATCATTATTACTATTTCTACATTAGATATAATGTAATATACTGATCCCTGCCCACAGATCAATGTACCTACATTTAATAACAATATCATTAGTACTATATCCACATTACATATAATGTAATATACTGATCTCTTCCCACAGATCAAGGTACCTACCTTTAATAACAATTTCATTAGTACTATATCTACCTTAGATATAATGTAATATACTGATCCCTTCCCACAGATCAAGGTAGCTACATTTAATAACAATATCATTATTACCACATCTACATTAGATATAAAGTAATATACTGATCCCTGCCCGCAGTTCAATGTACCTATATTTAATAACAACATCATTCATACCATATCTACATGAGATATGATGTAATATACTAATCCCTGCCCACAGATCAATGTATATTTAATAGCGATATCATTTTTACTATATCTACATTAGATATAATGTAATATACTGATCCCTGTCCACAGATCAATGTATCTACATTTAATAACAATATCATTAGTACTATATCCACATTACATATAATGTAATATACTGATCCCTTCCCACAGATCAATGTACATATAATAACAATATCATTATTACTATTTCTACATTAGATATAATGTAATATACTGATCTCTGCCCACAGATCAAGGTACCTACCTTTAATAACAATATCATTAGTACTATATCTACATTATATATAATGTGATATACTGATTCCTTCCCACAGATCAAGGTGTCTGCATTTAATAACAATAGCATTATTACTATATCTACACTAGATATAATGCAATATACGGATTCCTTCCCACAGGTCAATGTACATATAATAGCAAAATCGTTATTACTATAACTACAGTAGATACAATGTAATATACAGAGTCCTTTCCTCAGATCAATGTACATTTAATATGGATATCATTATTACTATTTCAACATTAGATATAATGTAATATACTGATCCCTGCCCACAGATCAAGGTACCTACCTTTAATAACAATATCATTAGTACTATATCTACATTAGATATAATGTAATATAATGATTCCTTCCCACAGATCAAGGTATCTACATTTAATAACAATATCATTATTACTATATCTACACTAGATATAATGTAATATTCGGATTCCTTCCCACGGATCAATGTACATATAATAACAACATCATTCATACTATATCTTCATTGGATATAATGTAATATACTGATCCCTTCCCACAGGTCAATGTACATATAATAGCAAAATCGTTATTACTATATCTACATTAGGTATAATGTAATGTATTGACTACAACCTACAGATCATTGTACATTTAATAACATCATTCATGCTATAGCTAAATTGGATATAATGTAATATACTGATCCCTTCCCACAGATCACGGTAGCCACATTTAATAACAATATCATTATTACTATATCTACATGAGATATGATGTAATATACTAATCCCTGCCCACAGATCAATGTATATTTAATAGCGATATCATTATTACTATATCTACATTAGATATAATGTAATATACTGATCCCTGTCCACAGATCAAGGTACCTACATTTAATAACAATGTAATTATTACTATATCTACATTAGATATAATGTAATATACTGATTCCTCCCCACAGATCAAGGTATCTGCATTTAATAACAATATCATTATTACAGTATCTACACTAGATGTAATGCAATATACGGATTCCTTCCAACAGATCAAAGTACATTTAATAACATCATTCATGCTACAGCTAAATTGGATATAATGTAATATACTGATCCCTTCCCACAGGTCAATGTACATATAATAGCAAAATCGATATTACTACAACTAGATTAGATATAATGTAATATATCTAGTCCTTTCCTCAGATCAATGCACATTTAATATGGATATCATTATTACTATTTCTACATTAGATATAATGTAATATACTGATCCCTGCCCACAGATCAAGGTACCTACCTTTAATAACAATATCATTAGTACTATATCTACATTAGATATAATGTAATATACTGATCCCTTCCCACAGATCAAGGTAGCTACATTTAATAACAATATCATTATTACCACATCTACATTAGATATAAAGTAATATACTGATCCCTGCCCACAATTCAATGTACCTATATTTAATAACAACATCATTCATACTATATCTACATGATATATGATGTAATACACTAATCCCTGCCCACAGATCAATGTATATTTAATAGCTATATCATTATTACTATATCTACATTAGATATAATGTAATATACTGATCCCTGTCCACAGATCAATGTATCTACATTTAATATCAATATCATTAGTACTATATCCACATTACATATAATGTATTATACTGATCCCTTCCCACAGATCAATGTACATATAATAACAATATCATTATTACTATTTCTACATTAGATATAATGTAATATACTGATCCCTGCCCACAGATCAAGGTACCTACCTTTAATAACAATATCATTAGTACTATATCTACATTAGATATAATGTAATATAATGATTCCTTCCCACAGATCAAGGTATCTACATTTAATAACAATATCATTATTACTATATCTACACTAGATATAATGTAATATTCGGATTCCTTCCCACGGATCAATGTACATATAATAACAACATCATTCATACTATATCTTCATTGGATATAATGTAATATACTGATCCCTTCCCACAGGTCAATGTACATATAATAGCAAAATCGTTATTACTATATCTACATTAGGTATAATGTAATGTATTGACTACAACCTACAGATCATTGTACATTTAATAACATCATTCATGCTATAGCTAAATTGGATATAATGTAATATACTGATCCCTTCCCACAGATCACGGTAGCCACATTTAATAACAATATCATTATTACTATATCTACATGAGATATGATGTAATATACTAATCCCTGCCCACAGATCAATGTATATTTAATAGCGATATCATTATTACTATATCTACATTAGATACAATGTAATATGCTGATCACTGTCCACAGATCAAGGTGCCGACATTTAATAACAATATCATTATTACTACATCTACATTAGATATAATGTAATATACTGATCCCTGCCCACAGATCAATGTACCTACATTTAATAAGAATATCATTAGTACTATATCCACATTACATATAATGTAATATACTGATTACTTCCCACAGATCAATGTACCTACATTTCATAACAATATCATTAGTACTATATCTACATTAGATATAATGTAATATACTGATCCCTTCCCACAGATCAAGGTAGCTACATTTAATAACAATATCATTATTACCACATCTACATTAGATATAAAGTAATATACTGATCCCTGCCCGCAGATCAATGTATATTTAATAGCGATATCATTATTACTATATCTACATTAGATATAATGTAATATACTGATCCCTGCCCACAGATCAATGTACCTACATTTAATAAGAATATCATTATTACTATATCCACATTACATATAATGTAATATACCGATTCCTTCCCACAGATCAATGTACATATAATAGCGATGTCGTTATTGCCATATCTACATTAGGTATAATGTAATATACTGATCCCTCCTCACAGATCAATGTACCTACATTTCATAACAATATCATTATTACTATATCTACATTAGATATAATGTAATATACTGATCCCTTCCCACAGATCAAGGTAGGTACATTTAATAACAATATCATTATTACTACATATACATTACATATAAAGTAATATACTGATCCGTGCCCACAGTTCAATGTACCTATATTTAATAACAACATCATCCATACTATATCTACATGAGATATGATGTAATATACTAATCCCTGCCCACAGATCAATGTATATTTAATAGCGACATCATTATTACTATATCTACATTTGATATAATGTAAGGTACTGATTCCTTCCCACAGATCAGTGTACACATAATAGCAAAATCGTTATTACTATATCTACATTAGGTATAATGTAATGTATTGACTACATCCTACAGATCATTGTACATTTGATAACATCATTCATGCTATAGCTAAATTGGATATAATGTAATATACTGATCCCTTCCCACAGATCAAGGTAGCTACATTTAATAACAATAGCATTATTACAATATCTACATGAGATATGATGTAATATACTAATCCCTGCCCACAGATCAATGTATATTTAGTAGCGATATCATTATTACTATATCTACATTAGATACAATGTAATAGACTGATCACTGTCCACAGATCAAGGTGCCTACATTTAATAACAATATCATTATTACTACATCTACATTAGATATAATGTAGTATACTGATCCCTGCCCACAGATCAATGTAGGTACATTTAATAACAATATCATTAGTACTATATCTACATTAGATATAATGTGATATACTGATTCCTTCCCACAGATCAAGGTGTCTGCATTTAATAACAATAGCATTATTACTATATCTACATTAGATATAAAGTAATATACTGATCCCTGCCCACAATTCAATGTACCTATATTTAATAACAACATCATTCATACTATATCTACATGATATATGATGTAATACACTAATCACTGCCCACAGATCAATGTATATTTAATAGCTATATCATTATTACTATATCTACATTAGATATAATGTAATATACTGATCCCTGTCCACAGATCAATGTATCTACATTTAATATCAATATCATTAGTACTATATCCACATTACATATAATGTATTATACTGATCCCTTCCCACAGATCAATGTACATATAATAACAATATCATTATTACTATTTCTACATTAGATATAATGTAATATACTGATCCCTGCCCACAGATCAAGGTACCTACCTTTAATAACAATATCATTAGTACTATATCTACATTAGATATAATGTAATATAATGATTCCTTCACACAGATCAAGGTATCTACATTTAATAACAATATCATTATTACTATATCTACACTAGATATAATGTAATATTCGGATTCCTTCCCACGGATCAATGTACATATAATAACAACATCATTCATACTATATCTTCATTGGATATAATGTAATATACTGATCCCTTCCCACAGGTCAATGTACATATAATAGCAAAATCGTTATTACTATATCTACATTAGGTATAATGTAATGTATTGACTACAACCTACAGATCATTGTACATTTAATAACATCATTCATGCTATAGCTAAATTGGATATAATGTAATATACTGATCCCTTCCCACAGATCACGGTAGCCACATTTAATAACAATATCATTATTACTATATCTACATGAGATATGATGTAATATACTAATCCCTGCCCACAGATCAATGTATATTTAATAGCGATATCATTATTACTATATCTACATTAGATATAATGTAATATACTGATCCCTTCCCACAGATCAAGGTAGGTACATTTATTAACAATACCATTATTACTACATATACATTACATATAAAGTAATATACTGATCCCTGCCCACAGTTCAATGTATCTATATTTAATAACAACATCATCCATACTATATCCACATGAGATATGATGTAATATACTAATCCCTGCCCACAGATCAATGTATATTTAATAGCGACATCAGTATTACTATATCTACATTAGATACAATGTAATATACTGATTCCTTCCCACAGATGAAGGTATCTACGTTTAATAACAATATGATTATTACTATATCTACATTAAATATAATGCAATATACGGATTCCTTCCCACAGATCAATGTACATTTAATAACAACATCATTAATACTATATGTACCTTGGATATAATGTAATATACTGATCCCTTCCCACAGATCAGTGTACACATAATAGCAAAATCGTTATTACTATATCTACATTAGGTATAATGTAATATATTGACTACATCCTACAGATCATTGTACATTTGATAACATCATTCATGCTATAGCTAAATTGGATATAATGTAATATACTGATCCCTTCCCACAGATCAAGGTAGCTACATTTAATAACAACATCATTATTACTATATCTACATGAGATATGATGTAATATACTAATCCCTGCCCACAGATCAATGTATATTTAATAGCGATATCATTATTACTATATCTACATTAGATATAATGTAATATACTGATCCCTGTCCACAGATCAAGGTGTCTACATTTCATAACAATATCATTATTACTATATCTACATGAGATATGATGTAATATACTAATCCCTGTCCACAGATCAATGTACCTACATTTATTAACGATATCATTAGTACTATATCCACATTACATATAATGTATTATACTGATCCCTTCCCACAGATCAATGTACATATAATAGCAAAATCGTTATTACTATAACTACAGTAGATATAATGTAATATACAGAGTCCTTTCCTCAGATCAATGTACATTTAATATGGATATCATTATTACTATTTCTACATTAGATATAATGTAATATACTGATTCCTTCCCACAGATCAAGGTATCTACATTTAATAACAATATCATTATTACTATATCTACACTAGATATAATGTAATATACGGATTCCTTCCCACGGATCAATGTACATTTAATAACAACATCATTCATACCATATCTACATTGGATATAATGTAATGTGTTGACTACATCCTACAGATCATTGTACATTTAATAACATCATTCATGCTATAGCTAAATTGGATATAATGTAATATACTGATCCCTTCCCACAGATCAAGGTAGCTACATTTAATAACAATATCATTATTACTATATCTACATGAGATATGATGTAATATACTAATCCCTGCCCACAGATCAATGTATATTTAATAGCGATATCATTATTACTATATCTACATTAGATATAATGTAATGTACTGATCACTGTCCACAGATCAAGGAGCCTACATTTAATAACAATATCAGTATTACTACATCTACATTAGATATAATGTAATATACTGATCCCTGCCCACAGATCATTGTACCTACATTTAATAAGAATATCATTATTACTATATCCACATCACATATAATGTAATATACGGATTACTTCCCACAGATCAATGTACATATAATAGCAATGTCGTTATTGCCATATCTACATTAGGTATAATGTAATATACTGATCCCTCCTCACAGATCTATGTACCTACATTTCATAAGAATATCATTATTACTATATCTACATTAGATATAATATAATATACTGATCCCTGTTCACAGATCAATGTACCTACATTTAATAACAATATCATTAGTACTATATCCACATTACATATAATATAATATACTGATCCCTTCCCACAGATCAATGTACATATAATAACAATATCATTATTACTATTTCTACATTAGATATAATGTATTATACTGATTCCTTCCCACAGATCAAGGTATCTACATTCAATAACAATATCATTATTACTATATCTACACTAAATATAATGCAATATACGGATTCCTTCCCACAGATCAATGTACATTTAATATCAACATCATTCATACTATATCTACCTTGGATATAATTTAATATACTGATCCCTTCCCACAGATCAATGTACATATAATAGTAAAATCGTTATTACTATATCTACATTAGGTATAATGTAGTGTATTGACTACATCCTACAGATCATTGTACATTTAATAACATCATTCATGCTATAGCTAAATTGGATATAATGTAATATACTGATCGCTTCCCACAGATCAAGGTAGCTACATTTAATAACAATATGATTATTACTATATCTACATGAGATATGATGTAATATACTAATCCCTGCCCACAGATCAATGTATATTTCATAGCGATATCATTATTACTATATCTACATTAGATATAATGTAATGTACTGATCACTGTCCACAGAAGAAGGTGCCTACATTTAATAACAATATCATCAGTACTATATCCCCATTACATATAATGTAATGTACTGATCACTGTCCACAGATCAAGGTGCCTACATTTAATAATAATATCATCAGTACTATATCCCCATTACATATAATGTAATATACGGATTACTTCCCACAGATCAATGTACATATAATAGCAATGTCGTTATTGCCATATCTACATTAGGTATAATGTAATATACTGATCCCTCCTCACAGATCTATGTACCTGCATTTCATAAGAATATCATTATTACTATATCTACATTAGATATAATATAATATACTGATCCCTGTTCACAGATCAATGTACCTACATTTAATAACAATATCATTAGTACTATATCCACATTACATATAATATAATATACTGATCCCTTCCCACAGATCAATGTATATATAATAACAATATCATTATTACTATTTCTACATTAGATATAATGTATTATACTGATTCCTTCCCACAGATCAAGGTATCTACATTCAATAACAATATCATTATTACTATATCTACACTAAATATAATGCAATATACGGATTCCTTCCCACAGATCAATGTACATTTAATATCAACATCATTCATACTATATCTACCTTGGATATAATTTAATATACTGATCCCTTCCCACAGATCAATGTACATATAATAGTAAAATCGTTATTACTATATCTACATTAGGTATAATGTAGTGTATTGACTACATCCTACAGATCATTGTACATTTAATAACATCATTCATGCTATAGCTAAATTGGATATAATGTAATATACTGATCGCTTCCCACAGATCAAGGTAGCTACATTTAATAACAATATGATTATTACTATATCTACATGAGATATGATGTAATATACTAATCGCTGCCCACAGATCAATGTATATTTCATAGCGATATCATTATTACTATATCTACATTAGATATAATGTAATGTACTGATCACTGTCCACAGAAGAAGGTGCCTACATTTAATAACAATATCATCAGTACTATATCCCCATTACATATAATGTAATGTACTGATCACTGTCCACAGATCAAGGTGCCTACATTTAATAATAATATCATCAGTACTATATCCCCATTACATATAATGTAATATACTGATCCCTTCCCACAGATCAATGTACATATAATAACAATATCATTATTACTATTTCTACATTAGATATAATGTAATATACTGATCCCTGCCCACAGATCAAGGTACCTACCTTTAATAACAATATCATTAGTACTATATCTACATTAGATATAATGTGATATACTGATTCCTTCCCACAGATCAAGGTATCTGCATTTAATAACAATAGCATTATTACTATATCTACACTAGATATAATGCAATATACGGATTCCTTCCTACAGGTCAATGTACATATAATAGCAAAATCGTTATTACTATAACTACATTAGATATAATGTAATATACTGAGTCCTTTCCTCAGATCAATGTACATTTAATATGGATATCATTATTACTATTTCTACATTAGATATAATGCAATATACTGATCCCTGCCCACAGATCAAGGTACCTACCTTTAATAACAATATCATTAGTACTATATCTACATTGGATATAATGTAATATACTGATTCCTTCCCACAGATCAATGTACATTTAATAACAACATCATTCATACTATATCTACATTGGATATAATGTAATATACTGATCACTTCCCACAGGTCAATGTACATATAATAGCAAAATCGTTATTACTATAACTGCATTAGATATAATGTAATATACTGAGTCCTTTCCTCAGATCAATGTACATTTAATATGGATATCATTGTTACTATTTCTACATTAGATATAATGTAATATACTGATCCCTGCCCACAGATCAAGGTACCTACCTTTAATAACAATATCATTAGTACTATATCTACATTGGATATAATGTAATATACTGATCCCTTCCCACAGATCAATGTACATATAATAGCAAAATCGTTATTACTATATCTACATTAGGTATAATGTAATGTATTGATTACATCCAACAGATCATTGTACATTTAATAACATCATTCATGCTATAGCTAAATTGGATATAATGTAATATACTGATCCCTTCCCACAGATCAAGGTAGCTACATTTAATAACAATATCATTATTACTATATCTACATGAGATATGATGTAATATACTAATCCCTGCCCACAGATCAATGTATATTTAATAGCGATATCATTATTACTATATCTACATTAGATATAATGTAATGTACTGATCACTGTCCACAGATCAAGGAGCCTACATTTAATAACAATATCAGTATTACTACATCTACATTAGATATAATGTAATATACTGATCCCTGCCCACAGATCATTGTACCTACATTTAATAAGAATATCATTATTACTATATCCACATCACATATAATGTAATATACGGATTACTTCCCACAGATCAATGTACATATAATAGCAATGTCGTTATTGCCATATCTACATTAGGTATAATGTAATATACTGATCCCTCCTCACAGATCTATGTACCTACATTTCATAAGAATATCATTATTACTATATCTACATTAGATATAATATAATATACTGATCCCTGTTCACAGATCAATGTACCTACATTTAATAACAATATCATTAGTACTATATCCACATTACATATAATATAATATACTGATCCCTTCCCACAGATCAATGTACATATAATAACAATATCATTATTACTATTTCTACATTAGATATAATGTATTATACTGATTCCTTCCCACAGATCAAGGTATCTACATTCAATAACAATATCATTATTACTATATCTACACTAAATATAATGCAATATACGGATTCCTTCCCACAGATCAATGTACATTTAATATCAACATCATTCATACTATATCTACCTTGGATATAATTTAATATACTGATCCCTTCCCACAGATCAATGTACATATAATAGTGAAATCGTTATTACTATATCTACATTAGGTATAATGTAGTGTATTGACTACATCCTACAGATCATTGTACATTTAATAACATCATTCATGCTATAGCTAAATTGGATATAATGTAATATACTGATCGCTTCCCACAGATCAAGGTAGCTACATTTAATAACAATATGATTATTACTATATCTACATGAGATATGATGTAATATACTAATCCCTGCCCACAGATCAATGTATATTTCATAGCGATATCATTATTACTATATCTACATTAGATATAATGTAATGTACTGATCACTGTCCACAGAAGAAGGTGCCTACATTTAATAACAATATCATCAGTACTATATCCCCATTACATATAATGTAATGTACTGATCACTGTCCACAGATCAAGGTGCCTACATTTAATAATAATATCATCAGTACTATATCCCCATTACATATAATGGAATATACGGATTACTTCCCACAGATCAATGTACATATAATAGCAATGTCGTTATTGCCATATCTACATTAGGTATAATGTAATATACTGATCCCTCCTCACAGATCTATGTACCTACATTTCATAAGAATATCATTATTACTATATCTACATTAGATATAATATAATATACTGATCCCTGTTCACAGATCAATGTACCTACATTTAATAACAATATCATTAGTACTATATCCACATTACATATAATATAATATACTGATCCCTTCCCACAGATCAATGTATATATAATAACAATATCATTATTACTATTTCTACATTAGATATAATGTATTATACTGATTCCTTCCCACAGATCAAGGTATCTACATTCAATAACAATATCATTATTACTATATCTACACTAAATATAATGCAATATACGGATTCCTTCCCACAGATCAATGTACATTTAATATCAACATCATTCATACTATATCTACCTTGGATATAATTTAATATACTGATCCCTTCCCACAGATCAATGTACATATAATAGTAAAATCGTTATTACTATATCTACATTAGGTATAATGTAGTGTATTGACTACATCCTACAGATCATTGTACATTTAATAACATCATTCATGCTATAGCTAAATTGGATATAATGTAATATACTGATCGCTTCCCACAGATCAAGGTAGCTACATTTAATAACAATATGATTATTACTATATCTACATGAGATATGATGTAATATACTAATCGCTGCCCACAGATCAATGTATATTTCATAGCGATATCATTATTACTATATCTACATTAGATATAATGTAATGTACTGATCACTGTCCACAGAAGAAGGTGCCTACATTTAATAACAATATCATCAGTACTATATCCCCATTACATATAATGTAATGTACTGATCACTGTCCACAGATCAAGGTGCCTACATTTAATAATAATATCATCAGTACTATATCCCCATTACATATAATGTAATATACTGATCCCTTCCCACAGATCAATGTACATATAATAACAATATCATTATTACTATTTCTACATTAGATATAATGTAATATACTGATCCCTGCCCACAGATCAAGGTACCTACCTTTAATAACAATATCATTAGTACTATATCTACATTAGATATAATGTGATATACTGATTCCTTCCCACAGATCAAGGTATCTGCATTTAATAACAATAGCATTATTACTATATCTACACTAGATATAATGCAATATACGGATTCCTTCCTACAGGTCAATGTACATATAATAGCAAAATCGTTATTACTATAACTACATTAGATATAATGTAATATACTGAGTCCTTTCCTCAGATCAATGTACATTTAATATGGATATCATTATTACTATTTCTACATTAGATATAATGCAATATACTGATCCCTGCCCACAGATCAAGGTACCTACCTTTAATAACAATATCATTAGTACTATATCTACATTGGATATAATGTAATATACTGATTCCTTCCCACAGATCAATGTACATTTAATAACAACATCATTCATACTATATCTACATTGGATATAATGTAATATACTGATCACTTCCCACAGGTCAATGTACATATAATAGCAAAATCGTTATTACTATAACTGCATTAGATATAATGTAATATACTGAGTCCTTTCCTCAGATCAATGTACATTTAATATGGATATCATTGTTACTATTTCTACATTAGATATAATGTAATATACTGACCCCTGCCCACAGATCAAGGTACCTACCTTTAATAACAATATCATTAGTACTATATCTACATTGGATATAATGTAATATACTGATCCCTTCCCACAGATCAATGTACATATAATAGCAAAATCGTTATTACTATATCTACATTAGGTATAATGTAATGTATTGATTACATCCAACAGATCATTGTACATTTAATAACATCATTCATGCTATAGCTAAATTGGATATAATGTAATATACTGATCCCTTCCCACAGATCAAGGTAGCTACATTTAATAACAATATCATTATTACTATATCTACATGAGATATGATGTAATATACTAATCCCTGCCCACAGATCAATGTATATTTAATAGCGATATCATTATTACTATATCTACATTAGATATAATGTAATGTACTGATCACTGTCCACAGATCAAGGAGCCTACATTTAATAACAATATCAGTATTACTACATCTACATTAGATATAATGTAATATACTGATCCCTGCCCACAGATCATTGTACCTACATTTAATAAGAATATCATTATTACTATATCCACATCACATATAATGTAATATACGGATTACTTCCCACAGATCAATGTACATATAATAGCAATGTCGTTATTGCCATATCTACATTAGGTATAATGTAATATACTGATCCCTCCTCACAGATCTATGTACCTACATTTCATAAGAATATCATTATTACTATATCTACATTAGATATAATATAATATACTGATCCCTGTTCACAGATCAATGTACCTACATTTAATAACAATATCATTAGTACTATATCCACATTACATATAATATAATATACTGATCCCTTCCCACAGATCAATGTACATATAATAACAATATCATTATTACTATTTCTACATTAGATATAATGTATTATACTGATTCCTTCCCACAGATCAAGGTATCTACATTCAATAACAATATCATTATTACTATATCTACACTAAATATAATGCAATATACGGATTCCTTCCCACAGATCAATGTACATTTAATATCAACATCATTCATACTATATCTACCTTGGATATAATTTAATATACTGATCCCTTCCCACAGATCAATGTACACATAATAGTAAAATCGTTATTACTATATCTACATTAGGTATAATGTAGTGTATTGACTACATCCTACAGATCATTGTACATTTAATAACATCATTCATGCTATAGCTAAATTGGATATAATGTAATATACTGATCGCTTCCCACAGATCAAGGTAGCTACATTTAATAACAATATGATTATTACTATATCTACATGAGATATGATGTAATATACTAATCCCTGCCCACAGATCAATGTATATTTCATAGCGATATCATTATTACTATATCTACATTAGATATAATGTAATGTACTGATCACTGTCCACAGAAGAAGGTGCCTACATTTAATAACAATATCATCAGTACTATATCCCCATTACATATAATGTAATGTACTGATCACTGTCCACAGATCAAGGTGCCTACATTTAATAATAATATCATCAGTACTATATCCCCATTACATATAATGTAATATACGGATTACTTCCCACAGATCAATGTACATATAATAGCAATGTCGTTATTGCCATATCTACATTAGGTATAATGTAATATACTGATCCCTCCTCACAGATCTATGTACCTACATTTCATAAGAATATCATTATTACTATATCTACATTAGATATAATATAATATACTGATCCCTGTTCACAGATCAATGTACCTACATTTAATAACAATATCATTAGTACTATATCCACATTACATATAATATAATATACTGATCCCTTCCCACAGATCAATGTACATATAATAACAATATCATTATTACTATTTCTACATTAGATATAATGTATTATACTGATTCCTTCCCACAGATCAAGGTATCTACATTCAATAACAATATCATTATTACTATATCTACACTAAATATAATGCAATATACGGATTCCTTCCCACAGATCAATGTACATTTAATATCAACATCATTCATACTATATCTACCTTGGATATAATTTAATATACTGATCCCTTCCCACAGATCAATGTACATATAATAGTGAAATCGTTATTACTATATCTACATTAGGTATAATGTAGTGTATTGACTACATCCTACAGATCATTGTACATTTAATAACATCATTCATGCTATAGCTAAATTGGATATAATGTAATATACTGATCGCTTCCCACAGATCAAGGTAGCTACATTTAATAACAATATGATTATTACTATATCTACATGAGATATGATGTAATATACTAATCGCTGCCCACAGATCAATGTATATTTCATAGCGATATCATTATTACTATATCTACATTAGATATAATGTAATGTACTGATCACTGTCCACGGAAGAAGGTGCCTACATTTAATAACAATATCATCAGTACTATATCCCCATTACATATAATGTAATGTACTGATCACTGTCCACAGATCAAGGTGCCTACATTTAATAATAATATCATCAGTACTATATCCCCATTACATATAATGTAATATACTGATCCCTTCCCACAGATCAATGTACATATAATAACAATATCATTATTACTATTTCTACATTAGATATAATGTAATATACTGATCCCTGCCCACAGATCAAGGTACCTACCTTTAATAACAATATCATTAGTACTATATCTACATTAGATATAATGTGATATACTGATTCCTTCCCACAGATCAAGGTATCTGCATTTAATAACAATAGCATTATTACTATATCTACACTAGATATAATGCAATATACGGATTCCTTCCTACAGGTCAATGTACATATAATAGCAAAATCGTTATTACTATAACTACATTAGATATAATGTAATATACTGAGTCCTTTCCTCAGATCAATGTACATTTAATATGGATATCATTATTACTATTTCTACATTAGATATAATGCAATATACTGATCCCTGCCCACAGATCAAGGTACCTACCTTTAATAACAATATCATTAGTACTATATCTACATTGGATATAATGTAATATACTGATTCCTTCCCACAGATCAATGTACATTTAATAACAACATCATTCATACTATATCTACATTGGATATAATGTAATATACTGATCACTTCCCACAGGTCAATGTACATATAATAGCAAAATCGTTATTACTATAACTGCATTAGATATAATGTAATATACTGAGTCCTTTCCTCAGATCAATGTACATTTAATATGGATATCATTGTTACTATTTCTACATTAGATATAATGTAATATACTGATCCCTGCCCACAGATCAAGGTACCTACCTTTAATAACAATATCATTAGTACTATATCTACATTGGATATAATGTAATATACTGATCCCTTCCCACAGATCAATGTACATATAATAGCAAAATCGTTATTACTATATCTACATTAGGTATAATGTAATGTATTGATTACATCCAACAGATCATTGTACATTTAATAACATCATTCATGCTATAGCTAAATTGGATATAATGTAATATACTGATCCCTTCCCACAGATCAAGGTAGCTACATTTAATAACAATATCATTATTACTATATCTACATGAGATATGATGTAATATACTAATCCCTGCCCACAGATCAATGTATATTTAATAGCGATATCATTATTACTATATCTACATTAGATATAATGTAATGTACTGATCACTGTCCACAGATCAAGGAGCCTACATTTAATAACAATATCAGTATTACTACATCTACATTAGATATAATGTAATATACTGATCCCTGCCCACAGATCATTGTACCTACATTTAATAAGAATATCATTATTACTATATCCACATCACATATAATGTAATATACGGATTACTTCCCACAGATCAATGTACATATAATAGCAATGTCGTTATTGCCATATCTACATTAGGTATAATGTAATATACTGATCCCTCCTCACAGATCTATGTACCTACATTTCATAAGAATATCATTATTACTATATCTACATTAGATATAATATAATATACTGATCCCTGTTCACAGATCAATGTACCTACATTTAATAACAATATCATTAGTACTATATCCACATTACATATAATATAATATACTGATCCCTTCCCACAGATCAATGTACATATAATAACAATATCATTATTACTATTTCTACATTAGATATAATGTATTATACTGATTCCTTCCCACAGATCAAGGTATCTACATTCAATAACAATATCATTATTACTATATCTACACTAAATATAATGCAATATACGGATTCCTTCCCACAGATCAATGTACATTTAATATCAACATCATTCATACTATATCTACCTTGGATATAATTTAATATACTGATCCCTTCCCACAGATCAATGTACATATAATAGTGAAATCGTTATTACTATATCTACATTAGGTATAATGTAGTGTATTGACTACATCCTACAGATCATTGTACATTTAATAACATCATTCATGCTATAGCTAAATTGGATATAATGTAATATACTGATCGCTTCCCACAGATCAAGGTAGCTACATTTAATAACAATATGATTATTACTATATCTACATGAGATATGATGTAATATACTAATCCCTGCCCACAGATCAATGTATATTTCATAGCGATATCATTATTACTATATCTACATTAGATATAATGTAATGTACTGATCACTGTCCACAGAAGAAGGTGCCTACATTTAATAACAATATCATCAGTACTATATCCCCATTACATATAATGTAATGTACTGATCACTGTCCACAGATCAAGGTGCCTACATTTAATAATAATATCATCAGTACTATATCCCCATTACATATAATGGAATATACGGATTACTTCCCACAGATCAATGTACATATAATAGCAATGTCGTTATTGCCATATCTACATTAGGTATAATGTAATATACTGATCCCTCCTCACAGATCTATGTACCTACATTTCATAAGAATATCATTATTACTATATCTACATTAGATATAATATAATATACTGATCCCTGTTCACAGATCAATGTACCTACATTTAATAACAATATCATTAGTACTATATCCACATTACATATAATATAATATACTGATCCCTTCCCACAGATCAATGTATATATAATAACAATATCATTATTACTATTTCTACATTAGATATAATGTATTATACTGATTCCTTCCCACAGATCAAGGTATCTACATTCAATAACAATATCATTATTACTATATCTACACTAAATATAATGCAATATACGGATTCCTTCCCACAGATCAATGTACATTTAATATCAACATCATTCATACTATATCTACCTTGGATATAATTTAATATACTGATCCCTTCCCACAGATCAATGTACATATAATAGTAAAATCGTTATTACTATATCTACATTAGGTATAATGTAGTGTATTGACTACATCCTACAGATCATTGTACATTTAATAACATCATTCATGCTATAGCTAAATTGGATATAATGTAATATACTGATCGCTTCCCACAGATCAAGGTAGCTACATTTAATAACAATATGATTATTACTATATCTACATGAGATATGATGTAATATACTAATCGCTGCCCACAGATCAATGTATATTTCATAGCGATATCATTATTACTATATCTACATTAGATATAATGTAATGTACTGATCACTGTCCACAGAAGAAGGTGCCTACATTTAATAACAATATCATCAGTACTATATCCCCATTACATATAATGTAATGTACTGATCACTGTCCACAGATCAAGGTGCCTACATTTAATAATAATATCATCAGTACTATATCCCCATTACATATAATGTAATATGCAGATCCCTTCCCACAGATCAATGTACATATAATAACAATATCATTATTACTATTTCTACATTAGATATAATGTAATATACTGATCCCTGCCCACAGATCAAGGTACCTACCTTTAATAACAATATCATTAGTACTATATCTACATTAGATATAATGTGATATACTGATTCCTTCCCACAGATCAAGGTATCTGCATTTAATAACAATAGCATTATTACTATATCTACACTAGATATAATGCAATATACGGATTCCTTCCTACAGGTCAATGTACATATAATAGCAAAATCGTTATTACTATAACTACATTAGATATAATGTAATATACTGAGTCCTTTCCTCAGATCAATGTACATTTAATATGGATATCATTATTACTATTTCTACATTAGATATAATGCAATATACTGATCCCTGCCCACAGATCAAGGTACCTACCTTTAATAACAATATCATTAGTACTATATCTACATTGGATATAATGTAATATACTGATTCCTTCCCACAGATCAATGTACATTTAATAACAACATCATTCATACTATATCTACATTGGATATAATGTAATATACTGATCACTTCCCACAGGTCAATGTACATATAATAGCAAAATCGTTATTACTATAACTGCATTAGATATAATGTAATATACTGAGTCCTTTCCTCAGATCAATGTACATTTAATATGGATATCATTGTTACTATTTCTACATTAGATATAATGTAATATACTGATCCCTGCCCACAGATCAAGGTACCTACCTTTAATAACAATATCATTAGTACTATATCTACATTGGATATAATGTAATATACTGATCCCTTCCCACAGATCAATGTACATATAATAGCAAAATCGTTATTACTATATCTACATTAGGTATAATGTAATGTATTGATTACATCCAACAGATCATTGTACATTTAATAACATCATTCATGCTATAGCTAAATTGGATATAATGTAATATACTGATCCCTTCCCACAGATCAAGGTAGCTACATTTAATAACAATATCATTATTACTATATCTACATGAGATATGATGTAATATACTAATCCCTGCCCACAGATCAATGTATATTTAATAGCGATATCATTATTACTATATCTACATTAGATATAATGTAATGTACTGATCACTGTCCACAGATCAAGGAGCCTACATTTAATAACAATATCAGTATTACTACATCTACATTAGATATAATGTAATATACTGATCCCTGCCCACAGATCATTGTACCTACATTTAATAAGAATATCATTATTACTATATCCACATCACATATAATGTAATATACGGATTACTTCCCACAGATCAATGTACATATAATAGCAATGTCGTTATTGCCATATCTACATTAGGTATAATGTAATATACTGATCCCTCCTCACAGATCTATGTACCTACATTTCATAAGAATATCATTATTACTATATCTACATTAGATATAATATAATATACTGATCCCTGTTCACAGATCAATGTACCTACATTTAATAACAATATCATTAGTACTACATCCACATTACATATAATATAATATACTGATCCCTTCCCACAGATCAATGTACATATAATAACAATATCATTATTACTATTTCTACATTAGATATAATGTATTATACTGATTCCTTCCCACAGATCAAGGTATCTACATTCAATAACAATATCATTATTACTATATCTACACTAAATATAATGCAATATACGGATTCCTTCCCACAGATCAATGTACATTTAATATCAACATCATTCATACTATATCTACCTTGGATATAATTTAATATACTGATCCCTTCCCACAGATCAATGTACATATAATAGTAAAATCGTTATTACTATATCTACATTAGGTATAATGTAGTGTATTGACTACATCCTACAGATCATTGTACATTTAATAACATCATTCATGCTATAGCTAAATTGGATATAATGTAATATACTGATCGCTTCCCACAGATCAAGGTAGCTACATTTAATAACAATATGATTATTACTATATCTACATGAGATATGATGTAATATACTAATCCCTGCCCACAGATCAATGTATATTTCATAGCGATATCATTATTACTATATCTACATTAGATATAATGTAATGTACTGATCACTGTCCACAGAAGAAGGTGCCTACATTTAATAACAATATCATCAGTACTATATCCCCATTACATATAATGTAATGTACTGATCACTGTCCACAGATCAAGGTGCCTACATTTAATAATAATATCATCAGTACTATATCCCCATTACATATAATGTAATATACGGATTACTTCCCACAGATCAATGTACATATAATAGCAATGTCGTTATTGCCATATCTACATTAGGTATAATGTAATATACTGATCCCTCCTCACAGATCTATGTACCTACATTTCATAAGAATATCATTATTACTATATCTACATTAGATATAATATAATATACTGATCCCTGTTCACAGATCAATGTACCTACATTTAATAACAATATCATTAGTACTATATCCACATTACATATAATATAATATACTGATCCCTTCCCACAGATCAATGTACATATAATAACAATATCATTATTACTATTTCTACATTAGATATAATGTATTATACTGATTCCTTCCCACAGATCAAGGTATCTACATTCAATAACAATATCATTATTACTATATCTACACTAAATATAATGCAATATACGGATTCCTTCCCACAGATCAATGTACATTTAATATCAACATCATTCATACTATATCTACCTTGGATATAATTTAATATACTGATCCCTTCCCACAGATCAATGTACATATAATAGTAAAATCGTTATTACTATATCTACATTAGGTATAATGTAGTGTATTGACTACATCCTACAGATCATTGTACATTTAATAACATCATTCATGCTATAGCTAAATTGGATATAATGTAATATACTGATCGCTTCCCACAGATCAAGGTAGCTACATTTAATAACAATATGATTATTACTATATCTACATGAGATATGATGTAATATACTAATCCCTGCCCACAGATCAATGTATATTTCATAGCGATATCATTATTACTATATCTACATTAGATATAATGTAATGTACTGATCACTGTCCACAGAAGAAGGTGCCTACATTTAATAACAATATCATCAGTACTATATCCCCATTACATATAATGTAATGTACTGATCACTGTCCACAGATCAAGGTGCCTACATTTAATAATAATATCATCAGTACTATATCCCCATTACATATAATGTAATATACTGATCCCTTCCCACAGATCAATGTACATATAATAACAATATCATTATTACTATTTCTACATTAGATATAATGTAATATACTGATCCCTGCCCACAGATCAAGGTACCTACCTTTAATAACAATATCATTAGTACTATATCTACATTAGATATAATGTGATATACTGATTCCTTCCCACAGATCAAGGTATCTGCATTTAATAACAATAGCATTATTACTATATCTACACTAGATATAATGCAATATACGGATTCCTTCCTACAGGTCAATGTACATATAATAGCAAAATCGTTATTACTATAACTACATTAGATATAATGTAATATACTGAGTCCTTTCCTCAGATCAATGTACATTTAATATGGATATCATTATTACTATTTCTACATTAGATATAATGCAATATACTGATCCCTGCCCACAGATCAAGGTACCTACCTTTAATAACAATATCATTAGTACTATATCTACATTGGATATAATGTAATATACTGATTCCTTCCCACAGATCAAGGTATATTTAATACCGATATCATTATTGCTATATCTACATTAGATATAATGTAATATACTGATCCCTGTCCACAGATCAAGGTACCTACATTTAATAACAATATAATTATTACTATATCTACATTAGATATAATGTAATATACTGATTCCTCCCCACAGATCAAGGTATCTGCATTTAATAACAATATCATTATTACTGTATCTACACTAGATATAATGCCATATACGGATTCCTTCCAACAGATCAATGTACATTTAATAACATCATTCATGCTACAGCTAAATTGGATATAATGTAATATACTGATCCCTTCCCACAGATCAAGGTAGCTACATTTAATAACAATATCTTTATTACTATATCTACACTAGATATAATGTAAATATACGGATTCCTTCCCACGGATCAATGTACATTTAATAACAACATCATTCATACTATATCTACATTGGATATAATGTAATATACTGATCCCTTCCCACAGGTCAATGTACATATAATAGCAAAATCGTTATTACTATAACTACATTAGATATAATGTAATATATCTAGTCCTTTCCTCAGATCAATGTACATTTAATATGGATATCATTATTACTATTTCTACATTAGATATAATGTAATATACTGATCCCTGCCCACAGATCAAGGTACCTACCTTCAATAACAATATCATTAGTACTATATCTACATTAGATATAATGTATTATACTGATCCCTTCCCACAGATCAAGGTAGCTACATTTAACAACAATATCGTTATTACTACATCAACATTAGATATAAAGTAATATACTGATCCCTGCCCACAATTCAATGTACCTATATTTAATAACAACATCATTCATACTATATCTACATGAGATATGATGTAATACACTAATCCCTGCCCACAGATCAATGTGTATTTAATAGCTATATCATTATTACTATATCTACATTAGATATAATGTAATGTACTGATCACTGTCCACAGATCAAGGTGCCTACATTTAATAACAATATCATCAGTACTATATCCCCATTACATATAATGTAATGTACTGATCACTGTGCACAGATCAAGGTGCCTACATTTAATAATAATATCATCAGTACTATATCCCCATTACATATAATGTAATATACTGATCCCTTCCCACAGATCAATGTACATATAATAACAATATCATTATTACTATTTCTACATTAGATATAATGTAATATACTGATCCCTGCCCACAGATCAAGGTACCTACCTTTAATAACAATATCATTAGTACTATATCTACATTAGATATAATGTGATAAACTGATTCCTTCCCACAGATCAAGGTATCTGCATTTAATAACAATAGCATTATTACTATATCTACACTAGATATAATGCAATATACGGATTCCTTCCTACACGTCAATGTACATATAATAGCAAAATCGTTATTACTATAACTACATTAGATATAATGTAATATACTGAGTCCTTTCCTCAGATCAATGTACATTTAATATGGATATCATTAGTACTATTTCTACATTAGATATAATGCAATATACTGATCCCTGCCCACAGATCAAGGTACCTACCTTTAATAACAATATCATTAGTACTATATCTACATTGGATATAATGTAATATACTGATTCCTTCCCACAGATCAAGGTATATTTAATACCGATATCATTATTGCTATATCTACATTAGATATAATGTAATATACTGATCCCTGTCCACAGATCAAGGTACCTACATTTAATAACAATATAATTATTACTATATCTACATTAGATATAATGTAATATACTGATTCCTCCCCACAGATCAAGGTATCTGCATTTAATAACAACATCATTATTACTGTATCTACACTAGATATAATGCAATATACGGGTTCCTTCCAACAGATCAATGTACATTTAATAACATCATTCATGCTACAGCTAAATTGGATATAATGTAATATACTGATCCCTTCCCACAGATCAAGGTAGCTACATTTAATAACAATATCTTTATTACTATATCTACACTAGATATAATGTAATATACGGATTCCTTCCCACGGATCAATGTACATTTAATAACAACATCATTCATACTATATCTACATTGGATATAATGTAATATACTGATCCCTTCCCACAGGTCAATGTACATATAATAGCAAAATCGTTATTACTATAACTACATTAGATATAATGTAATATATCTAGTCCTTTCCTCAGATCAATGTACATTTAATATGGATATCATTATTACTATTTCTACAGTAGATATAATGTAATATACTGATCCCTGCCCACAGATCAAGGTACCTACCTTCAATAACAATATCATTAGTACTATATCTACATTAGATATAATGTAATATACTGATCCCTTCCCACAGATCAAGGTAGCTACATTTAACAACAATATCGTTATTACTACATCAACATTAGATATAAAGTAATATACTGATCCCTGCCCACAATTCAATGTACCTATATTTAATAACAACATCATTCATACTATATCTACATGAGATATGATGTAATACACTAATCCCTGCCCACAGATCAATGTATATTTAATAGCTATATCATTATTACTATATCTACATTAGATATAATGTAATATACTGATCCCTGTCCACAGATCAATGTACCTACATTTAATAACAATATCATTAGTACTATATCCACATTACATATAATGTAATATACTGATCCCTTGCCACAGATCAATGTACATATAATAGCAATATCATTATTACTATTTCTACATTAGATATAATGTAATATACTGATCCCTGCCCACAGATCAAGGTATCTACCTTTAATAACAATATCATTAGTACTATATCCACATTACATATAATATAATATACTGATCCCTTCCCACAGATCAATGTACATACAATAACAATATCATTATTACTATTTCTACATTAGATATAATGTAATATACTGATCCCTGCCCACAGATCAAGGTACCTAACTTTACTAACAATATCATTAGTACTATATCTACATTAGATATAATGTGATATACTGATTCCTTCCCACAGATCAAGCTATCTGCATTTAATAACAATATCATTAGTACTATATCTACATTAGATATAATGTAATATACTGATCCCTTCCCACAGATCAATGTACATATAATAGCAATATCATTATTACTATTTCTACATTAGATATAATGTAATATACTGATCCCTGCCCACAGATCATTGTACCTACATTTAATAAGAATATCATTATTACTATATCCACATCACATATAATGTAATATACGGATTACTTCCCACAGATCAATGTACATATAATAGCAATGTCGTTATTGCCATATCTACATTAGGTATAATGTAATATACTGATCCCTCCTCACAGATCTATGTACCTACATTTCATAAGAATATCATTATTACTATATCTACATTAGATATAATATAATATACTGATCCCTGTTCACAGATCAATGTACCTACATTTAATAACAATATCATTAGTACTATATCCACATTACATATAATATAATATACTGATCCCTTCCCACAGATCAATGTACATATAATAACAATATCATTATTACTATTTCTACATTAGATATAATGTATTATACTGATTCCTTCCCACAGATCAAGGTATCTACATTCAATAACAATATCATTATTACTATATCTACACTAAATATAATGCAATATACGGATTCCTTCCCACAGATCAATGTACATTTAATATCAACATCATTCATACTATATCTACCTTGGATATAATTTAATATACTGATCCCTTCCCACAGATCAATGTACATATAATAGTAAAATCGTTATTACTATATCTACATTAGGTATAATGTAGTGTATTGACTACATCCTACAGATCATTGTACATTTAATAACATCATTCATGCTATAGCTAAATTGGATATAATGTAATATACTGATCGCTTCCCACAGATCAAGGTAGCTACATTTAATAACAATATGATTATTACTATATCTACATGAGATATGATGTAATATACTAATCCCTGCCCACAGATCAATGTATATTTCATAGCGATATCATTATTACTATATCTACATTAGATATAATGTAATGTACTGATCACTGTCCACAGAAGAAGGTGCCTACATTTAATAACAATATCATCAGTACTATATCCCCATTACATATAATGTAATGTACTGATCACTGTCCACAGATCAAGGTGCCTACATTTAATAATAATATCATCAGTACTATATCCCCATTACATATAATGTAATATACGGATTACTTCCCACAGATCAATGTACATATAATAGCAATGTCGTTATTGCCATATCTACATTAGGTATAATGTAATATACTGATCCCTCCTCACAGATCTATGTACCTACATTTCATAAGAATATCATTATTACTATATCTACATTAGATATAATATAATATACTGATCCCTGTTCACAGATCAATGTACCTACATTTAATAACAATATCATTAGTACTATATCCACATTACATATAATATAATATACTGATCCCTTCCCACAGATCAATGTATATATAATAACAATATCATTATTACTATTTCTACATTAGATATAATGTATTATACTGATTCCTTCCCACAGATCAAGGTATCTACATTCAATAACAATATCATTATTACTATATCTACACTAAATATAATGCAATATACGGATTCCTTCCCACAGATCAATGTACATTTAATATCAACATCATTCATACTATATCTACCTTGGATATAATTTAATATACTGATCCCTTCCCACAGATCAATGTACATATAATAGTAAAATCGTTATTACTATATCTACATTAGGTATAATGTAGTGTATTGACTACATCCTACAGATCATTGTACATTTAATAACATCATTCATGCTATAGCTAAATTGGATATAATGTAATATACTGATCGCTTCCCACAGATCAAGGTAGCTACATTTAATAACAATATGATTATTACTATATCTACATGAGATATGATGTAATATACTAATCGCTGCCCACAGATCAATGTATATTTCATAGCGATATCATTATTACTATATCTACATTAGATATAATGTAATGTACTGATCACTGTCCACAGAAGAAGGTGCCTACATTTAATAACAATATCATCAGTACTATATCCCCATTACATATAATGTAATGTACTGATCACTGTCCACAGATCAAGGTGCCTACATTTAATAATAATATCATCAGTACTATATCCCCATTACATATAATGTAATATACGGATTACTTCCCACAGATCAATGTACATATAATAGCAATGTCGTTATTGCCATATCTACATTAGGTATAATGTAATATACTGATCCCTCCTCACAGATCTATGTACCTACATTTCATAAGAATATCATTATTACTATATCTACATTAGATATAATATAATATACTGATCCCTGTTCACAGATCAATGTACCTACATTTAATAACAATATCATTAGTACTATATCCACATTACATATAATATAATATACTGATCCCTTCCCACAGATCAATGTACATATAATAACAATATCATTATTACTATTTCTACATTAGATATAATGTATTATACTGATTCCTTCCCACAGATCAAGGTATCTACATTCAATAACAATATCATTATTACTATATCTACACTAAATATAATGCAATATACGGATTCCTTCCCACAGGTCAATGTACATTTAATATCAACATCATTCATACTATATCTACCTTGGATATAATTTAATATACTGATCCCTTCCCACAGGTCAATGTACATATAATAGCAAAATCGTTATTACTATAACTACATTAGATATAATGTAATATATCTAGTCCTTTCCTCAGATCAATGTACATTTAATATGGATATCATTATTACTATTTCTACAGTAGATATAATGTAATATACTGATCCCTGCCCACAGATCAAGGTACCTACCTTCAATAACAATATCATTAGTACTATATCTACATTAGATATAATGTAATATACTGATCCCTTCCCACAGATCAAGGTAGCTACATTTAACAACAATATCGTTATTACTACATCAACATTAGATATAAAGTAATATACTGATCCCTGCCCACAATTCAATGTACCTATATTTAATAACAACATCATTCATACTATATCTACATGAGATATGATGTAATACACTAATCCCTGCCCACAGATCAATGTATATTTAATAGCTATATCATTATTACTATATCTACATTAGATATAATGTAATATACTGATCCCTGTCCACAGATCAATGTACCTACATTTAATAACAATATCATTAGTACTATATCCACATTACATATAATGTAATATACTGATCCCTTGCCACAGATCAATGTACATATAATAGCAATATCATTATTACTATTTCTACATTAGATATAATGTAATATACTGATCCCTGCCCACAGATCAAGGTATCTACCTTTAATAACAATATCATTAGTACTATATCCACATTACATATAATATAATATACTGATCCCTTCCCACAGATCAATGTACATACAATAACAATATCATTATTACTATTTCTACATTAGATATAATGTAATATACTGATCCCTGCCCACAGATCAAGGTACCTAACTTTACTAACAATATCATTAGTACTATATCTACATTAGATATAATGTGATATACTGATTCCTTCCCACAGATCAAGCTATCTGCATTTAATAACAATATCATTAGTACTATATCTACATTAGATATAATGTAATATACTGATCCCTTCCCACAGATCAAGGTAGGTACATTTAATAACAATATCATTAGTACTATATCTACATTAGATATAATGTAATATACTGATTCCTTCCCACAGATGACGGTATATTTAATACCGATATCATTATTGCTATATCTACATCAGATATAATGTAATGTACTGATTCCTCCCCACAGATCAAGGTATCTGCATTTAATAACAATATCATTATTACTGTATCTACACTAGATGTAATGCAATATACGGATTCCTTCCAACAGATCAAAGTACATTTAATAACATCATTCATGCTACAGCTAAATTGGATATAATGTAATATACTGATCCCTTCCCACAGGTCAAGGTAGCTACATTTAATAACAATATCTTTATTACTATATCTACACTAGATATAATGTAATATACGGATTCCTTCCCACGGATCAATGTACATTTAATAACAACATCATTCATACTATATCTACATTGGATATAATGTAATATACTGATCCCTTCCCACAGGTCAATGTACATATAATATCAAAATCGCTATTACTATAACTAGATTAGATATAATGTAATATATCTAGTCCTTTCCTCAGATCAATGTACATTTAATATGGATATCATTATTACTATTTCTACATTAGATATAATGTAATATACTGATCCCTGCCCACAGATCAAGGTACCTACCTTCAATAACAATGTCATTAGTACTATATCTACATTAGATATAATGTAATAGACTGATCCCTTCCCACAGATCAAGGTATATTTAATACCGATATCATTATTGCTATATCTACATTAGATATAATGTAATATACTGATCCCTGTCCACAGATCAAGGTACCTACATTTAATAACAATATAATTATTACTATATCTACATTAGATATAATGTAATATACTGATTCCTCCCCACAGATCAAGGTATCTGCATTTAATAACAATATCATTATTACTGTATCTACACTAGATATAATGTAATATACGGATTCCTTCCCACGGATCAATGTACATTTAATAACAACATCATTCATACTATATCTACATTGGATATAATGCAATATACTGATCCCTTCCCACAGGTCAATGTACATATAATAGCAAAATCGTTATTACTATAACTAGATTAGATATAATGTAATATATCTAGTCCTTTCCTCAGATCAATGTACATTTAACCGTTTGAGTCCCAAACAGCGCGATCGCGCTGTTGAGATTTTATGTCGAGAAAACCCAGCACATTTCGAGCATTGTGGACAACTGACGGTGCGTTAGCGATTGTCGAAGTCGCGCGCTCAGGTTTACTGATGCAGATTGGTATTTCTCGACATAAAATAAAACAAGCGCCATCGCGCTGCTTGGGTCTTTTCGTAGCCATTTAGAGAAAGCGCAAATGCGCTGTTTGGGATTCTTCGACAGTGTTTTTTCAATACCCCCTGGGACTCAAACGGTTAATATGGATATCATTATTACTATTTCTACATTAGATATAATGTAATATACTGATCCCTGCCCACAGATCAAGGTACCTACCTTCAATAACACTATCATTAGTACTATATCTACATTAGATATAATGTAATATACTGATTCCTTCCCACAGATCTCGGTATATTTAATACCGATATCATTATTGCTATATCTACATTAGATATAATGTAATATACTGATTCCTCCCCACAGATCAAGGTATCAGCATTTAATAACAATATCATTATTACTGTATCTACAGTAGATGTAATGCAATATACGGATTCCTTCCAACAGATCAAAGTACATTTAATAACATCATTCATGCTACAGCTAAATTGGATATAATGTAATATACTGATCCCTTCCCACAGGTCAAGGTAGGTACATTTTATAACAATATCATTAGTACTATATCTACATTAGATATAATGTAATATACTGATCCCTTCCCACGGATCAATGTACATTTAATAACAACATCATTCATACTATATCTACATTGGATATAATGTAATATACTGATCCCTTCCCACAGGTCAATGTACATATAATAGCAAAATCGCTATTACTATAACTAGATTAGATATAATGTAATATATCTAGTCCTTTCCTCAGATCAATGTACATTTAATATGGATATCATTATTACTATTTCTACATTAGATATAATGTAATATACTGATCCCCGCCCACAGATCACGGTACCTACCTTTAATAACAATATCAATAGTGCTATATCAACAATGGATATAATGTAATATACTGATCCCTTCCCACAGATCAAGGTAGCTACATTTAACAACAACATCATTCATACTATACCTACATTGGATATAATGTAATATACTGATCCCTTCCCACAGATCAATGTACATATAATAGCATAATCGTTATTACTATATCTACATTAGGTATAATGTAATGTATTGATTACATCCTACAGATCATTCTACATTTAATAACATCATTCATGCTATAGCTAAATTGGATATAATGTAATATACTGATCCCTTCCCACAGACCAAGGTAGCTACATTTAATAACAATATCATTATTACTATATCTACATGAGATATGATGTAATATACTAATCCCTGCCCACAGATCAACGTATATTTAATAGCGATATCATTATTACTATATCTACATTAGATATAATGTAATGTACTGATCACTGTCCACAGATCAAGGTACCTACATTTAATAACAATATCATTATTACTACATCTACATTAGATATAAAGTAATATACTGATCCCTGCCCACAGATCAATGTACCTACATTTCATAAGAATATCATTATTACTATATCTACATTAGATATAATGTAATATACTGATCCCTGCCCACATATCAAGGTACCTACCTTTAATAACAATATCATTAGTACTATATCTACATTAGGTATAATGTAATATACTGATCCCTTCCCACAGATCAAGGTAGGTACATTTAATAACAATATCATTATTACTACATATACATTACATATAAAGTAATATACTGATCCCTGCCCACAGTTCAATGTGCCTATATTTAATAACAACATCATCCATACTATATCTACATTAGATATAATGTAATATACTGATCCCTGTCCACAGATCATTGTATCTACATTTAATAACAATATCATTAGTACTATATGTACATTAGATATAATGTGATATACTGATTCCTTCCCACAGATCAAGGTATCTGCATTTAATAACAATAGCATTATTACTATATCTACACTAGATATAATGCAATATACGGATTCCTTCCTACAGGTCAATGAACATATAATAGCAAAATCGTTATTACTATAACTACATTAGATATAATGTAATATACTGAGTACTTTCCTCAGATCAATGTACATTTAATATGGATATCATTATTACTATTTCTACATTAGATATAATGCAATATACTGATCCCTGCCCACAGATCAAGGTACCTACCTTTAATAACAATATCATTAGTACTATATCTACATTAGATATAATGTAATATACTGATTCCTTCCCACAGATCAAGGTATCTACATTTAATAACAATATCATTATTACTATATCTACATTAAATATAATGCAATATACGGATTCCTTCCCACAGATCAATGTACATTTAATAACAACATCATTCCTACTATATCTACCTTGGATATAATGTAATATACTGATCCCTTCCCACAGATCAGTGTACATATAATAGCAAAATCGTTATTACTATAACTGCATTAGATATAATGTAATATACTGAGTACTTTCCTCAGATCAATGTACATTTAATATGGATATCATTATTACTATTTCTACATTAGATATAATGCAATATACTGATCCCTTCCCACAGATCAAGGTACCTACCTTTAATAACAATATCATTAGTACTATATCTACATTAGATATAATGTGATATACTGATTCCTTCCCACAGATCAAGGTATCTACATTTAATAACAATATCATTATTACTATATCTACATTAAATATAATGCAATATACGGATTCCTTCCCACAGATCAATGTACATTTAATAACAACATCATTCATACTATATCTACCTTGGATATAATGTAATATACTGATCCCTTCCCACAGATCAGTGTACATAGAATAGCAAAATCGTTATTACTATATCTACATTAGGTATAATGTAATGTATTGACTACATCCTACAGATCATTGTACATTTAATAACATCATTCATGCTATAGCTAAATTGGATATAATGTAATATACTGATCGCTTCCCACAGATCAAGGTAGCTACATTTAATAACAATATGATTATTACTATATCTACATGAGATATGATGTAATATACTAATCCCTGCCCACAGATCAATGTATATTTAATAGCGATATCATTATTACTATATCTACATTAGATATAATGTAATGTACTGATCACTGTCCACAGATCAAGGTGCCTACATTTAATAACAATATCATCAGTACTATATCCCCATTACATATAATGTAATGTACTGATCACTGTCCACAGATCAAGGTGCCTACATTTAATAATAATATCATCAGTACTATATCCCCATTACATATAATGTAATATACTGATCCCTTCCCACAGATCAATGTACATATAATAACAATATCATTATTACTATTTCTACATTAGATATAATGTAATATACTGATCCCTGCCCACAGATCAAGGTACCTACCTTTAATAACAATATCATTAGTACTATATCTACATTAGATATAATGTAATATACTGATCCCTTCCCACAGATCAAGGTAGCTACATTTAACAACAATATCGTTATTACTACATCAACATTCGATATAAAGTAATATACTGATCCCTGCCCACAATTCAATGTACCTATATTTAATAACAACATCATTCATACTATATCTACATGAGATATGATGTAATACACTAATCCCTGCCCACAGATCAATGTATATTTAATAGCTATATCATTATTACTATATCTACATTAGATATAATGTAATATACTGATCCCTGCCCACAGATCAAGGTATCTACCTTTAATAACAATATCATTAGTACTATATCCACATTACATATAATGTAATATACTGATCCCTTCCCACAGATCAAGGTAGGTATATTTAATAACAATATCATTATTACTACATATACATTACATATAAAGTAATATACTGATCCCTGCCCACAGATCAATGTACATACAATAACAATATCATTATTACTATTTCTACATTAGATATAATGTAATATACTGATCCCTGCCCACAGATCAAGGTACCTAACTTTACTAACAATATCATTAGTACTATATCTACATTAGATATAATGTGATATACTGATTCCTTCCCACAGATCAAGCTATCTGCATTTAATAACAATATCATTATTACTATATCTACATTAGATATAATGTAATGTACTGATCACTGTCCACTGATCAAGGTGCCTACATTTAATAACAATATCGTTCAGTACTATATCCCCATTACATATAATGTAATGTACTGATCACTGTCCACAGATCAAGGTGCCTACATTTAATAACAATATCATCAGTACTATATCCCCATTACATATAATGTAATATACTGATCCCTTCCCACAGATCAATGTACATATAATAACAATATCATTATTACTATTTCTACATTAGATATAATGCAATATACGGATTCCTTCCTACAGGTCAATGAACATATAATAGCAAAATCGTTATTACTATAACTACATTAGATATAATGTAATATACTGAGTACTTTCCTCAGATCAATGTACATTTAATATGGATATCATTATTACTATTTCTACATTAGATATAATGCAATATACTGATCCCTGCCCACAGATCAAGGTACCTACCTTTAATAACAATATCATTAGTACTATATCTACATTAGATATAATGTAATATACTGATTCCTTCCCACAGATCAAGGTATCTACATTTAATAACAATATCATTATTACTATATCTACATTAAATATAATGCAATATACGGATTCCTTCCCACAGATCAATGTACATTTAATAACAACATCATTCATACTATATCTACCTTGGATATAATGTAATATACTGATCCCTTCCCACAGATCAGTGTACATATAATAGCAAAATCGTTATTACTATATCTACATTAGGTATAATGTAATGTATTGACTACATCCTACAGATCATTGTACATTTGATAACATCATTCATGCTATAGCTAAATTGGATATAATGTAATGTACTGATCCCTTCCCACAGATCAAGGTAGCTACATTTAATAACAGTATCATTATTACAATATCTACATGAGATATGATGTAATATACTAATCCCTGCCCACAGATCAATGTATATTTAATAGCGATATCATTATTACTATATCTACATTAGATACAATGTAGTATACTGATCACTGTCCACAGATCAAGGTGCCTACATTTAATAACAATATTATTATTACTACATCTACGTTAGATATAATGTAATATACTGATCCCTGCCCACAGACCAATGTACCTGCGTTTAATAAGAATATCATTAGTACTATATCCACATTACATATAATGTAATATACTGATTACTTCCCACAGGTCAATGTACATATAATAGCAATATCGTTATTGCCATATCTACATTAGGTATAATGTAATATACTGATCCCTGCCCACAGATCAAGGTAGCTACATTTAATAACAATATCATTATTACCACATGTACATTAGATATAAAGTAATATACTGATCCCTGCCCACAGTTCAATGTACCTATATTTAATAACAACATCATTCATACTATATCTACATGAGATATGATGTAATATACTAATCCCTGCCCACAGATCAATGTACCTACGTTTAATAAGAAAATCATTAGTACTATATCCACATTACATATAATGTAATATACTAATTACTTCCCACAGGTCAATGTACATATAATAGCAATATCGTTATTGCCATATCTACATTAGGTATAATGTAATGTATTGACTACATCCTACAGATCATTGTACATTTGATAACATCATTCATGCTATAGCTAAATTGGATATAATGTAATATACTGATCCCTTCCCACAGATCAAGGTAGCTACATTCAATAACAGTATCATTATTACAATATCTACATGAGATATGATGTAATATACTAATCCCTGCCCACAGATCAATGTATATTTAATAGCGATATCATTATTACTATATCTACATTAGATACAATGTAGTACACTGATCACTGTCCACAGATCAAGGTGCCTACATTTAATAACAATATCATTATTACTTCATCTACATTAGATATAATGTAATATACTGATCCCTGCCCACAGATCAATGTACCTACATTTAATAACAATATCATTAGTACTATATCTACATTAGATATAATGTAATATAATGATTCCTTCCCACAGATCTCGGTATCTACATTTAATAACAATATCATTATTACTATATCTACATTAAATATAATGCAATATACGGATTCCTTCCCACAGATCAATGTACATTTAATAACAACATCATTCATACTATATCTACCTTGGATATAATGTAATATACTGATCCCTTCCCACAGATCAGTGTACATATAATAGCAAAATCGTTATTACTATATCTACATTAGGTATAATGTAATGTATTGACTACATCCTACAGATCATTGTACATTTGATAACATCATTCATGCTATAGCTAAATTGGATATAATGTAATGTACTGATCCCTTCCCACAGATCAAGGTAGCTACATTTAATAACAGTATCATTATTACAATATCTACATGAGATATGATGTAATATACTAATCCCTGCCCACAGATCAATGTATATTTAATAGCGATATCATTATTACTATATCTACATTAGATACAATGTAGTATACTGATCACTGTCCACAGATCAAGGTGCCTACATTTAATAACAATATTATTATTACTACATCTACGTTAGATATAATGTAATATACTGATCCCTGCCCACAGACCAATGTACCTGCGTTTAATAAGAATATCATTAGTACTATATCCACATTACATATAATGTAATATACTGATTACTCCCCACAGGTCAATGTACATATAATAGCAATATCGTTATTGCCATATCTACATTAGGTATAATGTAATATACTGATCCCTCCTCACAGATCAATGTACCTACATTTCATAACAATATCATTATTACTACATATACAATACATATAAAGTAATATACTGATCCCTGCCCACAGTTCAATGTACCTATATTTAATAACAACATCATCCATACTATATCTACATGAGATATGATGTAATATACTAATCCCTGCCCACAGATCAATGTATATTTAATAGGGATATCATTATTACTATATCTACATTAGATATAATGTAATATACCTAGTCCTTTCCTCAGATCAATGTACATTTAATATGGATATCATTATTACTACATCTACATTAGATATAATGTAATATACCGATCCCTGCCCACAGATCAATGTACCTACATTTAAAAAGAATATCATTAGTACTATATCCACATTACATATAATGTAATATACTGATTACTTCCCACAGATCAATGTACATGTAATAGCAATATCGTTATTGCCATATCTACTTTAGGTATAATGTAATATACTGATCCCTGCTCACAGATCAATGCACCAACATTTCATAACAATATCATTATTACTATATCTACATTAGATATAATGTAATATACTTATCCCTGCCCACAGATCAAGGTACCTACCTTTAATAACAATATCATTAGTACTATATCCACATTAGATATAATATAATATACTGATCCCTTCCCACAGATCAATGTACATATAATACCAATATCATTATTACTATTTCTACATTAGATATATTGTAATATACTGATCCCTGCCCACAGATCAATGTACCTACCTTTAATAACAATATCATTAGTAGTATATCTACATTAGATATAATGTAATATACTGATTCCCTCCCACAGATCAAGGTATCTACATTTAATAACTGTATCATTATTACTATATCTACACTAGATATAATGTAATATACGGATTCCTTCCCAGGGATCAATGTACATTTAATAACAACATCATTCATACTATATCTACATTGGATATAATGTAATATACTGGTCCCTTCCCACAGGTCAATGTACATATAATAGCAAAATCGTTATTACTATACCTACATTAGGTATAATGTAATGTATTGACTACATCCTACAGATCATTGTACATTTAATAACATCATTCATGCTATAGCTAAATTGGATATAATGTAATATACTGATCCCTTCCCACAGATCACGGTAGCTACATTTAATAACAATATCATTATTACAATATCTACATGAGATATGATGTAATATACTAATCCCTGCCCACAGATCAATGTATATTTAATAGCGATATCATTATTACTATATCTACATTAGATACAATGTAGTATACTGATCACTGTCCACAGATCAAGGTGCCTACATTTAATAACAATATTATTATTACTACATCTACGTTAGATATAATGTAATATACTGATCCCTGCCCACAGACCAATGTACCTACGTTTAATAAGAATATCATTAGTACTATATCCACATTACATATAATGTAATATACTGATTACTTCCCACAGGTCAATGTACATATAAT
Organism: Osmia lignaria lignaria; assembly: GCF_051020975.1. NCBI lineage: Eukaryota > Metazoa > Arthropoda > Insecta > Hymenoptera > Megachilidae > Osmia > Osmia lignaria. The sequence goes on from NC_135041.1 coordinate 1,443,237, forward strand.
AGCAATATCGTTATTGCCATATCTACATTAGGTATAATGTAATATACTGATCCCCCCTCACAGATCAATGTACCTACATTTCATAACAATATCATTATTACTACATATACAATACATATAAAGTAATATACTGATCCCTGCCCACAGTTCAATGTACCTATATTTAATAACAACATCATCCATACTATATCTACATGAGATATGATGTAATATACTAATCCCTGCCCACAGATCAATGTACATATAATAGCAAAATCGTTATTACTATATCTACATTAGGTATAATGTAATGTATTGACGACATCCTACAGATCATTGTACATTTAATAACATCATTCACGCTACAGCTAAATTGGATATAATGTAATATACTGATCACTTCCCACAGATCAAGGTAGCTACATTTAATAACAATATCATTATTACTATATCCTCATGCGATATGATGTAATATACTAATCCCTGCCCACAGATCAATGTATATTTAATAGGGATATCATTATTACTATATCTACATTAGATATAATGTAATATACCTAGTCCTTTCCTCAGATCAATGTACATTTAATATGGATATCATTATTACTACATCTACATTAGATATAATGTAATATACCGATCCCTGCCCACAGATCAATGTACCTACATTTAATAAGAATATCATTAGTACTATATCCACATTACATATAATGTAATATACTGATTACTTCCCACAGATCAATGTACATGTAATAGCAATATCGTTATTGCCATATCTACTTTAGGTATAATGTAATATACTGATCCCTGCTCACAGATCAATGCACCAACATTTCATAACACTATCATTATTACTATATCTACATTAGATATAATGTAATATACTTATCCCTGCCCACAGATCAAGGTACCTACCTTTAATAACAATATCATTAGTACTATATCCACATTAGATATAATATAATATACTGATCCCTTCCCACAGATCAATGTACATATAATAACAATATCATTATTACTATTTCTACATTAGATATATTGTAATATACTGATCCCTGCCCACAGATCAATGTACCTACCTTTAATAACAATATCATTAGTAGTATATCTACATGAGATATAATGTAATATACTGATTCCCTCCCACAGATCAAGGTATCTACATTTAATAACTGTATCATTATTACTATATCTACACTAGATATAATGTAATATACGGATTCCTTCCCACGGATCAATGTACATTTAATAACAACATCATTCATACTATATCTACATTGGATATAATGTAATATACTGGTCCCTTCCCACAGGTCAATGTACATATAATAGCAAAATCGTTATTACTATACCTACATTAGGTATAATGTAATGTATTGACTACATCCTACAGATCATTGTACATTTAATAACATCATTCATGCTATAGCTAAATTGGATATAATGTAATCTACTGATCCCTTCCCACAGATCACGGTAGCTACATTTAATAACAATATCATTATTACAATATCTACATGAGATATGATGTAATATACTAATCCCTGCCCACAGATCAATGTATATTTAATAGCGATATCATTATTACTATATCTACATTAGATACAATGTAGTATACTGATCACTGTCCACAGATCAAGGTGCCTACATTTAATAACAATATTATTATTACTACATCTACGTTAGATATAATGTAATATACTGATCCCTGCCCACAGACCAATGTAACTACGTTTAATAAGAATATCATTAGTACTATATCCACATTACATATAATGTAATATACTGATTACTTCCCACAGGTCAATGTACATATAATAGCAATATCGTTATTGCCATATCTACATTAGGTATAATGTAATATACTGATCCCTCCTCACAGATCAATGTACCTACATTTCATAACAATATCATTATTACTACATATACAATACATATAAAGTAATATACTGATCCCTGCCCACAGTTCAATGTACCTATATTTAATAACAACATCATCCATACTATATCTACATGAGATATGATGTAATATACTAATCCCTGCCCACAGATCAATGTACCTACGTTTAATAAGAATATCAGTAGTACTATATCCACATTACATATAATGTAATATACTGATTACTTCCCACAGGTCAATGTACATATAATAGCAATATCGTTATTGCCATATCTACATTAGGTATAATGTAATGTATTGACTACATCCTACAGATCATTGTACATTTGATAACATCATTCATGCTGTAGCTAAATTGGATATAATGTAATATACTGATCCCTTCCCACAGATCAATGTACCTACATTTAATAACAATATCATTAGTACTATATCTACATTAGATATAATGTAATATACTGATTCCTTCCCACAGATCACGGTATATTTAATACCGATATCATTATTGCTATATCTACATTAGATATAATGTAATATACTGATTCCTCCCCACAGATCAAGGTATCTACATTTATTAACAATATCATTATTACTGTAGCTGCACTAAATATAATGCAATATACGGATTCCTTCCCACAGATCAATGTATATTTAATAACAACATCATTCCTACTATATCTACCTTGGATATGATGTAATATACTGATCCCTTCCCACAGATCAATGTACATATAATAGCAAAATCGTTATTACTATATCTACATTAGGTATAATGTAATGTATTGATTACATCCAACAGATCATTGTACATTTAATAACATCATTCATGCTATAGCTAAATTGGATATAATGTAATATACTGATCCCTTCCCACAGATCAAGGTAGCTACATTTAATAACAATATCATTATTACTATATCTACATGAGATATGATGTAATATACTAATCCCTGCCCACAGATCAATGTATATTTAATAGCGATATCATTATTACTATATCTACATTAGATATAATGTAATGTACTGATCACTGTCCACAGATCAAGGAGCCTACATTTAATAACAATATCAGTATTACTACATCTACATTAGATATAATGTAATATACTGATCCCTGCCCACAGATCATTGTACCTACATTTAATAAGAATATCATTATTACTATATCCACATCACATATAATGTAATATACGGATTACTTCCCACAGATCAATGTACACATAATAGCAATGTCGTTATTGCCATATCTACATTAGGTATAATGTAATATACTGATCCCTCCTCACAGATCTATGTACCTACATTTCATAAGAATATCATTATTACTATATCTACATTAGATATAATGTAATATACTGATCCCTGCCCACATATCAAGGTACCTACCTTTAATAACAATATCATTAGTACTATATCTACATTAGATATAATGTAATATACTGATCCCTTCGCACAGATCAAGGTAGCTACATTTAACAACAACATCATTCATACTATATCTACATTGGATATAATGTAATATACTGATCCCTTCCCACAGATCAATGTACATATAATAGCAAAACCGTTAATACTATATCTACATTAGGTATAATGTAATGTATTGACTACAGCGCACAGATCATTGTACATTTAATAACATCATTCATGCTATAGCTAAATTAGATATAATGTAATATACTGATCCCTTCCCACAGATCAAGGTAGCTACATTTAATAACAATATCATTATTACTATATCTACATGAGATATGATGTAATATACTAATCCCTGCCCACAGAGCAATGTATATTTATAAGCGATATCATTATTACTATATCTACATTAGATATAATGTAATGTACTGATCACTGTCCACAGATCAAGGTGCCTACATTTAATAACAATATCATTAGTACTATATCCACATTACATATAATGTAATATACTGATCCCTTCCCACAGATCAATGTACATATAATAACAATATCATTATTACTATTTCTACATTAGATATAATGTAATATACTGATCCCTGCCCACAGATCAAGGTAGCTACATTTAATAACAATATCATTATTACCACATCTACATTAGATATAAAGTAATATACTGATCCCTGCCCACAGTTCAATGTACCTGTATTGAATAACAACATCATTCATACTATATCTACATGAGATATGATGTAATATACTAATCCCTGCCCACAGATCAATGTATATTTACTACCGATATCATTATTACTATATCTACATTAGATATAATGTAATATACTGATCCCTGTCCACAGATCATTGTATCTACATTTAATAACAATATCATCAGTACTATATCCCCATTACATATAATGTAATATACTGATCCCTTCCCACAGATCAATGTACATATAATAACAATATCATTATTACTATTTCTACATTAGATATAATGTAATATACTGATCCCTGCCCACAGATCAAGGTACCTACCTTTAATAACAATATCATTAGTACTATTTCTACATTAGATATAATGCAATATACTGATCCCTGCCCACAGATCAAGGTACCTACATTTAATAACAATATAATTATTACTATATCTACATCAGATATAATGTAATATACTGACTCCTCCCCACAGATCAAGGTATCTGCATTTAATAACAATATCATTATTACTATTTCTACATTAGATATAATGTAATATACTGATCCCTGCCCACAGATCAAGGTATCTACCTTTAATAACAATATCATTAGTACTATATCCACATTACATATAATGTAATATACTGATCCCTTGCCACAGATCAATGTACATATAATAGTAAAATCGTTATTACTATAACTACATTAGATATAATGTAATATATCTAGTCCTTTCCTCAGATCAATGTACATTTAATATGGATATCATTATTACTATTTCTACATTAGATATAATGTGATAAACTGATTCCTTCCCACAGATCAAGGTATCTGCATTTAATAACAATATCATTAGTACTATATCTACATTAGATATAATGTAATATACTGATCCCTTCCCACAGATCAAGGTAGGTATATTTAATAACAATATCATTATTACTACATATACATTAGATATAAAGTAATATACTGATCTCTGCCCACAGTTCAATGTGCCTATATTTAATAACAACATCATCCATACTATATCTACATGAGATATGATGTAATATACTAATCCCGGCCCACAGATCATTGTATGTACATTTAATAACAATATCATTAGTACTATATGTACATTAGATATAATGTGATATACTGATTCCTTCCCACAGATCAAGGTATCTGCATTTAATAACAATAGCATTATTACTATATCTACACTAGATATAATGCAATATACGGATTCCCTCCTACAGGTCAATGAACATATAATAGCAAAATCGTTATTACTATGACTACATTAGATATAATGTAATATACTGAGTACTTTCCTCAGATCAATGTACATTTAATATGGATATCATTATTACTATCTCTACATTAGATATAATGCAATATACTGATCCCTGCCCACAGATCAAGGTACCTACCTTTAATAACAATATCATTAGTACTATATCTACATTAGATATAATGTAATATACTGATTCCTTCCCACAGATCAAGGTATCTACATTTAATAACAATATCATTATTACTATATCTACATTAAATATAATGCAATATACGGATTCCTTCCCACAGATCAATGTACATTTAATAACAACATCATTCATACTATATCTACCTTGGATATAATGTAATATACTGATCCCTTCCCACAGATCAGTGTACATATAATAGCAAAATCGTTATTACTATATCTACATTAGGTATAATGTAATGTATTGACTACATCCTACAGATCATTGTACATTTGATAACATCATTCATGCTATAGCTAAATTGGATATAATGTAATGTACTGATCCCTTCCCACAGATCAAGGTAGCTACATTTAATAACAGTATCATTATTACAATATCTACATGAGATATGATGTAATATACTAATCCCTGCCCACAGATCAATGTATATTTAATAGCGATATCATTATTACTATATCTACATTAGATACAATGTAGTATACTGATCACTGTCCACAGATCAAGGTGCCTACATTTAATAACAATATTATTATTACTACATCTACGTTAGATATAATGTAATATACTGATCCCTGCCCACAGACCAATGTACCTGCGTTTAATAAGAATATCATTAGTACTATATCCACATTACATATAATGTAATATACTGATTACTTCCCACAGGTCAATGTACATATAATAGCAATATCGTTATTGCCATATCTACATTAGGTATAATGTAATATACTGATCCCTGCCCACAGATCAAGGTAGCTACATTTAATAACAATATCATTATTACCACATCTACATTAGATATAAAGTAATATACTGATCCCTGCCCACAGTTCAATGTACCTATATTTAATAACAACATCATTCATACTATATCTACATGAGATATGATGTAATATACTAATCCCTGCCCACAGATCAATGTACCTACGTTTAATAAGAATATCATTAGTACTATATCCACATTACATATAATGTAATATACTGATTACTTCCCACAGGTCAATGTACATATAATAACAATATCATTATTACTTCATCTACATTAGATATAATGTAATATACTGATCCCTGCCCACAGATCAATGTACCTACATTTAATAACAATATCATTAGTACTATATCTACATTAGATATAATGTAATATACTGATTCCTTCCCACAGATCAATGTATATTTAATAGCGATATCATTATTACTATATCTACATTAGATACAATGTAGTATACTGATCACTGTCCACAGATCAAGGTGCCTACATTTAATAACAATATTATTATTACTACATCTACGTTAGATATAATGTAATATACTGATCCCTGCCCACAGACCAATGTACCTACGTTTAATAAGAATATCATTAGTACTATATCCACATTACATATAATGTAATATACTGATTACTTCCCACAGGTCAATGTACATATAATAACAATATCAGTATTACTACATCTACATTAGATATAATGTAATATACTGATCCCTGCCCACAGATCATTGTACCTACATTTAATAAGAATATCATTATTACTATATCCACATCACATATAATGTAATATACGGATTACTTCCCACAGATCAATGTACATATAATAGCAATGTCGTTATTGCCATATCTACATTAGGTATAATGTAATATACTGATCCCTCCTCACAGATCTATGTACCTACATTTCATAAGAATATCATTATTACTATATCTACATTAGATATAATATAATATACTGATCCCTGTTCACAGATCAATGTACCTACATTTAATAACAATATCATTAGTACTCTATCCACATTACATATAATATAATATACTGATCCCTTCCCACAGATCAATGTACATATAATAACAATATCATTATTACTATTTCTACATTAGATATAATGTATTATACTGATTCCTTCCCACAGATCAAGGTATCTACATTCAATAACAATATCATTATTACTATATCTACACTAAATATAATGCAATATACGGATTCCTTCCCACAGATCAATGTACATTTAATATCAACATCATTCATACTATATCTACCTTGGATATAATTTAATATACTGATCCCTTCCCACAGATCAATGTACCTACATTTAATAACAATATCATTAGTACTATATCTACATTAGATATAATGTAATATAATGATTCCTTCCCACAGATCTCGGTATCTACATTTAATAACAATATCATTATTACTATATCTACATTAAATATAATGCAATATACGGATTCCTTCCCACAGATCAATGTACATTTAATAACAACATCATTCATACTATATCTACCTTGGATATAATGTAATATACTGATCCCTTCCCACAGATCAGTGTACATATAATAGCAAAATCGTTATTACTATATCTACATTAGGTATAATGTAATGTATTGACTACATCCTACAGATCATTGTACATTTGATAACATCATTCATGCTATAGCTAAATTGGATATAATGTAATGTACTGATCCCTTCCCACAGATCAAGGTAGCTACATTTAATAACAGTATCATTATTACAATATCTACATGAGATATGATGTAATATACTAATCCCTGCCCACAGATCAATGTATATTTAATAGCGATATCATTATTACTATATCTACATTAGATACAATGTAGTATACTGATCACTGTCCACAGATCAAGGTGCCTACATTTAATAACAATATTATTATTACTACATCTACGTTAGATATAATGTAATATACTGATCCCTGCCCACAGACCAATGTACCTGCGTTTAATAAGAATATCATTAGTACTATATCCACATTACATATAATGTAATATACTGATTACTCCCCACAGGTCAATGTACATATAATAGCAATATCGTTATTGCCATATCTACATTAGGTATAATGTAATATACTGATCCCTCCTCACAGATCAATGTACCTACATTTCATAACAATATCATTATTACTACATATACAATACATATAAAGTAATATACTGATCCCTGCCCACAGTTCAATGTACCTATATTTAATAACAACATCATCCATACTATATCTACATGAGATATGATGTAATATACTAATCCCTGCCCACAGATCAATGTATATTTAATAGGGATATCATTATTACTATATCTACATTAGATATAATGTAATATACCTAGTCCTTTCCTCAGATCAATGTACATTTAATATGGATATCATTATTACTACATCTACATTAGATATAATGTAATATACCGATCCCTGCCCACAGATCAATGTACCTACATTTAAAAAGAATATCATTAGTACTATATCCACATTACATATAATGTAATATACTGATTACTTCCCACAGATCAATGTACATGTAATAGCAATATCGTTATTGCCATATCTACTTTAGGTATAATGTAATATACTGATCCCTGCTCACAGATCAATGCACCAACATTTCATAACAATATCATTATTACTATATCTACATTAGATATAATGTAATATACTTATCCCTGCCCACAGATCAAGGTACCTACCTTTAATAACAATATCATTAGTACTATATCCACATTAGATATAATATAATATACTGATCCCTTCCCACAGATCAATGTACATATAATACCAATATCATTATTACTATTTCTACATTAGATATATTGTAATATACTGATCCCTGCCCACAGATCAATGTACCTACCTTTAATAACAATATCATTAGTAGTATATCTACATTAGATATAATGTAATATACTGATTCCCTCCCACAGATCAAGGTATCTACATTTAATAACTGTATCATTATTACTATATCTACACTAGATATAATGTAATATACGGATTCCTTCCCAGGGATCAATGTACATTTAATAACAACATCATTCATACTATATCTACATTGGATATAATGTAATATACTGGTCCCTTCCCACAGGTCAATGTACATATAATAGCAAAATCGTTATTACTATACCTACATTAGGTATAATGTAATGTATTGACTACATCCTACAGATCATTGTACATTTAATAACATCATTCATGCTATAGCTAAATTGGATATAATGTAATATACTGATCCCTTCCCACAGATCACGGTAGCTACATTTAATAACAATATCATTATTACAATATCTACATGAGATATGATGTAATATACTAATCCCTGCCCACAGATCAATGTATATTTAATAGCGATATCATTATTACTATATCTACATTAGATACAATGTAGTATACTGATCACTGTCCACAGATCAAGGTGCCTACATTTAATAACAATATTATTATTACTACATCTACGTTAGATATAATGTAATATACTGATCCCTGCCCACAGACCAATGTACCTACGTTTAATAAGAATATCATTAGTACTATATCCACATTACATATAATGTAATATACTGATTACTTCCCACAGGTCAATGTACATATAATAGCAATATCGTTATTGCCATATCTACATTAGGTATAATGTAATATACTGATCCCCCCTCACAGATCAATGTACCTACATTTCATAACAATATCATTATTACTACATATACAATACATATAAAGTAATATACTGATCCCTGCCCACAGTTCAATGTACCTATATTTAATAACAACATCATCCATACTATATCTACATGAGATATGATGTAATATACTAATCCCTGCCCACAGATCAATGTACATATAATAGCAAAATCGTTATTACTATATCTACATTAGGTATAATGTAATGTATTGACTACATCCTACAGATCATTGTACATTTAATAACATCATTCACGCTACAGCTAAATTGGATATAATGTAATATACTGATCACTTCCCACAGATCAAGGTAGCTACATTTAATAACAATATCATTATTACTATATCCTCATGCGATATGATGTAATATACTAATCCCTGCCCACAGATCAATGTATATTTAATAGGGATATCATTATTACTATATCTACATTAGATATAATGTAATATACCTAGTCCTTTCCTCAGATCAATGTACATTTAATATGGATATCATTATTACTACATCTACATTAGATATAATGTAATATACCGATCCCTGCCCACAGATCAATGTACCTACATTTAATAAGAATATCATTAGTACTATATCCACATTACATATAATGTAATATACTGATTACTTCCCACAGATCAATGTACATGTAATAGCAATATCGTTATTGCCATATCTACTTTAGGTATAATGTAATATACTGATCCCTGCTCACAGATCACTGCACCAACATTTCATAACACTATCATTATTACTATATCTACATTAGATATAATGTAATATACTTATCCCTGCCCACAGATCAAGGTACCTACCTTTAATAACAATATCATTAGTACTATATCCACATTAGATATAATATAATATACTGATCCCTTCCCACAGATCAATGTACATATAATAACAATATCATTATTACTATTTCTACATTAGATATATTGTAATATACTGATCCCTGCCCACAGATCAATGTACCTACCTTTAATAACAATATCATTAGTAGTATATCTACATTAGATATAATGTAATATACTGATTCCCTCCCACAGATCAAGGTATCTACATTTAATAACTGTATCATTATTACTATATCTACACTAGATATAATGTAATATACGGATTCCTTCCCACGGATCAATGTACATTTAATAACAACATCATTCATACTATATCTACATTGGATATAATGTAATATACTGGTCCCTTCCCACAGGTCAATGTACATATAATAGCAAAATCGTTATTACTATACCTACATTAGGTATAATGTAATGTATTGACTACATCCTACAGATCATTGTACATTTAATAACATCATTCATGCTATAGCTAAATTGGATATAATGTAATCTACTGATCCCTTCCCACAGATCACGGTAGCTACATTTAATAACAATATCATTATTACAATATCTACATGAGATATGATGTAATATACTAATCCCTGCCCACAGATCAATGTATATTTAATAGCGATATCATTATTACTATATCTACATTAGATACAATGTAGTATACTGATCACTGTCCACAGATCAAGGTGCCTACATTTAATAACAATATTATTATTACTACATCTACGTTAGATATAATGTAATATACTGATCCCTGCCCACAGACCAATGTAACTACGTTTAATAAGAATATCATTAGTACTATATCCACATTACATATAATGTAATATACTGATTACTTCCCACAGGTCAATGTACATATAATAGCAATATCGTTATTGCCATATCTACATTAGGTATAATGTAATATACGGATCCCTCCTCACAGATCAATGTACCTACATTTCATAACAATATCATTATTACTACATATACAATACATATAAAGTAATATACTGATCCCTGCCCACAGTTCAATGTACCTATATTTAATAACAACATCATCCATACTATATCTACATGAGATATGATGTAATATACTAATCCCTGCCCACAGATCAATGTACCTACGTTTAATAAGAATATCAGTAGTACTATATCCACATTACATATAATGTAATATACTGATTACTTCCCACAGGTCAATGTACATATAATAGCAATATCGTTATTGCCATATCTACATTAGGTATAATGTAATGTATTGACTACATCCTACAGATCATTGTACATTTGATAACATCATTCATGCTGTAGCTAAATTGGATATAATGTAATATACTGATCCCTTCCCACAGATCAATGTACCTACATTTAATAACAATATCATTAGTACTATATCTACATTAGATATAATGTAATATACTGATTCCTTCCCACAGATCACGGTATATTTAATACCGATATCATTATTGCTATATCTACATTAGATATAATGTAATATACTGATTCCTCCCCACAGATCAAGGTATCTACATTTATTAACAATATCATTATTACTGTAGCTGCACTAAATATAATGCAATATACGGATTCCTTCCCACAGATCAATGTATATTTAATAACAACATCATTCCTACTATATCTACCTTGGATATGATGTAATATACTGATCCCTTCCCACAGATCAATGTACATATAATAGCAAAATCGTTATTACTATATCTACATTAGGTATAATGTAATGTATTGATTACATCCAACAGATCATTGTACATTTAATAACATCATTCATGCTATAGCTAAATTGGATATAATGTAATATACTGATCCCTTCCCACAGATCAAGGTAGCTACATTTAATAACAATATCATTATTACTATATCTACATGAGATATGATGTAATATACTAATCCCTGCCCACAGATCAATGTATATTTAATAGCGATATCATTATTACTATATCTACATTAGATATAATGTAATGTACTGATCACTGTCCACAGATCAAGGAGCCTACATTTAATAACAATATCAGTATTACTACATCTACATTAGATATAATGTAATATACTGATCCCTGCCCACAGATCATTGTACCTACATTTAATAAGAATATCATTATTACTATATCCACATCACATATAATGTAATATACGGATTACTTCCCACAGATCAATGTACACATAATAGCAATGTCGTTATTGCCATATCTACATTAGGTATAATGTAATATACTGATCCCTCCTCACAGATCTATGTACCTACATTTCATAAGAATATCATTATTACTATATCTACATTAGATATAATGTAATATACTGATCCCTGCCCACATATCAAGGTACCTACCTTTAATAACAATATCATTAGTACTATATCTACATTAGATATAATGTAATATACTGATCCCTTCGCACAGATCAAGGTAGCTACATTTAACAACAACATCATTCATACTATATCTACATTGGATATAATGTAATATACTGATCCCTTCCCACAGATCAATGTACATATAATAGCAAAACCGTTAATACTATATCTACATTAGGTATAATGTAATGTATTGACTACAGCGCACAGATCATTGTACATTTAATAACATCATTCATGCTATAGCTAAATTAGATATAATGTAATATACTGATCCCTTCCCACAGATCAAGGTAGCTACATTTAATAACAATATCATTATTACTATATCTACATGAGATATGATGTAATATACTAATCCCTGCCCACAGAGCAATGTATATTTATAAGCGATATCATTATTACTATATCTACATTAGATATAATGTAATGTACTGATCACTGTCCACAGATCAAGGTGCCTACATTTAATAACAATATCATTAGTACTATATCCACATTACATATAATGTAATATACTGATCCCTTCCCACAGATCAATGTACATATAATAACAATATCATTATTACTATTTCTACATTAGATATAATGTAATATACTGATCCCTGCCCACAGATCAAGGTAGCTACATTTAATAACAATATCATTATTACCACATCTACATTAGATATAAAGTAATATACTGATCCCTGCCCACAGTTCAATGTACCTGTATTGAATAACAACATCATTCATACTATATCTACATGAGATATGATGTAATATACTAATCCCTGCCCACAGATCAATGTATATTTACTACCGATATCATTATTACTATATCTACATTAGATATAATGTAATATACTGATCCCTGTCCACAGATCATTGTATCTACATTTAATAACAATATCATCAGTACTATATCCCCATTACATATAATGTAATATACTGATCCCTTCCCACAGATCAATGTACATATAATAACAATATCATTATTACTATTTCTACATTAGATATAATGTAATATACTGATCCCTGCCCACAGATCAAGGTACCTACCTTTAATAACAATATCATTAGTACTATTTCTACATTAGATATAATGCAATATACTGATCCCTGCCCACAGATCAAGGTACCTACATTTAATAACAATATAATTATTACTATATCTACATCAGATATAATGTAATATACTGACTCCTCCCCACAGATCAAGGTATCTGCATTTAATAACAATATCATTATTACTATTTCTACATTAGATATAATGTAATATACTGATCCCTGCCCACAGATCAAGGTATCTACCTTTAATAACAATATCATTAGTACTATATCCACATTACATATAATATAATATACTGATCCCTTGCCACAGATCAATGTACATATAATAGTAAAATCGTTATTACTATAACTACATTAGATATAATGTAATATATCTAGTCCTTTCCTCAGATCAATGTACATTTAATATGGATATCATTATTACTATTTCTACATTAGATATAATGTGATAAACTGATTCCTTCCCACAGATCAAGGTATCTGCATTTAATAACAATATCATTAGTACTATATCTACATTAGATATAATGTAATATACTGATCCCTTCCCACAGATCAAGGTAGGTATATTTAATAACAATATCATTATTACTACATATACATTAGATATAAAGTAATATACTGATCTCTGCCCACAGTTCAATGTGCCTATATTTAATAACAACATCATCCATACTATATCTACATGAGATATGATGTAATATACTAATCCCGGCCCACAGATCATTGTATGTACATTTAATAACAATATCATTAGTACTATATGTACATTAGATATAATGTGATATACTGATTCCTTCCCACAGATCAAGGTATCTGCATTTAATAACAATAGCATTATTACTATATCTACACTAGATATAATGCAATATACGGATTCCCTCCTACAGGTCAATGAACATATAATAGCAAAATCGTTATTACTATGACTACATTAGATATAATGTAATATACTGAGTACTTTCCTCAGATCAATGTACATTTAATATGGATATCATTATTACTATCTCTACATTAGATATAATGCAATATACTGATCCCTGCCCACAGATCAAGGTACCTACCTTTAATAACAATATCATTAGTACTATATCTACATTAGATATAATGTAATATACTGATTCCTTCCCACAGATCAAGGTATCTACATTTAATAACAATATCATTATTACTATATCTACATTAAATATAATGCAATATACGGATTCCTTCCCACAGATCAATGTACATTTAATAACAACATCATTCATACTATATCTACCTTGGATATAATGTAATATACTGATCCCTTCCCACAGATCAGTGTACATATAATAGCAAAATCGTTATTACTATATCTACATTAGGTATAATGTAATGTATTGACTACATCCTACAGATCATTGTACATTTGATAACATCATTCATGCTATAGCTAAATTGGATATAATGTAATGTACTGATCCCTTCCCACAGATCAAGGTAGCTACATTTAATAACAGTATCATTATTACAATATCTACATGAGATATGATGTAATATACTAATCCCTGCCCACAGATCAATGTATATTTAATAGCGATATCATTATTACTATATCTACATTAGATACAATGTAGTATACTGATCACTGTCCACAGATCAAGGTGCCTACATTTAATAACAATATTATTATTACTACATCTACGTTAGATATAATGTAATATACTGATCCCTGCCCACAGACCAATGTACCTGCGTTTAATAAGAATATCATTAGTACTATATCCACATTACATATAATGTAATATACTGATTACTTCCCACAGGTCAATGTACATATAATAGCAATATCGTTATTGCCATATCTACATTAGGTATAATGTAATATACTGATCCCTGCCCACAGATCAAGGTAGCTACATTTAATAACAATATCATTATTACCACATCTACATTAGATATAAAGTAATATACTGATCCCTGCCCACAGTTCAATGTACCTATATTTAATAACAACATCATTCATACTATATCTACATGAGATATGATGTAATATACTAATCCCTGCCCACAGATCAATGTACCTACGTTTAATAAGAATATCATTAGTACTATATCCACATTACATATAATGTAATATACTGATTACTTCCCACAGGTCAATGTACATATAATAACAATATCATTATTACTTCATCTACATTAGATATAATGTAATATACTGATCCCTGCCCACAGATCAATGTACCTACATTTAATAACAATATCATTAGTACTATATCTACATTAGATATAATGTAATATACTGATTCCTTCCCACAGATCAATGTATATTTAATAGCGATATCATTATTACTATATCTACATTAGATACAATGTAGTATACTGATCCCTGCCCACAGATCATTGTACCTACATTTAATAAGAATATCATTATTACTATATCCACATCACATATAATGTAATATACGGATTACTTCCCACAGATCAATGTACATATAATAGCAATGTCGTTATTGCCATATCTACATTAGGTATAATGTAATATACTGATCCCTCCTCACAGATCTATGTACCTACATTTCATAAGAATATCATTATTACTATATCTACATTAGATATAATATAATATACTGATCCCTGTTCACAGATCAATGTACCTACATTTAATAACAATATCATTAGTACTATATCCACATTACATATAATATAATATACTGATCCCTTCCCTCAGATCAATGTACATATAATAACAATATCATTATTACTATTTCTACATTAGATATAATGTATTATACTGATTCCTTCCCACAGATCAAGGTATCTACATTCAATAACAATATCATTATTACTATATCTACACTAAATATAATGCAATATACGGATTCCTTCCCACAGATCAATGTACATTTAATATCAACATCATTCATACTATATCTACCTTGGATATAATGTAATATACTGATCCCTTCCCACAGATCAGTGTACATATAATAGCAAAATCGTTATTACTATATCTACATTAGGTATAATGTAATGTATTGACTACATCCTACAGATCATTGTACATTTGATAACATCATTCATGCTATAGCTAAATTGGATATAATGTAATGTACTGATCCCTTCCCACAGATCAAGGTAGCTACATTTAATAACAGTATCATTATTACAATATCTACATGAGATATGATGTAATATACTAATCCCTGCCCACAGATCAATGTATATTTAATAGCGATATCATTATTACTATATCTACATTAGATACAATGTAGTATACTGATCACTGTCCACAGATCAAGGTGCCTACATTTAATAACAATATTATTATTACTACATCTACGTTAGATATAATGTAATATACTGATCCCTGCCCACAGACCAATGTACCTACGTTTAATAAGAATATCATTAGTACTATATCCACATTACATATAATGTAATATACTGATTACTTCCCACAGGTCAATGTACATATAATAACAATATCATTATTACTTCATCTACATTAGATATAATGTAATATACTGATCCCTGCCCACAGATCAATGTACCTACATTTAATAACAATATCATTAGTACTATATCTACATTAGATATAATGTAATATACTGATTCCTTCCCACAGATCACGGTATATTTAATACCGATATCATTATTGCTATATCTACATTAGATATAATGTAATATACTGATTCCTACCCACAGATCAAGCTATCAGCATTTAATAACAATATCATTATTACTGTATCTACAGTAGATGTAATGCAATATACGGATTCCTTCCAACAGATCAAAGTACATTTAATAACATCATTCATGCTACAGCTAAATTGGATATAATGTAATATACTGATCCCTTCCCACACGTCAAGGTAGTTACATTTAATAACAATATCTTTATTACTATATCTACACTAGATATAATGTAATATACGGATTCCTTCCCACGGATCAATGTACATTTAATAACAACATCATTCATACTATATCTACATTGGATATAATGTAATACACTAATCCCTGCCCACAGATCAACGTATATATAATAGCAAAATCGTTATTACTATATCTACATTAGATATAATGTAATATACTGATCCCTGTCCACAGATCATTGTATCTACATTTAATAACAATATCATTAGTACTATATGTACATTAGATATAATGTGATATACTGATTCCTTCCCACAGATCAAGGTATCTGCATTTAATAACAATAGCATTATTACTATATCTACACTAGATATAATGCAATATACGGATTCCTTCCTACAGGTCAATGAACATATAATAGCAAAATCGTTATTACTATAACTACATTAGATATAATGTAATATACTGAGTACTTTCCTCAGATCAATGTACATTTAATATGGATATCATTATTACTATTTCTACATTAGATATAATGTAATATACTGATCCCTGTCCACAGATCATTGTATCTACATTTAATAACAATATCATTAGTACTATATGTACATTAGGTATAATGTAATATACTGATCCCTCCTCACAGATCAATGTACCTACATTTCATAACAATATCATTATTACTACATATACAATACATATAAAGTAATATACTGATCCCTGCCCACAGTTCAATGTACCTATATTTAATAACAACATCATCCATACTATATCTACATGAGATATGATGTAATATACTAATCCCTGCCCACAGATCAATGTACCTACGTTTAATAAGAATATCATTAGTACTATATCCACATTACATATAATGTAATATACTGATTACTTCCCACAGGTCAATGTACATATAATAGCAATATCGTTATTGCCATATCTACATTAGGTATAATGTAATGTATTGACTACATCCTACAGATCATTGTACATTTGATAACATCATTCATGCTGTAGCTAAATTGGATATAATGTAATATACTGATCCCTTCCCACAGATCAATGTACCTACATTTAATAACAATATCATTAGTACTATATCTACATTAGATATAATGTAATATACTGATTCCTTCCCACAGATCACGGTATATTTAATACCGATATCATTATTGCTATATCTACATTAGATATAATGTAATATACTGATTCCTCCCCACAGATCAAGGTATCTACATTTATTAACAATATCATTATTACTGTAGCTGCACTAAATATAATGCAATATACGGATTCCTTCCCACAGATCAATGTATATTTAATAACAACATCATTCCTACTATATCTACCTTGGATATTATGTAATATACTGATCCCTTCCCACAGATCAATGTACATATAATAGCAAAATCGTTATTACTATATCTACATTAGGTATAATGTAATGTATTGATTACATCCAACAGATCATTGTACATTTAATAACATCATTCATGCTATAGCTAAATTGGATATAATGTAATATACTGATCCCTTCCCACAGATCAAGGTAGCTACATTTAATAACAATATCATTATTACTATATCTACATGAGATATGATGTAATATACTAATCCCTGCCCACAGATCAATGTATATTTAATAGCGATATCATTATTACTATATCTACATTAGATATAATGTAATGTACTGATCACTGTCCACAGATCAAGGAGCCTACATTTAATAACAATATCAGTATTACTACATCTACATTAGATATAATGTAATATACTGATCCCTGCCCACAGATCATTGTACCTACATTTAATAAGAATATCATTATTACTATATCCACATCACATATAATGTAATATACGGATTACTTCCCACAGATCAATGTACATATAATAGCAATGTCGTTATTGCCATATCTACATTAGGTATAATGTAATATACTGATCCCTCCTCACAGATCTATGTACCTACATTTCATAAGAATATCATTATTACTATATCTACATTAGATATAATGTAATATACTGATCCCTGCCCACATATCAAGGTACCTACCTTTAATAACAATATCATTAGTACTATATCTACATTAGATATAATGTAATATACTGATCCCTTCGCACAGATCAAGGTAGCTACATTTAACAACAACATCATTCATACTATATCTACATTGGATATAATGTAATATACTGATCCCTTCCCACAGATCAATGTACATATAATAGCAAAACCGTTAATACTATATCTACATTAGGTATAATGTAATGTATTGACTACAGCGCACAGATCATTGTACATTTAATAACATCATTCATGCTATAGCTAAATTAGATATAATGTAATATACTGATCCCTTCCCACAGATCAAGGTAGCTACATTTAATAACAATATCATTATTACTATATCTACATTAGATATAATGTAATATACTGATCCCTGCCCACAGATCAAGGTACCTACCTTTAATAACAATATCATTAGTACTATATCTACATTAGATATAATGTGATAAACTGATTCCTTCCCACAGATCAAGGTATCTGCATTTAATAACAATAGCATTATTACTATATCTACACTAGATATAATGCAATATACGGATTCCTTCCTACACGTCAATGTACATATAATAGCAAAATCGTTATTACTATAACTACATTAGATATAATGTAATATACTGAGTCCTTTCCTCAGATCAATGTACATTTAATATGGATATCATTAGTACTATTTCTACATTAGATATAATGCAATATACTGATCCCTGCCCACAGATCAAGGTACCTACCTTTAATAACAATATCATTAGTACTATATCTACATTGGATATAATGTAATATACTGATCCCTTCCCACAGATCAATGTACATATAATAGCAAAATCGTTATTACTATATCTACATTAGGTATAATGTAATTTATTGACTACATCGTACAGATCATTGTACATTTAATAACATCATTCATGCTATAGCTAAATTAGATATAATGTAATATACTGATCCCTTCCCACAGATCAATGTACATTTAATAACAACATCATTCATACTATATCTACATTGGATATAATGTAATATACTGATCACTTCCCACAGGTCAATGTACATATAATAGCAAAATCGTTATTACTATAACTGCATTAGATATAATGTAATATACTGAGTCCTTTCCTCAGATCAATGTACATTTAATATGGATATCATTGTTACTATTTCTACATTAGATATAATGTAATATACTGATCCCTGCCCACAGATCAAGGTACCTACCTTTAATAACAATATCATTAGTACTATATCTACATTGGATATAATGTTATATACTGATCCCTTCCCACAGATCAATGTACATATAATAGCAAAATCGTTATTACTATATCTACATTAGGTATAATGTAATGTATTGATTACATCCAACAGATCATTGTACATTTAATAACATCATTCATGCTATAGCTAAATTGGATATAATGTAATATACTGATCCCTTCCCACAGATCAAGGTAGCTACATTTAATAACAATATCATTATTACTATATCTACATGAGATATGATGTAATATACTAATCCCTGCCCACAGATCAATGTATATTTAATAGCGATATCATTATTACTATATCTACATTAGATATAATGTAATGTACTGATCACTGTCCACAGATCAAGGAGCCTACATTTAATAACAATATCAGTATTACTACATCTACATTAGATATAATGTAATATACTGATCCCTGCCCACAGATCATTGTACCTACATTTAATAAGAATATCATTATTACTATATCCACATCACATATAATGTAATATACGGATTACTTCCCACAGATCAATGTACATATAATAGCAATGTCGTTATTGCCATATCTACATTAGGTATAATGTAATATACTGATCCCTCCTCACAGATCTATGTACCTACATTTCATAAGAATATCATTATTACTATATCTACATTAGATATAATATAATATACTGATCCCTGTTCACAGATCAATGTACCTACATTTAATAACAATATCATTAGTACTATATCCACATTACATATAATATAATATACTGATCCCTTCCCACAGATCAATGTACATATAATAACAATATCATTATTACTATTTCTACATTAGATATAATGTATTATACTGATTCCTTCCCACAGATCAAGGTATCTACATTCAATAACAATATCATTATTACTATATCTACACTAAATATAATGCAATATACGGATTCCTTCCCACAGATCAATGTACATTTAATATCAACATCATTCATACTATATCTACCTTGGATATAATTTAATATACTGATCCCTTCCCACAGATCAATGTACATATAATAGTAAAATCGTTATTACTATATCTACATTAGGTATAATGTAGTGTATTGACTACATCCTACAGATCATTGTACATTTAATAACATCATTCATGCTATAGCTAAATTGGATATAATGTAATATACTGATCGCTTCCCACAGATCAAGGTAGCTACATTTAATAACAATATGATTATTACTATATCTACATGAGACATGATGTAATATACTAATCCCTGCCCACAGATCAATGTATATTTCATAGCGATATCATTATTACTATATCTACATTAGATATAATGTAATGTACTGATCACTGTCCACAGAAGAAGGTGCCTACATTTAATAACAATATCATCAGTACTATATCCCCATTACATATAATGTAATGTACTGATCACTGTCCACAGATCAAGGTGCCTACATTTAATAATAATATCATCAGTACTATATCCCCATTACATATAATGTAATATACTGATCCCTTCCCACAGATCAATGTACATTTAATAACAACATCATTCATACTATATCTACATTGGATATAATGTAATATACTGATCACTTCCCACAGGTCAATGTACATATAATAGCAAAATCGTTATTACTATAACTGCATTAGATATAATGTAATATACTGAGTCCTTTCCTCAGATCAATGTACATTTAATATGGATATCATTGTTACTATTTCTACATTAGATATAATGTAATATACTGATCCCTGCCCACAGATCAAGGTACCTACCTTTAATAACAATATCATTAGTACTATATCTACATTGGATATAATGTAATATACTGATCCCTTCCCACAGATCAATGTACATATAATAGCAAAATCGTTATTACTATATCTACATTAGGTATAATGTAATGTATTGATTACATCCAACAGATCATTGTACATTTAATAACATCATTCATGCTATAGCTAAATTGGATATAATGTAATATACTGATCCCTTCCCACAGATCAAGGTAGCTACATTTAATAACAATATCATTATTACTATATCTACATGAGATATGATGTAATATACTAATCCCTGCCCACAGATCAATGTATATTTTATAGCGATATCATTATTACTATATCTACATTAGATATAATGTAATGTACTGATCACTGTCCACAGATCAAGGAGCCTACATTTAATAACAATATCAGTATTACTACATCTACATTAGATATAATGTAATATACTGATCCCTGCCCACAGATCATTGTACCTACATTTAATAAGAATATCATTATTACTATATCCACATCACATATAATGTAATATACGGATTACTTCCCACAGATCAATGTACATATAATAGCAATGTCGTTATTGCCATATCTACATTAGGTATAATGTAATATACTGATCCCTCCTCACAGATCTATGTACCTACATTTCATAAGAATATCATTATTACTATATCTACATTAGATATAATATAATATACTGATCCCTGTTCACAGATCAATGTACCTACATTTAATAACAATATCATTAGTACTATATCCACATTACATATAATATAATATACTGATCCCTTCCCACAGATCAATGTACATATAATAACAATATCATTATTACTATTTCTACATTAGATATAATGTATTATACTGATTCCTTCCCACAGATCAAGGTATCTACATTCAATAACAATATCATTATTACTATATCTACACTAAATATAATGCAATATACGGATTCCTTCCCACAGATCAATGTACATTTAATATCAACATCATTCATACTATATCTACCTTGGATATAATTTAATATACTGATCCCTTCCCACAGATCAATGTACATATAATAGTAAAATCGTTATTACTATATCTACATTAGGTATAATGTAGTGTATTGACTACATCCTACAGATCATTGTACATTTAATAACATCATTCATGCTATAGCTAAATTGGATATAATGTAATATACTGATCGCTTCCCACAGATCAAGGTAGCTACATTTAATAACAATATGATTATTACTATATCTACATGAGATATGATGTAATATACTAATCCCTGCCCACAGATCAATGTATATTTCATAGCGATATCATTATTACTATATCTACATTAGATATAATGTAATGTACTGATCACTGTCCACAGAAGAAGGTGCCTACATTTAATAACAATATCATCAGTACTATATCCCCATTACATATAATGTAATGTACTGATCACTGTCCACAGATCAAGGTGCCTACATTTAATAATAATATCATCAGTACTATATCCCCATTACATATAATGTAATATACGGATTACTTCCCACAGATCAATGTACATATAATAGCAATGTCGTTATTGCCATATCTACATTAGGTATAATGTAATATACTGATCCCTCCTCACAGATCTATGTACCTACATTTCATAAGAATATCATTATTACTATATCTACATTAGATATAATATAATATACTGATCCCTGTTCACAGATCAATGTACCTACATTTAATAACAATATCATTAGTACTATATCCACATTACATATAATATAATATACTGATCCCTTCCCACAGATCAATGTACATATAATAACAATATCATTATTACTATTTCTACATTAGATATAATGTATTATACTGATTCCTTCCCACAGATCAAGGTATCTACATTCAATAACAATATCATTATTACTATATCTACACTAAATATAATGCAATATACGGATTCCTTCCCACAGATCAATGTACATTTAATATCAACATCATTCATACTATATCTACCTTGGATATAATTTAATATACTGATCCCTTCCCACAGATCAATGTACATATAATAGTGAAATCGTTATTACTATATCTACATTAGGTATAATGTAGTGTATTGACTACATCCTACAGATCATTGTACATTTAATAACATCATTCATGCTATAGCTAAATTGGATATAATGTAATATACTGATCGCTTCCCACAGATCAAGGTAGCTACATTTAATAACAATATGATTATTACTATATCTACATGAGATATGATGTAATATACTAATCCCTGCCCACAGATCAATGTATATTTCATAGCGATATCATTATTACTATATCTACATTAGATATAATGTAATGTACTGATCACTGTCCACAGAAGAAGGTGCCTACATTTAATAACAATATCATCAGTACTATATCCCCATTACATATAATGTAATGTACTGATCACTGTCCACAGATCAAGGTGCCTACATTTAATAATAATATCATCAGTACTATATCCCCATTACATATAATGTAATATACGGATTACTTCCCACAGATCAATGTACATATAATAGCAATGTCGTTATTGCCATATCTACATTAGGTATAATGTAATATACTGATCCCTCCTCACAGATCTATGTACCTACATTTCATAAGAATATCATTATTACTATATCTACATTAGATATAATATAATATACTGATCCCTGTTCACAGATCAATGTACCTACATTTAATAACAATATCATTAGTACTATATCCACATTACATATAATATAATATACTGATCCCTTCCCACAGATCAATGTATATATAATAACAATATCATTATTACTATTTCTACATTGGATATAATGTATTATACTGATTCCTTCCCACAGATCAAGGTATCTACATTCAATAACAATATCATTATTACTATATCTACACTAAATATAATGCAATATACGGATTCCTTCCCACAGATCAATGTACATTTAATATCAACATCATTCATACTATATCTACCTTGGATATAATTTAATATACTGATCCCTTCCCACAGATCAATGTACATATAATAGTAAAATCGTTATTACTATATCTACATTAGGTATAATGTAGTGTATTGACTACATCCTACAGATCATTGTACATTTAATAACATCATTCATGCTATAGCTAAATTGGATATAATGTAATATACTGATCGCTTCCCACAGATCAAGGTAGCTACATTTAATAACAATATGATTATTACTATATCTACATGAGATATGATGTAATATCCTAATCGCTGCCCACAGATCAATGTATATTTCATAGCGATATCATTATTACTATATCTACATTAGATATAATGTAATGTACTGATCACTGTCCACAGAAGAAGGTGCCTACATTTAATAACAATATCATCAGTACTATATCCCCATTACATATAATGTAATGTACTGATCACTGTCCACAGATCAAGGTGCCTACATTTAATAATAATATCATCAGTACTATATCCCCATTACATATAATGTAATATACTGATCCCTTCCCACAGATCAATGTACATATAATAACAATATCATTATTACTATTTCTACATTAGATATAATGTAATATACTGATCCCTGCCCACAGATCAAGGTACCTACCTTTAATAACAATATCATTAGTACTATATCTACATTAGATATAATGTGATATACTGATTCCTTCCCACAGATCAAGGTATCTGCATTTAATAACAATAGCATTATTACTATATCTACACTAGATATAATGCAATATACGGATTCCTTCCTACAGGTCAATGTACATATAATAGCAAAATCGTTATTACTATAACTACATTAGATATAATGTAATATACTGAGTCCTTTCCTCAGATCAATGTACATTTAATATGGATATCATTATTACTATTTCTACATTAGATATAATGCAATATACTGATCCCTGCCCACAGATCAAGGTACCTACCTTTAATAACAATATCATTAGTACTATATCTACATTGGATATAATGTAATATACTGATTCCTTCCCACAGATCAATGTACATTTAATAACAACATCATTCATACTATATCCACATTGGATATAATGTAATATACTGATCACTTCCCACAGATCAATGTACATATAATAGCAAAATCGTTATTACTATATCTACATTAGGTATAATGTAATGTATTGATTACATCCAACAGATCATTGTACATTTAATAACATCATTCATGCTATAGCTAAATTGGATATAATGTAATATACTGATCCCTTCCCACAGATCAAGGTAGCTACATTTAATAACAATATCATTATTACTATATCTACATGAGATATGATGTAATATACTAATCCCTGCCCACAGATCAATGTATATTTAATAGCGATATCATTATTACTATATCTACATTAGATATAATGTAATGTACTGATCACTGTCCACAGATCAAGGAGCCTACATTTAATAACAATATCAGTATTACTACATCTACATTAGATATAATGTAATATACTGATCCCTGCCCACAGATCATTGTACCTACATTTAATAAGAATATCATTATTACTATATCCACATCACATATAATGTAATATACGGATTACTTCCCACAGATCAATGTACATATAATAGCAATGTCGTTATTGCCATATCTACATTAGGTATAATGTAATATACTGATCCCTCCTCACAGATCTATGTACCTACATTTCATAAGAATATCATTATTACTATATCTACATTAGATATAATATAATATACTGATCCCTGTTCACAGATCAATGTACCTACATTTAATAACAATATCATTAGTACTATATCCACATTACATATAATATAATATACTGATCCCTTCCCTCAGATCAATGTACATATAATAACAATATCATTATTACTATTTCTACATTAGATATAATGTATTATACTGATTCCTTCCCACAGATCAAGGTATCTACATTCAATAACAATATCATTATTACTATATCTACACTAAATATAATGCAATATACGGATTCCTTCCCACAGATCAATGTACATTTAATATCAACATCATTCATACTATATCTACCTTGGATATAATGTAATATACTGATCCCTTCCCACAGATCAGTGTACATATAATAGCAAAATCGTTATTACTATATCTACATTAGGTATAATGTAATGTATTGACTACATCCTACAGATCATTGTACATTTGATAACATCATTCATGCTATAGCTAAATTGGATATAATGTAATGTACTGATCCCTTCCCACAGATCAAGGTAGCTACATTTAATAACAGTATCATTATTACAATATCTACATGAGATATGATGTAATATACTAATCCCTGCCCACAGATCAATGTATATTTAATAGCGATATCATTATTACTATATCTACATTAGATACAATGTAGTATACTGATCACTGTCCACAGATCAAGGTGCCTACATTTAATAACAATATTATTATTACTACATCTACGTTAGATATAATGTAATATACTGATCCCTGCCCACAGACCAATGTACCTGCGTTTAATAAGAATATCATTAGTACTATATCCACATTACATATAATGTAATATACTGATTACTCCCCACAGGTCAATGTACATATAATAGCAATATCGTTATTGCCATATCTACATTAGGTATAATGTAATATACTGATCCCTCCTCACAGATCAATGTACCTACATTTCATAACAATATCATTATTACTACATATACAATACATATAAAGTAATATACTGATCCCTGCCCACAGTTCAATGTACCTATATTTAATAACAACATCATCCATACTATATCTACATGAGATATGATGTAATATACTAATCCCTGCCCACAGATCAATGTATATTTAATAGGGATATCATTATTACTATATCTACATTAGATATAATGTAATATACCTAGTCCTTTCCTCAGATCAATGTACATTTAATATGGATATCATTATTACTACATCTACATTAGATATAATGTAATATACCGATCCCTGCCCACAGATCAATGTACCTACATTTAAAAAGAATATCATTAGTACTATATCCACATTACATATAATGTAATATACTGATTACTTCCCACAGATCAATGTACATGTAATAGCAATATCGTTATTGCCATATCTACTTTAGGTATAATGTAATATACTGATCCCTGCTCACAGATCAATGCACCAACATTTCATAACAATATCATTATTACTATATCTACATTAGATATAATGTAATATACTTATCCCTGCCCACAGATCAAGGTACCTACCTTTAATAACAATATCATTAGTACTATATCCACATTAGATATAATATAATATACTGATCCCTTCCCACAGATCAATGTACATATAATACCAATATCATTATTACTATTTCTACATTAGATATATTGTAATATACTGATCCCTGCCCACAGATCAATGTACCTACCTTTAATAACAATATCATTAGTAGTATATCTACATTAGATATAATGTAATATACTGATTCCCTCCCACAGATCAAGGTATCTACATTTAATAACTGTATCATTATTACTATATCTACACTAGATATAATGTAATATACGGATTCCTTCCCACGGATCAATGTACATTTAATAACAACATCATTCATACTATATCTAAATTGGATATAATGTAATATACTGGTCCCTTCCCACAGGTCAATGTACATATAATAGCAAAATCGTTATTACTATACCTACATTAGGTATAATGTAATGTATTGACTACATCCTACAGATCATTGTACATTTAATAACATCATTCATGCTATAGCTAAATTGGATATAATGTAATATACTGATCCCTTCCCACAGATCACGGTAGCTACATTTAATAACAATATCATTATTACAATATCTACATGAGATATGATGTAATATACTAATCCCTGCCCACAGATCAATGTATATTTAATAGCGATATCATTATTACTATATCTACATTAGATATAATGTAATATACTGATCCCTGTCCACAGATCATTGTATCTACATTTAATAACAATATCATCAGTACTATATCCCCATTACATATAATGTAATATACTGATCCCTTCCCACAGATCAATGTACATATAATAACAATATCATTATTACTATTTCTACATTAGATATAATGTAATATACTGATCCCTGCCCACAGATCAAGGTACCTACCTTTAATAACAATATCATTAGTACTATTTCTACATTAGATATAATGCAATATACTGATCCCTGCCCACAGATCAAGGTACCTACCTTTAATAACAATATCATTAGTACTATATCTACATTGGATATAATGTAATATACTGATTCCTTCCCACAGATCAAGGTATATTTAATACCGATATCATTATTGCTATATCTACATTAGATATAATGTAATATACTGATCCCTGTCCACAGATCAAGGTACCTACATTTAATAACAATATAATTATTACTATATCTACATCAGATATAATGTAATATACTGACTCCTCCCCACAGATCAAGGTATCTGCATTTAATAACAATATCATTATTACTATTTCTACATTAGATATAATGTAATATACTGATCCCTGCCCACAGATCAAGGTATCTACCTTTAATAACAATATCATTAGTACTATATCCACATTACATATAATGTAATATACTGATCCCTTGCCACAGATCAATGTACATATAACAGTAAAATCGTTATTACTATAACTACATTAGATATAATGTAATATATCTAGTCCTTTCCTCAGATCAATGTACATTTAATATGGATATCATTATTACTATTTCTACATTAGATATAATGTGATAAACTGATTCCTTCCCACAGATCAAGGTATCTGCATTTAATAACAATATCATTAGTACTATATCTACATTAGATATAATGTAATATACTGATCCCTTCCCACAGATCAAGGTAGGTATATTTAATAACAATATCATTATTACTACATATACATTAGATATAAAGTAATATACTGATCTCTGCCCACAGTTCAATGTGCCTATATTTAATAACAACATCATCCATACTATATCTACATGAGATATGATGTAATATACTAATCCCGGCCCACAGATCATTGTATGTACATTTAATAACAATATCATTAGTACTATATGTACATTAGATATAATGTGATATACTGATTCCTTCCCACAGATCAAGGTATCTGCATTTAATAACAATAGCATTATTACTATATCTACACTAGATATAATGCAATATACGGATTCCCTCCTACAGGTCAATGAACATATAATAGCAAAATCGTTATTACTATGACTACATTAGATATAATGTAATATACTGAGTACTTTCCTCAGATCAATGTACATTTAATATGGATATCATTATTACTATCTCTACATTAGATATAATGCAATATACTGATCCCTGCCCACAGATCAAGGTACCTACCTTTAATAACAATATCATTAGTACTATATCTACATTAGATATAATGTAATATACTGATTCCTTCCCACAGATCAAGGTATCTACATTTAATAACAATATCATTATTACTATATCTACATTAAATATAATGCAATATACGGATTCCTTCCCACAGATCAGTGTACATATAATAGCAAAATCGTTATTACTATATCTACATTAGGTATAATGTAATGTATTGACTACATCCTACAGATCATTGTACATTTGATAACATCATTCATGCTATAGCTAAATTGGATATAATGTAATGTACTGATCCCTTCCCACAGATCAAGGTAGCTACATTTAATAACAGTATCATTATTACAATATCTACATGAGATATGATGTAATATACTAATCCCTGCCCACAGATCAATGTATATTTAATAGCGATATCATTATTACTATATCTACATTAGATACAATGTAGTATACTGATCACTGTCCACAGATCAAGGTGCCTACATTTAATAACAATATTATTATTACTACATCTACGTTAGATATAATGTAATATACTGATCCCTGCCCACAGACCAATGTACCTGCGTTTAATAAGAATATCATTAGTACTATATCCACATTACATATAATGTAATATACTGACTACTTCCCACAGGTCAATGTACATATAATAGCAATATCGTTATTGCCATATCTACATTAGGTATAATGTAATATACTGATCCCTGCCCACAGATCAAGGTAGCTACATTTAATAACAATATCATTATTACCACATCTACATTAGATATAAAGTAATATACTGATCCCTGCCCACAGTTCAATGTACCTATATTTAATAACAACATCATTCATACTATATCTACATGAGATATGATGTAATATACTAATCCCTGCCCACAGATCAATGTACCTACGTTTAATAAGAATATCATTAGTACTATATCCACATTACATATAATGTAATATACTGATTACTTCCCACAGGTCAATGTACATATAATAACAATATCATTATTACTTCATCTACATTAGATATAATGTAATATACTGATCCCTGCCCACAGATCAATGTACCTACATTTAATAACAATATCATTAGTACTATATCTACATTAGATATAATGTAATATACTGATTCCTTCCCACAGATCAATGTATATTTAATAGCGATATCATTATTACTATATCTACATTAGATACAATGTAGTATACTGATCACTGTCCACAGATCAAGGTGCCTACATTTAATAACAATATTATTATTACTACATCTACGTTAGATATAATGTAATATACTGATCCCTGCCCACAGACCAATGTACCTACGTTTAATAAGAATATCATTAGTACTATATCCACATTACATATAATGTAATATACTGATTACTTCCCACAGGTCAATGTACATATAATAACAATATCAGTATTACTACATCTACATTAGATATAATGTAATATACTGATCCCTGCCCACAGATCATTGTACCTACATTTAATAAGAATATCATTATTACTATATCCACATCACATATAATGTAATATACGGATTACTTCCCACAGATCAATGTACATATAATAGCAATGTCGTTATTGCCATATCTACATTAGGTATAATGTAATATACTGATCCCTCCTCACAGATCTATGTACCTACATTTCATAAGAATATCATTATTACTATATCTACATTAGATATAATATAATATACTGATCCCTGTTCACAGATCAATGTACCTACATTTAATAACAATATCATTAGTACTATATCCACATTACATATAATATAATATACTGATCCCTTCCCACAGATCAATGTACATATAATAACAATATCATTATTACTATTTCTACATTAGATATAATGTATTATACTGATTCCTTCCCACAGATCAAGGTATCTACATTCAATAACAATATCATTATTACTATATCTACACTAAATATAATGCAATATACGGATTCCTTCCCACAGATCAATGTACATTTAATATCAACATCATTCATACTATATCTACCTTGGATATAATTTAATATACTGATCCCTTCCCACAGATCAATGTACATATAATAGTAAAATCGTTATTACTATATCTACATTAGGTATAATGTAGTGTATTGACTACATCCTACAGATCATTGTACATTTAATAACATCATTCATGCTATAGCTAAATTGGATATAATGTAATATACTGATCGCTTCCCACAGATCAAGGTAGCTACATTTAATAACAATATGATTATTACTATATCTACATGAGATATGATGTAATATACTAATCCCTGCCCACAGATCAATGTATATTTCATAGCGATATCATTATTACTATATCTACATTAGATATAATGTAATGTACTGATCACTGTCCACAGAAGAAGGTGCCTACATTTAATAACAATATCATCAGTACTATATCCCCATTACATATAATGTAATGTACTGATCACTGTCCACAGATCAAGGTGCCTACATTTAATAATAATATCATCAGTACTATATCCCCATTACATATAATGTAATATACGGATTACTTCCCACAGATCAATGTACATATAATAGCAATGTCGTTATTGCCATATCTACATTAGGTATAATGTAATATACTGATCCCTCCTCACAGATCTATGTACCTACATTTCATAAGAATATCATTATTACTATATCTACATTAGATATAATATAATATACTGATCCCTGTTCACAGATCAATGTACCTACATTTAATAACAATATCATTAGTACTATATCCACATTACATATAATATAATATACTGATCCCTTCCCACAGATCAATGTACATATAATAACAATATCATTATTACTATTTCTACATTAGATATAATGTATTATACTGATTCCTTCCCACAGATCAAGGTATCTACATTCAATAACAATATCATTATTACTATATCTACACTAAATATAATGCAATATACGGATTCCTTCCCACAGATCAATGTACATTTAATATCAACATCATTCATACTATATCTACCTTGGATATAATTTAATATACTGATCCCTTCCCACAGATCAATGTACATATAATAGTAAAATCGTTATTACTATATCTACATTAGGTATAATGTAGTGTATTGACTACATCCTACAGATCATTGTACATTTAATAACATCATTCATGCTATAGCTAAATTGGATATAATGTAATATACTGATCGCTTCCCACAGATCAAGGTAGCTACATTTAATAACAATATGATTATTACTATATCTACATGAGATATGATGTAATATACTAATCCCTGCCCACAGATCAATGTATATTTCATAGCGATATCATTATTACTATATCTACATTAGATATAATGTAATGTACTGATCACTGTCCACAGAAGAAGGTGCCTACATTTAATAACCATATCATCAGTACTATATCCCCATTACATATAATGTAATGTACTGATCACTGTCCACAGATCAAGGTGCCTACATTTAATAATAATATCATCAGTACTATATCCCCATTACATATAATGTAATATACGGATTACTTCCCACAGATCAATGTACATATAATAGCAATGTCGTTATTGCCATATCTACATTAGGTATAATGTAATATACTGATCCCTCCTCACAGATCTATGTACCTACATTTCATAAGAATATCATTATTACTATATCTACATTAGATATAATATAATATACTGATCCCTGTTCACAGATCAATGTACCTACATTTAATAACAATATCATTAGTACTATATCCACATTACATATAATATAATATACTGATCCCTTCCCACAGATCAATGTACATATAATAACAATATCATTATTACTATTTCTACATTAGATATAATGTATTATACTGATTCCTTCCCACAGATCAAGGTATCTACATTCAATAACAATATCATTATTACTATATCTACACTAAATATAATGCAATATACGGATTCCTTCCCACAGATCAATGTACATTTAATATCAACATCATTCATACTATATCTACCTTGGATATAATTTAATATACTGATCCCTTCCCACAGATCAATGTACATATAATAGTGAAATCGTTATTACTATATCTACATTAGGTATAATGTAGTGTATTGACTACATCCTACAGATCATTGTACATTTAATAACATCATTCATGCTATAGCTAAATTGGATATAATGTAATATACTGATCGCTTCCCACAGATCAAGGTAGCTACATTTAATAACAATATGATTATTACTATATCTACATGAGATATGATGTAATATACTAATCCCTGCCCACAGATCAATGTATATTTCATAGCGATATCATTATTACTATATCTACATTAGATATAATGTAATGTACTGATCACTGTCCACAGAAGAAGGTGCCTACATTTAATAACAATATCATCAGTACTATATCCCCATTACATATAATGTAATGTACTGATCACTGTCCACAGATCAAGGTGCCTACATTTAATAATAATATCATCAGTACTATATCCCCATTACATATAATGTAATATACGGATTACTTCCCACAGATCAATGTACATATAATAGCAATGTCGTTATTGCCATATCTACATTAGGTATAATGTAATATACTGATCCCTCCTCACAGATCTATGTACCTACATTTCATAAGAATATCATTATTACTATATCTACATTAGATATAATATAATATACTGATCCCTGTTCACAGATCAATGTACCTACATTTAATAACAATATCATTAGTACTATATCCACATTACATATAATATAATATACTGATCCCTTCCCACAGATCAATGTATATATAATAACAATATCATTATTACTATTTCTACATTAGATATAATGTATTATACTGATTCCTTCCCACAGATCAAGGTATCTACATTCAATAACAATATCATTATTACTATATCTACACTAAATATAATGCAATATACGGATTCCTTCCCACAGATCAATGTACATTTAATATCAACATCATTCATACTATATCTACCTTGGATATAATTTAATATACTGATCCCTTCCCACAGATCAATGTACATATAATAGTAAAATCGTTATTACTATATCTACATTAGGTATAATGTAGTGTATTGACTACATCCTACAGATCATTGTACATTTAATAACATCATTCATGCTATAGCTAAATTGGATATAATGTAATATACTGATCGCTTCCCACAGATCAAGGTAGCTACATTTAATAACAATATGATTATTACTATATCTACATGAGATATGATGTAATATACTAATCGCTGCCCACAGATCAATGTATATTTCATAGCGATATCATTATTACTATATCTACATTAGATATAATGTAATGTACTGATCACTGTCCACAGAAGAAGGTGCCTACATTTAATAACAATATCATCAGTACTATATCCCCATTACATATAATGTAATGTACTGATCACTGTCCACAGATCAAGGTGCCTACATTTAATAATAATATCATCAGTACTATATCCCCATTACATATAATGTAATATACTGATCCCTTCCCACAGATCAATGTACATATAATAACAATATCATTATTACTATTTCTACATTAGATATAATGTAATATACTGATCCCTGCCCACAGATCAAGGTACCTACCTTTAATAACAATATCATTAGTACTATATCTACATTAGATATAATGTGATATACTGATTCCTTCCCACAGATCAAGGTATCTGCATTTAATAACAATAGCATTATTACTATATCTACACTAGATATAATGCAATATACGGATTCCTTCCTACAGGTCAATGTACATATAATAGCAAAATCGTTATTACTATAACTACATTAGATATAATGTAATATACTGAGTCCTTTCCTCAGATCAATGTACATTTAATATGGATATCATTATTACTATTTCTACATTAGATATAATGCAATATACTGATCCCTGCCCACAGATCAAGGTACCTACCTTTAATAACAATATCATTAGTACTATATCTACATTGGATATAATGTAATATACTGATTCCTTCCCACAGATCAATGTACATTTAATAACAACATCATTCATACTATATCTACATTGGATATAATGTAATATACTGATCACTTCCCACAGGTCAATGTACATATAATAGCAAAATCGTTATTACTATAACTGCATTAGATATAATGTAATATACTGAGTCCTTTCCTCAGATCAATGTACATTTAATATGGATATCATTGTTACTATTTCTACATTAGATATAATGTAATATACTGATCCCTGCCCACAGATCAAGGTACCTACCTTTAATAACAATATCATTAGTACTATATCTACATTGGATATAATGTAATATACTGATCCCTTCCCACAGATCAATGTACATATAATAGCAAAATCGTTATTACTATATCTACATTAGGTATAATGTAATGTATTGATTACATCCAACAGATCATTGTACATTTAATAACATCATTCATGCTATAGCTAAATTGGATATAATGTAATATACTGATCCCTTCCCACAGATCAAGGTAGCTACATTTAATAAGAATATCATTATTACTATATCTACATGAGATATGATGTAATATACTAATCCCTGCCCACAGATCAATGTATATTTAATAGCGATATCATTATTACTATATCTACATTAGATATAATGTAATGTACTGATCACTGTCCACAGATCAAGGAGCCTACATTTAATAACAATATCAGTATTACTACATCTACATTAGATATAATGTAATATACTGATCCCTGCCCACAGATCATTGTACCTACATTTAATAAGAATATCATTATTACTATATCCACATCACATATAATGTAATATACGGATTACTTCCCACAGATCAATGTACATATAATAGCAATGTCGTTATTGCCATATCTACATTAGGTATAATGTAATATACTGATCCCTCCTCACAGATCTATGTACCTACATTTCATAAGAATATCATTATTACTATATCTACATTAGATATAATATAATATACTGATCCCTGTTCACAGATCAATGTACCTACATTTAATAACAATATCATTAGTACTATATCCACATTACATATAATATAATATACTGATCCCTTCCCACAGATCAATGTACATATAATAACAATATCATTATTACTATTTCTACATTAGATATAATGTATTATACTGATTCCTTCCCACAGATCAAGGTATCTACATTCAATAACAATATCATTATTACTATATCTACACTAAATATAATGCAATATACGGATTCCTTCCCACAGATCAATGTACATTTAATATCAACATCATTCATACTATATCTACCTTGGATATAATTTAATATACTGATCCCTTCCCACAGATCAATGTACATATAATAGTAAAATCGTTATTACTATATCTACATTAGGTATAATGTAGTGTATTGACTACATCCTACAGATCATTGTACATTTAATAACATCATTCATGCTATAGCTAAATTGGATATAATGTAATATACTGATTCCTCCCCACAGATCAAGGTATCTGCATTTAATAACAATATCATTATTACTGTATCTACACTAGATATAATGCCATATACGGATTCCTTCCAACAGATCAATGTACATTTAATAACATCATTCATGCTACAGCTAAATTGGATATAATGTAATATACTGATCCCTTCCCACAGATCAAGGTAGCTACATTTAATAACAATATCTTTATTACTATATCTACACTAGATATAATGTAAATATACGGATTCCTTCCCACGGATCAATGTACATTTAATAACAACATCATTCATACTATATCTACATTGGATATAATGTAATATACTGATCCCTTCCCACAGGTCAATGTACATATAATAGCAAAATCGTTATTACTATAACTACATTAGATATAATGTAATATATCTAGTCCTTTCCTCAGATCAATGTACATTTAATATGGATATCATTATTACTATTTCTACATTAGATATAATGTAATATACTGATCCCTGCCCACAGATCAAGGTACCTACCTTCAATAACAATATCATTAGTACTATATCTACATTAGATATAATGTATTATACTGATCCCTTCCCACAGATCAAGGTAGCTACATTTAACAACAATATCGTTATTACTACATCAACATTAGATATAAAGTAATATACTGATCCCTGCCCACAATTCAATGTACCTATATTTAATAACAACATCATTCATACTATATCTACATGAGATATGATGTAATACACTAATCCCTGCCCACAGATCAATGTGTATTTAATAGCTATATCATTATTACTATATCTACATTAGATATAATGTAATGTACTGATCACTGTCCACAGATCAAGGTGCCTACATTTAATAACAATATCATCAGTACTATATCCCCATTACATATAATGTAATGTACTGATCACTGTGCACAGATCAAGGTGCCTACATTTAATAATAATATCATCAGTACTATATCCCCATTACATATAATGTAATATACTGATCCCTTCCCACAGATCAATGTACATATAATAACAATATCATTATTACTATTTCTACATTAGATATAATGTAATATACTGATCCCTGCCCACAGATCAAGGTACCTACCTTTAATAACAATATCATTAGTACTATATCTACATTAGATATAATGTGATAAACTGATTCCTTCCCACAGATCAAGGTATCTGCATTTAATAACAATAGCATTATTACTATATCTACACTAGATATAATGCAATATACGGATTCCTTCCTACAGGTCAATGTACATATAATAGCAAAATCGTTATTACTATAACTACATTAGATATAATGTAATATACTGAGTCCTTTCCTCAGATCAATGTACATTTAATATGGATATCATTATTACTATTTCTACATTAGATATAATGCAATATACTGATCCCTGCCCACAGATCAAGGTACCTACCTTTAATAACAATATCATTAGTACTATATCTACATTGGATATAATGTAATATACTGATTCCTTCCCACAGATCAAGGTATATTTAATACCGATATCATTATTGCTATATCTACATTAGATATAATGTAATATACTGATCCCTGTCCACAGATCAAGGTACCTACATTTAATAACAATATAATTATTACTATATCTACATTAGATATAATGTAATATACTGATTCCTCCCCACAGATCAAGGTATCTGCATTTAATAACAATATCATTATTACTGTATCTACACTAGATATAATGCCATATACGGATTCCTTCCAACAGATCAATGTACATTTAATAACATCATTCATGCTACAGCTAAATTGGATATAATGTAATATACTGATCCCTTCCCACAGATCAAGGTAGCTACATTTAATAACAATATCTTTATTACTATATCTACACTAGATATAATGTAATATACGGATTCCTTCCCACGGATCAATGTACATTTAATAACAACATCATTCATACTATATCTACATTGGATATAATGTAATATACTGATCCCTTCCCACAGGTCAATGTACATATAATAGCAAAATCGTTATTACTATAACTACATTAGATATAATGTAATATATCTAGTCCTTTCCTCAGATCAATGTACATTTAATATGGATATCATTATTACTATTTCTACAGTAGATATAATGTAATATACTGATCCCTGCCCACAGATCAAGGTACCTACCTTCAATAACAATATCATTAGTACTATATCTACATTAGATATAATGTAATATACTGATCCCTTCCCACAGATCAAGGTAGCTACATTTAACAACAATATCGTTATTACTACATCAACATTAGATATAAAGTAATATACTGATCCCTGCCCACAATTCAATGTACCTATATTTAATAACAACATCATTCATACTATATCTACATGAGATATGATGTAATACACTAATCCCTGCCCACAGATCAATGTATATTTAATAGCTATATCATTATTACTATATCTACATTAGATATAATGTAATATACTGATCCCTGTCCACAGATCAATGTACCTACATTTAATAACAATATCATTAGTACTATATCCACATTACATATAATGTAATATACTGATCCCTTGCCACAGATCAATGTACATATAATAGCAATATCATTATTACTATTTCTACATTAGATATAATGTAATATACTGATCCCTGCCCACAGATCAAGGTATCTACCTTTAATAACAATATCATTAGTACTATATCCACATTACATATAATATAATATACTGATCCCTTCCCACAGATCAATGTACATACAATAACAATATCATTATTACTATTTCTACATTAGATATAATCTAATATACTGATCCCTGCCCACAGATCAAGGTACCTAACTTTACTAACAATATCATTAGTACTATATCTACATTAGATATAATGTGATATACTGATTCCTTCCCACAGATCAAGCTATCTGCATTTAATAACAATATCATTAGTACTATATCTACATTAGATATAATGTAATATACTGATCCCTTCCCACAGATCAAGGTAGGTACATTTAATAACAATATCATTAGTACTATATCTACATTAGATATAATGTAATAGACTGATCCCTTCCCACAGATCAAGGTATATTTAATACCGATATCATTATTGCTATATCTACATTAGATATAATGTAATATACTGATCCCTGTCCACAGATCAAGGTACCTACATTTAATAACAATATAATTATTACTATATCTACATTAGATATAATGTAATATACTGATTCCTCCCCACAGATCAAGGTATCTGCATTTAATAACAATATCATTATTACTGTATCTACACTAGATATAATGTAATATACGGATTCCTTCCCACGGATCAATGTACATTTAATAACAACATCATTCATACTATATCTACATTGGATATAATGTAATATACTGATCCCTTCCCACAGGTCAATGTACATATAATAGCAAAATCGTTATTACTATAACTAGATTAGATATAATGTAATATATCTAGTCCTTTCCTCAGATCAATGTACATTTAACCGTTTGAGTCCCAAACAGCGCGATCGCGCTGTTGAGATTTTATGTCGAGAAAACCCAGCACATTTCGAGCATTGTGGACAACTGACGGTGCGTTAGCGATTGTCGAAGTCGCGCGCTCAGGTTTACTGATGCAGATTGGTATTTCTCGACATAAAATAAAACAAGCGCCATCGCGCTGCTTGGGTCTTTTCGTAGCCATTTAGAGAAAGCGCAAATGCGCTGTTTGGGATTCTTCGACAGTGTTTTTTCAATACCCCCTGGGACTCAAACGGTTAATATGGATATCATTATTACTATTTCTACATTAGATATAATGTAATATACTGATCCCTGCCCACAGATCAAGGTACCTACCTTCAATAACACTATCATTAGTACTATATCTACATTAGATATAATGTAATATACTGATTCCTTCCCACAGATCTCGGTATATTTAATACCGATATCATTATTGCTATATCTACATTAGATATAATGTAATATACTGATTCCTCCCCACAGATCAAGGTATCAGCATTTAATAACAATATCATTATTACTGTATCTACAGTAGATGTAATGCAATATACGGATTCCTTCCAACAGATCAAAGTACATTTAATAACATCATTCATGCTACAGCTAAATTGGATATAATGTAATATACTGATCCCTTCCCACAGGTCAAGGTAGGTACATTTAACAACAATATCGTTATTACTACATCAACATTAGATATAAAGTAATATACTGATCCCTGCCCACAATTCAATGTACCTATATTTAATAACAACATCATTCATACTATATCTACATGAGATATGATGTAATACACTAATCCCTGCCCACAGATCAATGTATATTTAATAGCTATATCATTATTACTATATCTACATTAGATATAATGTAATATACTGATCCCTGCCCACAGATCAAGGTATCTACCTTTAATAACAATATCATTAGTACTATATCCACATTACATATAATGTAATATACTGATCCCTTCCCACAGATCAAGGTAGGTATATTTAATAACAATATCATTATTACTACATATACATTACATATAAAGTAATATACTGATCCCTGCCCACAGATCAATGTACATACAATAACAATATCATTATTACTATTTCTACATTAGATATAATGTAATATACTGATCCCTGCCCACAGATCAAGGTACCTAACTTTACTAACAATATCATTAGTACTATATCTACATTAGATATAATGTGATATACTGATTCCTTCCCACAGATCAAGCTATCTGCATTTAATAACAATATCATTATTACTATATCTACATTAGATATAATGTAATGTACTGATCACTGTCCACTGATCAAGGTGCCTACATTTAATAACAATATCATCAGTACTATATCCCCATTACATATAATGTAATGTACTGATCACTGTCCACAGATCAAGGTGCCTACATTTAATAACAATATCATCAGTACTATATCCCCATTACATATAATGTAATATACTGATCCCTTCCCACAGATCAATGTACATATAATAACAATATCATTATTACTATTTCTACATTAGATATAATGCAATATACGGATTCCTTCCTACAGGTCAATGAACATATAATAGCAAAATCGTTATTACTATAACTACATTAGATATAATGTAATATACTGAGTACTTTCCTCAGATCAATGTACATTTAATATGGATATCATTATTACTATTTCTACATTAGATATAATGCAATATACTGATCCCTGCCCACAGATCAAGGTACCTACCTTTAATAACAATATCATTAGTACTATATCTACATTAGATATAATGTAATATACTGATTCCTTCCCACAGATCAAGGTATCTACATTTAATAACAATATCGTTATTACTATATCTACATTAAATATAATGCAATATACGGATTCCTTCCCACAGATCAATGTACATTTAATAACAACATCATTCATACTATATCTACCTTGGATATAATGTAATATACTGATCCCTTCCCACAGATCAGTGTACATATAATAGCAAAATCGTTATTACTATATCTACATTAGGTATAATGTAATGTATTGACTACATCCTACAGATCATTGTACATTTGATAACATCATTCATGCTATAGCTAAATTGGATATAATGTAATGTACTGATCCCTTCCCACAGATCAAGGTAGCTACATTTAATAACAGTATCATTATTACAATATCTACATGAGATATGATGTAATATACTAATCCCTGCCCACAGATCAATGTATATTTAATAGCGATATCATTATTACTATATCTACATTAGATACAATGTAGTATACTGATCACTG
Source organism: Osmia lignaria lignaria (assembly GCF_051020975.1). NCBI lineage: Eukaryota > Metazoa > Arthropoda > Insecta > Hymenoptera > Megachilidae > Osmia > Osmia lignaria. The sequence continues at coordinate 1,487,867 of NC_135041.1, forward strand.
TCCACAGATCAAGGTGCCTACATTTAATAACAATATTATTATTACTACATCTACGTTAGATATAATGTAATATACTGATCCCTGCCCACAGACCAATGTACCTGCGTTTAATAAGAATATCATTAGTACTATATCCACATTACATATAATGTAATATACTGATTACTTCCCACAGGTCAATGTACATATAATAGCAATATCGTTATTGCCATATCTACATTAGGTATAATGTAATATACTGATCCCTGCCCACAGATCAAGGTAGCTACATTTAATAACAATATCATTATTACCACATGTACATTAGATATAAAGTAATATACTGATCCCTGCCCACAGTTCAATGTACCTATATTTAATAACAACATCATTCATACTATATCTACATGAGATATGATGTAATATACTAATCCCTGCCCACAGATCAATGTACCTACGTTTAATAAGAATATCATTAGTACTATATCCACATTACATACAATGTAATATACTAATTACTTCCCACAGGTCAATGTACATATAATAGCAATATCGTTATTGCCATATCTACATTAGGTATAATGTAATGTATTGACTACATCCTACAGATCATTGTACATTTGATAACATCATTCATGCTATAGCTAAATTGGATATAATGTAATATACTGATCCCTTCCCACAGATCAAGGTAGCTACATTCAATAACAGTATCATTATTACAATATCTACATGAGATATGATGTAATATACTAATCCCTGCCCACAGATCAATGTATATTTAATAGCGATATCATTATTACTATATCTACATTAGATACAATGTAGTACACTGATCACTGTCCACAGATCAAGGTGCCTACATTTAATAACAATATCATTATTACTTCATCTACATTAGATATAATGTAATATACTGATCCCTGCCCACAGATCAATGTACCTACATTTAATAACAATATCATTAGTACTATATCTACATTAGATATAATGTAATATAATGATTCCTTCCCACAGATCTCGGTATCTACATTTAATAACAATATCATTATTACTATATCTACATTAAATATAATGCAATATACGGATTCCTTCCCACAGATCAATGTACATTTAATAACAACATCATTCATACTATATCTACCTTGGATATAATGTAATATACTGATCCCTTCCCACAGATCAGTGTACATATAATAGCAAAATCGTTATTACTATATCTACATTAGGTATAATGTAATGTATTGACTACATCCTACAGATCATTGTACATTTGATAACATCATTCATGCTATAGCTAAATTGGATATAATGTAATGTACTGATCCCTTCCCACAGATCAAGGTAGCTACATTTAATAACAGTATCATTATTACAATATCTACATGAGATATGATGTAATATACTAATCCCTGCCCACAGATCAATGTATATTTAATAGCGATATCATTATTACTATATCTACATTAGATACAATGTAGTATACTGATCACTGTCCACAGATCAAGGTGCCTACATTTAATAACAATATTATTATTACTACATCTACGTTAGATATAATGTAATATACTGATCCCTGCCCACAGACCAATGTACCTGCGTTTAATAAGAATATCATTAGTACTATATCCACATTACATATAATGTAATATACTGATTACTCCCCACAGGTCAATGTACATATAATAGCAATATCGTTATTGCCATATCTACATTAGGTATAATGTAATATACTGATCCCTCCTCACAGATCAATGTACCTACATTTCATAACAATATCATTATTACTACATATACAATACATATAAAGTAATATACTGATCCCTGCCCACAGTTCAATGTACCTATATTTAATAACAACATCATCCATACTATATCTACATGAGATATGATGTAATATACTAATCCCTGCCCACAGATCAATGTATATTTAATAGGGATATCATTATTACTATATCTACATTAGATATAATGTAATATACCTAGTCCTTTCCTCAGATCAATGTACATTTAATATGGATATCATTATTACTACATCTACATTAGATATAATGTAATATACCGATCCCTGCCCACAGATCAATGTACCTACATTTAAAAAGAATATCATTAGTACTATATCCACATTACATATAATGTAATATACTGATTACTTCCCACAGATCAATGTACATGTAATAGCAATATCGTTATTGCCATATCTACTTTAGGTATAATGTAATATACTGATCACTGCTCACAGATCAATGCACCTACCTTTAATAACAATATCATTAGTAGTATATCTACATTAGATATAATGTAATATACTGATTCCCTCCCACAGATCAAGGTATCTACATTTAATAACTGTATCATTATTACTATATCTACACTAGATATAATGTAATATACGGATTCCTTCCCACGGATCAATGTACATTTAATAACAACATCATTCATACTATATCTACATTGGATATAATGTAATATACTGGTCCCTTCCCACAGGTCAATGTACATATAATAGCAAAATCGTTATTACTATACCTACATTAGGTATAATGTAATGTATTGACTACATCCTACAGATCATTGTACATTTAATAACATCATTCATGCTATAGCTAAATTGGATATAATGTAATATACTGATCCCTTCCCACAGATCACGGTAGCTACATTTAATAACAATATCATTATTACAATATCTACATGAGATATGATGTAATATACTAATCCCTGCCCACAGATCAATGTATATTTAATAGCGATATCATTATTACTATATCTACATTAGATACAATGTAGTATACTGATCACTGTCCACAGATCAAGGTGCCTACATTTAATAACAATATTATTATTACTACATCTACGTTAGATATAATGTAATATACTGATCCCTGCCCACAGACCAATGTACCTACGTTTAATAAGAATATCATTAGTACTATACCCACATTACATATAATGTAATATACTGATTACTTCCCACAGGTCAATGTACATATAATAGCAATATCGTTATTGCCATATCTACATTAGGTATAATGTAATATACTGATCCCCCCTCACAGATCAATGTACCTGCATTTCATAACAATATCATTATTACTACATATACAATACATATAAGGTAATATACTGATCCCTGCCCACAGTTCAATGTACCTATATTTAATAACAACATCATCCATACTATATCTACATGAGATATGATGTAATATACTAATCCCTGCCCACAGATCAATGTACATATAATAGCAAAATCGTTATTACTATATCTACATTAGGTATAATGTAATGTATTGACTACATCCTACAGATCATTGTACATTTAATAACATCATTCACGCTACAGCTAAATTGGATATAATGTAATATACTGATCACTTCCCACAGATCAAGGTAGCTACATTTAATAACAATATCATTATTACTATATCCTCATGCGATATGATGTAATATACTAATCCCTGCCCACAGATCAATGTATATTTAATAGGGATATCATTATTACTACATCTACATTAGATATAATGTAATATACCGATCCCTGCCCACAGATCAATGTACCTACATTTAATAAGAATATCATTAGTACTATATCCACATTACATATAATGTAATATACTGATTACTTCCCACAGATCAATGTACATGTAATAGCAATATCGTTATTGCCATATCTACTTTAGGTATAATGTAATATACTGATCCCTGCTCACAGATCAATGCACCAACATTTCATAACACAATCATTATTACTATATCTACATTAGATATAATGTAATATACTTATCCCTGCCCACAGATCAAGGTACCTACCTTTAATAACAATATCATTAGTACTATATCCACATTAGATATAATATAATATACTGATCCCGTCCCACAGATCAATGTACATATAATAACAATATCATTATTACTATTTCTACATTAGATATATTGTAATATACTGATCCCTGCCCACAGATCAATGTACCTACCTTTAATAACAATATCATTAGTAGTATATCTACATTAGATATAATGTAATATACTGATTCCCTCCCACAGATCAAGGTATCTACATTTAATAACTGTATCATTATTACTATATCTACACTAGATATAATGTAATATACGGATTCCTTCCCACGGATCAATGTACATTTAATAACAACATCATTCATACTATATCTACATTGGATATAATGTAATATACTGGTCCCTTCCCACAGGTCAATGTACATATAATAGCAAAATCGTTATTACTATACCTACATTAGGTATAATGTAATGTATTGACTACATCCTACAGATCATTGTACATTTAATAACATCATTCATGCTATAGCTAAATTGGATATAATGTAATATACTGATCCCTTCCCACAGATCACGGTAGCTACATTTAATAACAATATCATTATTACAATATCTACATGAGATATGATGTAATATACTAATCCCTGCCCACAGATCAATGTATATTTAATAGCGATATCATTATTACTATATCTACATTAGATACAATGTAGTATACTGATCACTGTCCACAGATCAAGGTGCCTACATTTAATAACAATATTATTATTACTACATCTACGTTAGATATAATGTAATATACTGATCCCTGCCCACAGACCAATGTAACTACGTTTAATAAGAATATCATTAGTACTATATCCACATTACATATAATGTAATATACTGATTACTTCCCACAGGTCAATGTACATATAATAGCAATATCGTTATTGCCATATCTACATTAGGTATAATGTAATATACTGATCCCTCCTCACAGATCAATGTACCTACATTTCATAACAATATCATTATTACTACATATACAATACATATAAAGTAATATACTGATCCCTGCCCACAGTTCAATGTACCTATATTTAATAACAACATCATCCATACTATATCTACATGAGATATGATGTAATATACTAATCCCTGCCCACAGATCAATGTACCTACGTTTAATAAGAATATCATTAGTACTATATCCACATTACATATAATGTAATATACTGATTACTTCCCACAGGTCAATGTACATATAATAGCAATATCGTTATTGCCATATCTACATTAGGTATAATGTAATGTATTGACTACATCCTACAGATCATTGTACATTTGATAACATCATTCATGCTGTAGCTAAATTGGATATAATGTAATATACTGATCCCTTCCCACAGATCAATGTACCTACATTTAATAACAATATCATTAGTACTATATCTACATTAGATATAATGTAATATACTGATTCCTTCCCACAGATCACGGTATATTTAATACCGATATCATTATTGCTATATCTACATTAGATATAATGTAATATACTGATTCCTCCCCACAGATCAAGGTATCTACATTTATTAACAATATCATTATTACTGTAGCTGCACTAAATATAATGCAATATACGGATTCCTTCCCACAGATCAATGTATATTTAATAACAACATCATTCCTACTATATCTACCTTGGATATGATGTAATATACTGATCCCTTCCCACAGATCAATGTACATATAATAGCAAAATCGTTATTACTATATCTACATTAGGTATAATGTAATGTATTGATTACATCCAACAGATCATTGTACATTTAATAACATCATTCATGCTATAGCTAAATTGGATATAATGTAATATACTGATCCCTTCCCACAGATCAAGGTAGCTACATTTAATAACAATATCATTATTACTATATCTACATGAGATATGATGTAATATACTAATCCCTGCCCACAGATCAATGTATATTTAATAGCGATATCATTATTACTATATCTACATTAGATATAATGTAATGTACTGATCACTGTCCACAGATCAAGGAGCCTACATTTAATAACAATATCAGTATTACTACATCTACATTAGATATAATGTAATATACTGATCCCTGCCCACAGATCATTGTACCTACATTTAATAAGAATATCATTATTACTATATCCACATCACATATAATGTAATATACGGATTACTTCCCACAGATCAATGTACATATAATAGCAATGTCGTTATTGCCATATCTACATTAGGTATAATGTAATATACTGATCCCTCCTCACAGATCTATGTACCTACATTTCATAAGAATATCATTATTACTATATCTACATTAGATATAATGTAATATACTGATCCCTGCCCACATATCAAGGTACCTACCTTTAATAACAATATCATTAGTACTATATCTACATTAGATATAATGTAATATACTGATCCCTTCGCACAGATCAAGGTAGCTACATTTAACAACAACATCATTCATACTATATCTACATTGGATATAATGTAATATACTGATCCCTTCCCACAGATCAATGTACATATAATAGCAAAACCGTTAATACTATATCTACATTAGGTATAATGTAATGTATTGACTACAGCGCACAGATCATTGTACATTTAATAACATCATTCATGCTATAGCTAAATTAGATATAATGTAATATACTGATCCCTTCCCACAGATCAAGGTAGCTACATTTAATAACAATATCATTATTACTATATCTACATGAGATATGATGTAATATACTAATCCCTGCCCACAGACCAATGTACATATAATAACAATATCATTATTACTATTTCTACATTAGATATAATGTAATATACTGATCCCTGCCCACAGATCAAGGTAGCTACATTTAATAACAATATCATTATTACCACATCTACATTAGATATAAAGTAATATACTGATCCCTGCCCACAGTTCAATGTACCTGTATTGAATAACAACATCATTCATACTACATCTACATGAGATATGATGTAATATACTAATCCCTGCCCACAGATCAATGTATATTTACTACCGATATCATTATTACTATATCTACATTAGATATAATGTAATATACTGATCCCTGTCCACAGATCATTGTATCTACATTTAATAACAATATCATCAGTACTATATCCCCATTACATATAATGTAATATACTGATCCCTTCCCACAGATCAATGTACATATAATAACAATATCATTATTACTATTTCTACATTAGATATAATGTAATATACTGATCCCTGCCCACAGATCAAGGTACCTACCTTTAATAACAATATCATTAGTACTATTTCTACATTAGATATAATGCAATATACTGATCCCTGCCCACAGATCAAGGTACCTACCTTTAATAACAATATCATTAGTACTATATCTACATTGGATATAATGTAATATACTGATTCCTTCCCACAGATCAAGGTATATTTAATACCGATATCATTATTGCTATATCTACATTAGATATAATGTAATATACTGATCCCTGTCCACAGATCAAGGTACCTACATTTAATAACAATATAATTATTACTATATCTACATCAGATATAATGTAATATACTGACTCCTCCCCACAGATCAAGGTATCTGCATTTAATAACAATATCATTATTACTATTTCTACATTAGATATAATGTAATATACTGATCCCTGCCCACAGATCAAGGTATCTACCTTTAATAACAATATCATTAGTACTATATCCACATTACATATAATGTAATATACTGATCCCTTGCCACAGATCAATGTACATATAATAGTAAAATCGTTATTACTATAACTACATTAGATATAATGTAATATATCTAGTCCTTTCCTCAGATCAATGTACATTTAATATGGATATCATTATTACTATTTCTACATTAGATATAATGTGATAAACTGATTCCTTCCCACAGATCAAGGTATCTGCATTTAATAACAATATCATTAGTACTATATCTACATTAGATATAATGTAATATACTGATCCCTTCCCACAGATCAAGGTAGGTATATTTAATAACAATATCATTATTACTACATATACATTAGATATAAAGTAATATACTGATCTCTGCCCACAGTTCAATGTGCCTATATTTAATAACAACATCATCCATACTATATCTACATGAGATATGATGTAATATACTAATCCCGGCCCACAGATCATTGTATGTACATTTAATAACAATATCATTAGTACTATATGTACATTAGATATAATGTGATATACTGATTCCTTCCCACAGATCAAGGTATCTGCATTTAATAACAATAGCATTATTACTATATCTACACTAGATATAATGCAATATACGGATTCCCTCCTACAGGTCAATGAACATATAATAGCAAAATCGTTATTACTATGACTACATTAGATATAATGTAATATACTGAGTACTTTCCTCAGATCAATGTACATTTAATATGGATATCATTATTACTATCTCTACATTAGATATAATGCAATATACTGATCCCTGCCCACAGATCAAGGTACCTACCTTTAATAACAATATCATTAGTACTATATCTACATTAGATATAATGTAATATACTGATTCCTTCCCACAGATCAAGGTATCTACATTTAATAACAATATCATTATTACTATATCTACATTAAATATAATGCAATATACGGATTCCTTCCCACAGATCAATGTACATTTAATAACAACATCATTCATACTATATCTACCTTGGATATAATGTAATATACTGATCCCTTCCCACAGATCAGTGTACATATAATAGCAAAATCGTTATTACTATATCTACATTAGGTATAATGTAATGTATTGACTACATCCTACAGATCATTGTACATTTGATAACATCATTCATGCTATAGCTAAATTGGATATAATGTAATGTACTGATCCCTTCCCACAGATCAAGGTAGCTACATTTAATAACAGTATCATTATTACAATATCTACATGAGATATGATGTAATATACTAATCCCTGCCCACAGATCAATGTATATTTAATAGCGATATCATTATTACTATATCTACATTAGATACAATGTAGTATACTGATCACTGTCCACAGATCAAGGTGCCTACATTTAATAACAATATTATTATTACTACATCTACGTTAGATATAATGTAATATACTGATCCCTGCCCACAGACCAATGTACCTGCGTTTAATAAGAATATCATTAGTACTATATCCACATTACATATAATGTAATATACTGATTACTTCCCACAGGTCAATGTACATATAATAGCAATATCGTTATTGCCATATCTACATTAGGTATAATGTAATATACTGATCCCTGCCCACAGATCAAGGTAGCTACATTTAATAACAATATCATTATTACCACATCTACATTAGATATAAAGTAATATACTGATCCCTGCCCACAGTTCAATGTACCTATATTTAATAACAACATCATTCATACTATATCTACATGAGATATGATGTAATATACTAATCCCTGCCCACAGATCAATGTACCTACGTTTAATAAGAATATCATTAGTACTATATCCACATTACATATAATGTAATATACTGATTACTTCCCACAGGTCAATGTACATATAATAACAATATCATTATTACTTCATCTACATTAGATATAATGTAATATACTGATCCCTGCCCACAGATCAATGTACCTACATTTAATAACAATATCATTAGTACTATATCTACATTAGATATAATGTAATATACTGATTCCTTCCCACAGATCAATGTATATTTAATAGCGATATCATTATTACTATATCTACATTAGATACAATGTAGTATACTGATCACTGTCCACAGATCAAGGTGCCTACATTTAATAACAATATTATTATTACTACATCTACGTTAGATATAATGTAATATACTGATCCCTGCCCACAGACCAATGTACCTACGTTTAATAAGAATATCATTAGTACTATATCCACATTACATATAATGTAATATACTGATTACTTCCCACAGGTCAATGTACATATAATAACAATATCATTATTACTTCATCTACATTAGATATAATGTAATATACTGATCCCTGCCCACAGATCAATGTACCTACATTTAATAACAATATCATTAGTACTATATCTACATTAGATATAATGTAATATACTGATTCCTTCCCACAGATCACGGTATATTTAATACCGATATCATTATTGCTATATCTACATTAGATATAATGTAATATACTGATTCCTACCCACAGATCAAGCTATCAGCATTTAATAACAATATCATTATTACTGTATCTACAGTAGATGTAATGCAATATACGGATTCCTTCCAACAGATCAAAGTACATTTAATAACATCATTCATGCTACAGCTAAATTGGATATAATGTAATATACTGATCCCTTCCCACACGTCAAGGTAGTTACATTTAATAACAATATCTTTATTACTATATCTACACTAGATATAATGTAATATACGGATTCCTTCCCACGGATCAATGTACATTTAATAACAACATCATTCATACTATATCTACATTGGATATAATGTAATACACTAATCCCTGCCCACAGATCAACGTATATATAATAGCAAAATCGTTATTACTATATCTACATTAGATATAATGTAATATACTGATCCCTGTCCACAGATCATTGTATCTACATTTAATAACAATATCATTAGTACTATATGTACATTAGATATAATGTGATATACTGATCCCTTCCCACAGATCAGTGTACATATAATAGCAAAATCGTTATTACTATATCTACATTAGGTATAATGTAATGTATTGACTACATCCTACAGATCATTGTACATTTGATAACATCATTCATGCTATAGCTAAATTGGATATAATGTAATGTACTGATCCCTTCCCACAGATCAAGGTAGCTACATTTAATAACAGTATCATTATTACAATATCTACATGAGATATGATGTAATATACCAATCCCTGCCCACAGGTCAATGTATATTCAATAGCGATATCATTATTACTATATCTACATTAGATACAATGTAGTATACTGATCACTGTCCACAGATCAAGGTGCCTACATTTAATAACAATATTATTATTACTACATCTACGTTAGATATAATGTAATATACTGATCCCTGCCCACAGACCAATGTACCTACGTTTAATAAGAATATCATTAGTACTATATCCACATTACATATAATGTAATATACTGATTACTTCCCACAGGTCAATGTACATATAATAGCAATATCGTTATTGCCATATCTACATTAGGTATAATGTAATATACTGATCCCTCCTCACAGATCAATGTACCTACATTTCATAACAATACCATTATTACTACATATACAATACATATAAAGTAATATACTGATCCCTGCCCACAGTTCAATGTACCTATATTTAATAACAACATCATCCATACTATATCTACATGAGATATGATGTAATATACTAATCCCTGCCCACATATCAATGTACATATAATAGCAAAATCGTTATTACTATATCTACATTAGGTATAATGTATTGTATTCACTACATCCTACAGATCATTGTACATTTAATAACATCATTCACGCTACAGCTAAATTGGATATAATGTAATATACTGATCACTTCCCACAGATCAAGGTAGCTACATTTAATAACAATATCATTATTACTATATCCTCATGCGATATGATGTAATATACTAATCCCTGCCCACAGATCAATGTATATTTAATAGGGATATCATTATTACTATATCTACATTAGATATAATGTAATATACCTAGTCCTTTCCTCAGATCAATGTACATTTAATATGGATATCATTATTACTACATCTACATTAGATATAATGTAATATACCGATCCCTGCCCACAGATCAATGTACCTACATTTAATAAGAATATCATTAGTACTATATCCACATTACATATAATGTAATATACTGATTACTTCCCACAGATCAATGTACATGTAATAGCAATATCGTTATTGCCATATCTACTTTAGGTATAATGTAATATACTGATCCCTGCTCACAGATCAATGCACCAACATTTCATAACAATATCATTATTACTATATCTACATTAGATATAATGTAATATACTTATCCCTGCCCACAGATCAAGGTACCTACCTTTAATAACAATATCATTAGTACTATATCCACATTAGATATAATATAATATACTGATCCCTTCCCACAGATCAATGTACATATAATAACAATATCATTATTACTATTTCTACATTAGATATATTGTAATATACTGATCCCTGCCCACAGATCAATGTACCTACCTTTAATAACAATATCATTAGTAGTATATCTACATTAGATATAATGTAATATACTGATTCCCGCCCACAGATCAAGGTATCTACATTTAATAACTGTATCATTATTACTATATCTACACTAGATATAATGTAATATACGGATTCCTTCCCACGGATCAATGTACATTTAATAACAACATCATTCATACTATATCTACATTGGATATAATGTAATATACTGGTCCCTTCCCACAGGTCAATGTACATATAATAGCAAAATCGTTATTACTATACCTACATTAGGTATAATGTAATGTATTGACTACATCCTACAGATCATTGTACATTTAATAACATCATTCATGCTATAGCTAAATTGGATATAATGTAATATACTGATCCCTTCCCACAGATCACGGTAGCTACATTTAATAACAATATCATTATTACAATATCTACATGAGATATGATGTAATATACTAATCCCTGCCCACAGATCAATGCATATTTAATAGCGATATCATTATTACTATATCTACATTAGATACAATGTAGTATACTGATCACTGTCCACAGATCAAGGTGCCTACATTTAATAACAATATTATTATTACTACATCTACGTTAGATATAATGTAATATACTGATCCCTGCCCACAGACCAATGAAACTACGTTTAATAAGAATATCATTAGTACTATATCCACATTACATATAATGTAATATACTGATTACTTCCCACAGGTCAATGTACATATAATAGCAATATCGTTATTGCCATATCTACATTAGGTATAATGTAATATACTGATCCCTCCTCACAGATCAATGTACCTACATTTCATAACAATATCATTATTACTACATATACAATACATATAAAGTAATATACTGATCCCTGCCCACAGTTCAATGTACCTATATTTAATAACAACATCATCCATACTATATCTACATGAGATATGATGTAATATACTAATCCCTGCCCACAGATCAATGTACCTACGTTTAATAAGAATATCATTAGTACTATATCCACATTACATATAATGTAATATACTGATTACTTCCCACAGGTCAATGTACATATAATAGCAATATCGTTATTGCCATATCTACATTAGGTATAATGTAATGTATTGACTACATCCTACAGATCATTGTACATTTGATAACATCATTCATGCTGTAGCTAAATTGGATATAATGTAATATACTGATCCCTTCCCACAGATCAATGTACCTACATTTAATAAGAATATCATTAGTACTATATCTACATTAGATATAATGTAATATACTGATTCCTTCCCACAGAGCACGGTATATTTAATACCGATATCATTATTGCTATATCTACATTAGATATAATGTAATATACTGATTCCTCCCCACAGATCAAGGTATCTACATTTATTAACAATATCATTATTACTGTAGCTGCACTAAATATAATGCAATATACGGATTCCTTCCCACAGATCAATGTATATTTAATAACAACATCATTCCTACTATATCTACCTTGGATATGATGTAATATACTGATCCCTTCCCACAGATCAATGTACATATAATAGCAAAATCGTTATTACTATATCTACATTAGGTATAATGTAATGTATTGATTACATCCAACAGATCATTGTACATTTAATAACATCATTCATGCTATAGCTAAATTGGATATAATGTAATATACTGATCCCTTCCCACAGATCAAGGTAGCTACATTTAATAACAGTATCATTATTACAATATCTACATGAGATATGATGTAATATACTAATCCCTGCCCACAGATAAATGTATATTTAATAGCGATATCATTATTACTATATCTACATTAGATACAATGTAGTATACTGATCACTGTCCACAGATCAAGGTGCCTACATTTAATAACAATATTATTATTACTACATCTACGTTAGATATAATGTAATATACTGATCCCTGCCCACAGACCAATGTACCTGCGTTTAATAAGAATATCATTAGTACTATATCCACATTACATATAATGTAATATACTGATTACTTCCCACAGGTCAATGTACATATAATAGCAATATCGTTATTGCCATATCTACATTAGGTATAATGTAATATACTGATCCCTGCCCACAGATCAATGTACCTACGTTTAATAAGAATATCATTAGTACTATATCCACATTACATATAATGTAATATACTGATTACTTCCCACAGGTCAATGTACATATAATAACAATATCATTATTACTTCATCTACATTAGATATAATGTAACATACTGATCCCTGTCCACAGATCATTGTATCTACATTTAATAACAATATCATTAGTACTATATGTACATTAGGTATAATGTAATATACTGATCCCTCCTCACAGATCAATGTACCTACATTTCATAACAATATCATTATTACTACATATACAATACATATAAAGTAATATACTGATCCCTGCCCACAGTTCAATGTACCTATATTTAATAACAACATCATCCATACTATATCTACATGAGATATGATGTAATATACTAATCCCTGCCCACAGATCAATGTACCTACGTTTAATAAGAATATCATTAGTACTATATCCACATTACATATAATGTAATATACTGATTACTTCCCACAGGTCAATGTACATATAATAGCAATATCGTTATTGCCATATCTACATTAGGTATAATGTAATGTATTGACTACATCCTACAGATCATTGTACATTTGATAACATCATTCATGCTGTAGCTAAATTGGATATAATGTAATATACTGATCCCTTCCCACAGATCAATGTACCTACATTTAATAACAATATCATTAGTACTATATCTACATTAGATATAATGTAATATACTGATTCCTTCCCACAGATCACGGTATATTTAATACCGATATCATTATTGCTATATCTACATTAGATATAATGTAATATACTGATTCCTCCCCACAGATCAAGGTATCTACATTTATTAACAATATCATTATTACTGTAGCTGCACTAAATATAATGCAATATACGGATTCCTTCCCACAGATCAATGTATATTTAATAACAACATCATTCCTACTATATCTACCTTGGATATGATGTAATATACTGATCCCTTCCCACAGATCAATGTACATATAATAGCAAAATCGTTATTACTATATCTACATTAGGTATAATGTAATGTATTGATTACATCCAACAGATCATTGTACATTTAATAACATCATTCATGCTATAGCTAAATTGGATATAATGTAATATACTGATCCCTTCCCACAGATCAAGGTAGCTACATTTAATAACAATATCATTATTACTATATCTACATGAGATATGATGTAATATACTAATCCCTGCCCACAGATCAATGTATATTTAATAGCGATATCATTATTACTATATCTACATTAGATATAATGTAATGTACTGATCACTGTCCACAGATCAAGGAGCCTACATTTAATAACAATATCAGTATTACTACATCTACATTAGATATAATGTAATATACTGATCCCTGCCCACAGATCATTGTACCTACATTTAATAAGAATATCATTATTACTATATCCACATCACATATAATGTAATATACGGATTACTTCCCACAGATCAATGTACATATAATAGCAATGTCGTTATTGCCATATCTACATTAGGTATAATGTAATATACTGATCCCTCCTCACAGATCTATGTACCTACATTTCATAAGAATATCATTATTACTATATCTACATTAGATATAATGTAATATACTGATCCCTGCCCACATATCAAGGTACCTACCTTTAATAACAATATCATTAGTACTATATCTACATTAGATATAATGTAATATACTGATCCCTTCGCACAGATCAAGGTAGCTACATTTAACAACAACATCATTCATACTATATCTACATTGGATATAATGTAATATACTGATCCCTTCCCACAGATCAATGTACATATAATAGCAAAACCGTTAATACTATATCTACATTAGGTATAATGTAATGTATTGACTACAGCGCACAGATCATTGTACATTTAATAACATCATTCATGCTATAGCTAAATTAGATATAATGTAATATACTGATCCCTTCCCACAGATCAAGGTAGCTACATTTAATAACAATATCATTATTACTATATCTACATTAGATATAATGTAATATACTGATCCCTGCCCACAGATCAAGGTACCTACCTTTAATAACAATATCATTAGTACTATATCTACATTAGATATAATGTGATAAACTGATTCCTTCCCACAGATCAAGGTATCTGCATTTAATAACAATAGCATTATTACTATATCTACACTAGATATAATGCAATATACGGATTCCTTCCTACACGTCAATGTACATATAATAGCAAAATCGTTATTACTATAACTACATTAGATATAATGTAATATACTGAGTCCTTTCCTCAGATCAATGTACATTTAATATGGATATCATTAGTACTATTTCTACATTAGATATAATGCAATATACTGATCCCTGCCCACAGATCAAGGTACCTACCTTTAATAACAATATCATTAGTACTATATCTACATTGGATATAATGTAATATACTGATCCCTTCCCACAGATCAATGTACATATAATAGCAAAATCGTTATTACTATATCTACATTAGGTATAATGTAATTTATTGACTACATCGTACAGATCATTGTACATTTAATAACATCATTCATGCTATAGCTAAATTAGATATAATGTAATATACTGATCCCTTCCCACAGATCAATGTACATTTAATAACAACATCATTCATACTATATCTACATTGGATATAATGTAATATACTGATCACTTCCCACAGGTCAATGTACATATAATAGCAAAATCGTTATTACTATAACTGCATTAGATATAATGTAATATACTGAGTCCTTTCCTCAGATCAATGTACATTTAATATGGATATCATTGTTACTATTTCTACATTAGATATAATGTAATATACTGATCCCTGCCCACAGATCAAGGTACCTACCTTTAATAACAATATCATTAGTACTATATCTACATTGGATATAATGTAATATACTGATCCCTTCCCACAGATCAATGTACATATAATAGCAAAATCGTTATTACTATATCTACATTAGGTATAATGTAATGTATTGATTACATCCAACAGATCATTGTACATTTAATAACATCATTCATGCTATAGCTAAATTGGATATAATGTAATATACTGATCCCTTCCCACAGATCAAGGTAGCTACATTTAATAACAATATCATTATTACTATATCTACATGAGATATGATGTAATATACTAATCCCTGCCCACAGATCAATGTATATTTAATAGCGATATCATTATTACTATATCTACATTAGATATAATGTAATGTACTGATCACTGTCCACAGATCAAGGAGCCTACATTTAATAACAATATCAGTATTACTACATCTACATTAGATATAATGTAATATACTGATCCCTGCCCACAGATCATTGTACCTACATTTAATAAGAATATCATTATTACTATATCCACATCACATATAATGTAATATACGGATTACTTCCCACAGATCAATGTACATATAATAGCAATGTCGTTATTGCCATATCTACATTAGGTATAATGTAATATACTGATCCCTCCTCACAGATCTATGTACCTACATTTCATAAGAATATCATTATTACTATATCTACATTAGATATAATATAATATACTGATCCCTGTTCACAGATCAATGTACCTACATTTAATAACAATATCATTAGTACTATATCCACATTACATATAATATAATATACTGATCCCTTCCCACAGATCAATGTATATATAATAACAATATCATTATTACTATTTCTACATTGGATATAATGTATTATACTGATTCCTTCCCACAGATCAAGGTATCTACATTCAATAACAATATCATTATTACTATATCTACACTAAATATAATGCAATATACGGATTCCTTCCCACAGATCAATGTACATTTAATATCAACATCATTCATACTATATCTACCTTGGATATAATTTAATATACTGATCCCTTCCCACAGATCAATGTACATATAATAGTAAAATCGTTATTACTATATCTACATTAGGTATAATGTAGTGTATTGACTACATCCTACAGATCATTGTACATTTAATAACATCATTCATGCTATAGCTAAATTGGATATAATGTAATATACTGATCGCTTCCCACAGATCAAGGTAGCTACATTTAATAACAATATGATTATTACTATATCTACATGAGATATGATGTAATATCCTAATCGCTGCCCACAGATCAATGTATATTTCATAGCGATATCATTATTACTATATCTACATTAGATATAATGTAATGTACTGATCACTGTCCACAGAAGAAGGTGCCTACATTTAATAACAATATCATCAGTACTATATCCCCATTACATATAATGTAATGTACTGATCACTGTCCACAGATCAAGGTGCCTACATTTAATAATAATATCATCAGTACTATATCCCCATTACATATAATGTAATATACTGATCCCTTCCCACAGATCAATGTACATATAATAACAATATCATTATTACTATTTCTACATTAGATATAATGTAATATACTGATCCCTGCCCACAGATCAAGGTACCTACCTTTAATAACAATATCATTAGTACTATATCTACATTAGATATAATGTGATATACTGATTCCTTCCCACAGATCAAGGTATCTGCATTTAATAACAATAGCATTATTACTATATCTACACTAGATATAATGCAATATACGGATTCCTTCCTACAGGTCAATGTACATATAATAGCAAAATCGTTATTACTATAACTACATTAGATATAATGTAATATACTGAGTCCTTTCCTCAGATCAATGTACATTTAATATGGATATCATTATTACTATTTCTACATTAGATATAATGCAATATACTGATCCCTGCCCACAGATCAAGGTACCTACCTTTAATAACAATATCATTAGTACTATATCTACATTGGATATAATGTAATATACTGATTCCTTCCCACAGATCAATGTACATTTAATAACAACATCATTCATACTATATCCACATTGGATATAATGTAATATACTGATCACTTCCCACAGGTCAATGTACATATAATAGCAAAATCGTTATTACTATAACTGCATTAGATATAATGTAATATACTGAGTCCTTTCCTCAGATCAATGTACATTTAATATGGATATCATTGTTACTATTTCTACATTAGATATAATGTAATATACTGATCCCTGCCCACAGATCAAGGTACCTACCTTTAATAACAATATCATTAGTACTATATCTACATTGGATATAATGTAATATACTGATCCCTTCCCACAGATCAATGTACATATAATAGCAAAATCGTTATTACTATATCTACATTAGGTATAATGTAATGTATTGATTACATCCAACAGATCATTGTACATTTAATAACATCATTCATGCTATAGCTAAATTGGATATAATGTAATATACTGATCCCTTCCCACAGATCAAGGTAGCTACATTTAATAACAATATCATTATTACTATATCTACATGAGATATGATGTAATATACTAATCCCTGCCCACAGATCAATGTATATTTAATAGCGATATCATTATTACTATATCTACATTAGATATAATGTAATGTACTGATCACTGTCCACAGATCAAGGAGCCTACATTTAATAACAATATCAGTATTACTACATCTACATTAGATATAATGTAATATACTGATCCCTGCCCACAGATCATTGTACCTACATTTAATAAGAATATCATTATTACTATATCCACATCACATATAATGTAATATACGGATTACTTCCCACAGATCAATGTACATATAATAGCAATGTCGTTATTGCCATATCTACATTAGGTATAATGTAATATACTGATCCCTCCTCACAGATCTATGTACCTACATTTCATAAGAATATCATTATTACTATATCTACATTAGATATAATATAATATACTGATCCCTGTTCACAGATCAATGTACCTACATTTAATAACAATATCATTAGTACTATATCCACATTACATATAATATAATATACTGATCCCTTCCCTCAGATCAATGTACATATAATAACAATATCATTATTACTATTTCTACATTAGATATAATGTATTATACTGATTCCTTCCCACAGATCAAGGTATCTACATTCAATAACAATATCATTATTACTATATCTACACTAAATATAATGCAATATACGGATTCCTTCCCACAGATCAATGTACATTTAATATCAACATCATTCATACTATATCTACCTTGGATATAATGTAATATACTGATCCCTTCCCACAGATCAGTGTACATATAATAGCAAAATCGTTATTACTATATCTACATTAGGTATAATGTAATGTATTGACTACATCCTACAGATCATTGTACATTTGATAACATCATTCATGCTATAGCTAAATTGGATATAATGTAATGTACTGATCCCTTCCCACAGATCAAGGTAGCTACATTTAATAACAGTATCATTATTACAATATCTACATGAGATATGATGTAATATACTAATCCCTGCCCACAGATCAATGTATATTTAATAGCGATATCATTATTACTATATCTACATTAGATACAATGTAGTATACTGATCACTGTCCACAGATCAAGGTGCCTACATTTAATAACAATATTATTATTACTACATCTACGTTAGATATAATGTAATATACTGATCCCTGCCCACAGACCAATGTACCTGCGTTTAATAAGAATATCATTAGTACTATATCCACATTACATATAATGTAATATACTGATTACTCCCCACAGGTCAATGTACATATAATAGCAATATCGTTATTGCCATATCTACATTAGGTATAATGTAATATACTGATCCCTCCTCACAGATCAATGTACCTACATTTCATAACAATATCATTATTACTACATATACAATACATATAAAGTAATATACTGATCCCTGCCCACAGTTCAATGTACCTATATTTAATAACAACATCATCCATACTATATCTACATGAGATATGATGTAATATACTAATCCCTGCCCACAGATCAATGTATATTTAATAGGGATATCATTATTACTATATCTACATTAGATATAATGTAATATACCTAGTCCTTTCCTCAGATCAATGTACATTTAATATGGATATCATTATTACTACATCTACATTAGATATAATGTAATATACCGATCCCTGCCCACAGATCAATGTACCTACATTTAAAAAGAATATCATTAGTACTATATCCACATTACATATAATGTAATATACTGATTACTTCCCACAGATCAATGTACATGTAATAGCAATATCGTTATTGCCATATCTACTTTAGGTATAATGTAATATACTGATCCCTGCTCACAGATCAATGCACCAACATTTCATAACAATATCATTATTACTATATCTACATTAGATATAATGTAATATACTTATCCCTGCCCACAGATCAAGGTACCTACCTTTAATAACAATATCATTAGTACTATATCCACATTAGATATAATATAATATACTGATCCCTTCCCACAGATCAATGTACATATAATACCAATATCATTATTACTATTTCTACATTAGATATATTGTAATATACTGATCCCTGCCCACAGATCAATGTACCTACCTTTAATAACAATATCATTAGTAGTATATCTACATTAGATATAATGTAATATACTGATTCCCTCCCACAGATCAAGGTATCTACATTTAATAACTGTATCATTATTACTATATCTACACTAGATATAATGTAATATACGGATTCCTTCCCACGGATCAATGTACATTTAATAACAACATCATTCATACTATATCTACATTGGATATAATGTAATATACTGGTCCCTTCCCACAGGTCAATGTACATATAATAGCAAAATCGTTATTACTATACCTACATTAGGTATAATGTAATGTATTGACTACATCCTACAAATCATTGTACATTTAATAACATCATTCATGCTATAGCTAAATTGGATATAATGTAATATACTGATCCCTTCCCACAGATGAATGTATATTTAATAGGGATATCATTATTACTATATCTACATTAGATATAATGTAATATACCTAGTCCTTTCCTCAGATCAATGTACATTTAATATGGATATCATTATTACTACATCTACATTAGATATAATGTAATATACCGATCCCTGCCCACAGATCAATGTACCTACATTTAATAAGAATATCATTAGTACTATATCCACATTACATATAATGTAATATACTGATTACTTCCCACAGATCAATGTACATGTAATAGCAATATCGTTATTGCCATATCTACTTTAGGTATAATGTAATATACTGATCCCTGCTCACAGATCAATGCACCAACATTTCATAACACTATCATTATTACTATATCTACATTAGATATAATGTAATATACTTATCCCTGCCCACAGATCAAGGTACCTACCTTTAATAACAATATCATTAGTACTATATCCACATTAGATATAATATAATATACTGATCCCTTCCCACAGATCAATGTACATATAATAACAATATCATTATTACTATTTCTACATTAGATATATTGTAATATACTGATCCCTGCCCACAGATCAATGTACCTACCTTTAATAACAATATCATTAGTAGTATATCTACATTAGATATAATGTAATATACTGATTCCCTCCCACAGATCAAGGTATCTACATTTAATAACTGTATCATTATTACTATATCTACACTAGATATAATGTAATATACGGATTCCTTCCCACGGATCAATGTACATTTAATAACAACATCATTCATACTATATCTACATTGGATATAATGTAATATACTGGTCCCTTCCCACAGGTCAATGTACATATAATAGCAAAATCGTTATTACTATACCTACATTAGGTATAATGTAATGTATTGACTACATCCTACAGATCATTGTACATTTAATAACATCATTCATGCTATAGCTAAATTGGATATAATGTAATATACTGATCCCTTCCCACAGATCACGGTAGCTACATTTAATAACAATATCATTATTACAATATCTACATGAGATATGATGTAATATACTAATCCCTGCCCACAGATCAATGTATATTTAATAGCGATATCATTATTACTATATCTACATTAGATACAATGTAGTATACTGATCACTGTCCACAGATCAAGGTGCCTACATTTAATAACAATATTATTATTACTACATCTACGTTAGATATAATGTAATATACTGATCCCTGCCCACAGACCAATGTAACTACGTTTAATAAGAATATCATTAGTACTATATCCACATTACATATAATGTAATATACTGATTACTTCCCACAGGTCAATGTACATATAATAGCAATATCGTTATTGCCATATCTACATTAGGTATAATGTAATATACTGATCCCTCCTCACAGATCAATGTACCTACATTTCATAACAATATCATTATTACTACATATACAATACATATAAAGTAATATACTGATCCCTGCCCACAGTTCAATGTACCTATATTTAATAACAACATCATCCATACTATATCTACATGAGATATGATGTAATATACTAATCCCTGCCCACAGATCAATGTACCTACGTTTAATAAGAATATCATTAGTACTATATCCACATTACATATAATGTAATATACTGATTACTTCCCACAGGTCAATGTACATATAATAGCAATATCGTTATTGCCATATCTACATTAGGTATAATGTAATGTATTGACTACATCCTACAGATCATTGTACATTTGATAACATCATTCATGCTGTAGCTAAATTGGATATAATGTAATATACTGATCCCTTCCCACAGATCAATGTACCTACATTTAATAACAATATCATTAGTACTATATCTACATTAGATATAATGTAATATACTGATTCCTTCCCACAGATCACGGTATATTTAATACCGATATCATTATTGCTATATCTACATTAGATATAATGTAATATACTGATTCCTCCCCACAGATCAAGGTATCTACATTTATTAACAATATCATTATTACTGTAGCTGCACTAAATATAATGCAATATACGGATTCCTTCCCACAGATCAATGTATATTTAATAACAACATCATTCCTACTATATCTACCTTGGATATGATGTAATATACTGATCCCTTCCCACAGATCAATGTTCATATAATAGCAAAATCGTTATTACTATATCTACATTAGGTATAATGTAATGTATTGATTACATCCAACAGATCATTGTACATTTAATAACATCATTCATGCTATAGCTAAATTGGATATAATGTAATATACTGATCCCTTCCCACAGATCAAGGTAGCTACATTTAATAACAATATCATTATTACTATATCTACATGAGATATGATGTAATATACTAATCCCTGCCCACAGATCAATGTATATTTAATAGCGATATCATTATTACTATATCTACATTAGATATAATGTAATGTACTGATCACTGTCCACAGATCAAGGAGCCTACATTTAATAACAATATCAGTATTACTACATCTACATTAGATATAATGTAATATACTGATCCCTGCCCACAGATCATTGTACCTACATTTAATAAGAATATCATTATTACTATATCCACATCACATATAATGTAATATACGGATTACTTCCCACAGATCAATGTACATATAATAGCAATGTCGTTATTGCCATATCTACATTAGGTATAATGTAATATACTGATCCCTCCTCACAGATCTATGTACCTACATTTCATAAGAATATCATTATTACTATATCTACATTAGATATAATGTAATATACTGATCCCTGCCCACATATCAAGGTACCTACCTTTAATAACAATATCATTAGTACTATATCTACATTAGATATAATGTAATATACTGATCCCTTCGCACAGATCAAGGTAGCTACATTTAACAACAACATCATTCATACTATATCTACATTGGATATAATGTAATATACTGATCCCTTCCCACAGATCAATGTACATATAATAGCAAAACCGTTAATACTATATCTACATTAGGTATAATGTAATGTATTGACTACAGCGCACAGATCATTGTACATTTAATAACATCATTCATGCTATAGCTAAATTAGATATAATGTAATATACTGATCCCTTCCCACAGATCAAGGTAGCTACATTTAATAACAATATCATTATTACTATATCTACATGAGATATGATGTAATATACTAATCCCTGCCCACAGACCAATGTATATTTATAAGCGATATCATTATTACTATATCTACATTAGATATAATGTAATGTACTGATCACTGTCCACAGATCAAGGTGCCTACATTTAATAACAATATCATTATTACCACATCTACATTAGATATAAAGTAATATACTGATCCCTGCCCACAGTTCAATGTACCTGTATTGAATAACAACATCATTCATACTATATCTACATGAGATATGATGTAATATACTAATCCCTGCCCACAGATCAATGTATATTTACTACCGATATCATTATTACTATATCTACATTAGATATAATGTAATATACTGATCCCTGTCCACAGATCATTGTATCTACATTTAATAACAATATCATCAGTACTATATCCCCATTACATATAATGTAATATACTGATCCCTTCCCACAGATCAATGTACATATAATAACAATATCATTATTACTATTTCTACATTAGATATAATGTAATATACTGATCCCTGCCCACAGATCAAGGTACCTACCTTTAATAACAATATCATTAGTACTATTTCTACATTAGATATAATGCAATATACTGATCCCTGCCCACAGATCAAGGTACCTACCTTTAATAACAATATCATTAGTACTATATCTACATTGGATATAATGTAATATACTGATTCCTTCCCACAGATCAAGGTATATTTAATACCGATATCATTATTGCTATATCTACATTAGATATAATGTAATATACTGATCCCTGTCCACAGATCAAGGTACCTACATTTAATAACAATATAATTATTACTATATCTACATCAGATATAATGTAATATACTGACTCCTCCCCACAGATCAAGGTATCTGCATTTAATAACAATATCATTATTACTATTTCTACATTAGATATAATGTAATATACTGATCCCTGCCCACAGATCAAGGTATCTACCTTTAATAACAATATCATTAGTACTATATCCACATTACATATAATGTAATATACTGATCCCTTGCCACAGATCAATGTACATATAATAGTAAAATCGTTATTACTATAACTACATTAGATATAATGTAATATATCTAGTCCTTTCCTCAGATCAATGTACATTTAATATGGATATCATTATTACTATTTCTACATTAGATATAATGTGATAAACTGATTCCTTCCCACAGATCAAGGTATCTGCATTTAATAACAATATCATTAGTACTATATCTACATTAGATATAATGTAATATACTGATCCCTTCCCACAGATCAAGGTAGGTATATTTAATAACAATATCATTATTACTACATATACATTAGATATAAAGTAATATACTGATCTCTGCCCACAGTTCAATGTGCCTATATTTAATAACAACATCATCCATACTATATCTACATGAGATATGATGTAATATACTAATCCCGGCCCACAGATCATTGTATGTACATTTAATAACAATATCATTAGTACTATATGTACATTAGATATAATGTGATATACTGATTCCTTCCCACAGATCAAGGTATCTGCATTTAATAACAATAGCATTATTACTATATCTACACTAGATATAATGCAATATACGGATTCCCTCCTACAGGTCAATGAACATATAATAGCAAAATCGTTATTACTATGACTACATTAGATATAATGTAATATACTGAGTACTTTCCTCAGATCAATGTACATTTAATATGGATATCATTATTACTATCTCTACATTAGATATAATGCAATATACTGATCCCTGCCCACAGATCAAGGTACCTACCTTTAATAACAATATCATTAGTACTATATCTACATTAGATATAATGTAATATACTGATTCCTTCCCACAGATCAAGGTATCTACATTTAATAACAATATCATTATTACTATATCTACATTAAATATAATGCAATATACGGATTCCTTCCCACAGATCAATGTACATTTAATAACAACATCATTCATACTATATCTACCTTGGATATAATGTAATATACTGATCCCTTCCCACAGATCAGTGTACATATAATAGCAAAATCGTTATTACTATATCTACATTAGGTATAATGTAATGTATTGACTACATCCTACAGATCATTGTACATTTGATAACATCATTCATGCTATAGCTAAATTGGATATAATGTAATGTACTGATCCCTTCCCACAGATCAAGGTAGCTACATTTAATAACAGTATCATTATTACAATATCTACATGAGATATGATGTAATATACTAATCCCTGCCCACAGATCAATGTATATTTAATAGCGATATCATTATTACTATATCTACATTAGATACAATGTAGTATACTGATCACTGTCCACAGATCAAGGTGCCTACATTTAATAACAATATTATTATTACTACATCTACGTTAGATATAATGTAATATACTGATCCCTGCCCACAGACCAATGTACCTGCGTTTAATAAGAATATCATTAGTACTATATCCACATTACATATAATGTAATATACTGATTACTTCCCACAGGTCAATGTACATATAATAGCAATATCGTTATTGCCATATCTACATTAGGTATAATGTAATATACTGATCCCTGCCCACAGATCAAGGTAGCTACATTTAATAACAATATCATTATTACCACATCTACATTAGATATAAAGTAATATACTGATCCCTGCCCACAGTTCAATGTACCTATATTTAATAACAACATCATTCATACTATATCTACATGAGATATGATGTAATATACTAATCCCTGCCCACAGATCAATGTACCTACGTTTAATAAGAATATCATTAGTACTATATCCACATTACATATAATGTAATATACTGATTACTTCCCACAGGTCAATGTACATATAATAACAATATCATTATTACTTCATCTACATTAGATATAATGTAATATACTGATCCCTGCCCACAGATCAATGTACCTACATTTAATAACAATATCATTAGTACTATATCTACATTAGATATAATGTAATATACTGATTCCTTCCCACAGATCAATGTATATTTAATAGCGATATCATTATTACTATATCTACATTAGATACAATGTAGTATACTGATCACTGTCCACAGATCAAGGTGCCTACATTTAATAACAATATTATTATTACTACATCTACGTTAGATATAATGTAATATACTGATCCCTGCCCACAGACCAATGTACCTACGTTTAATAAGAATATCATTAGTACTATATCCACATTACATATAATGTAATATACTGATTACTTCCCACAGGTCAATGTACATATAATAACAATATCAGTATTACTACATCTACATTAGATATAATGTAATATACTGATCCCTGCCCACAGATCATTGTACCTACATTTAATAAGAATATCATTATTACTATATCCACATCACATATAATGTAATATACGGATTACTTCCCACAGATCAATGTACATATAATAGCAATGTCGTTATTGCCATATCTACATTAGGTATAATGTAATATACTGATCCCTCCTCACAGATCTATGTACCTACATTTCATAAGAATATCATTATTACTATATCTACATTAGATATAATATAATATACTGATCCCTGTTCACAGATCAATGTACCTACATTTAATAACAATATCATTAGTACTATATCCACATTACATATAATATAATATACTGATCCCTTCCCACAGATCAATGTACATATAATAACAATATCATTATTACTATTTCTACATTAGATATAATGTATTATACTGATTCCTTCCCACAGATCAAGGTATCTACATTCAATAACAATATCATTATTACTATATCTACACTAAATATAATGCAATATACGGATTCCTTCCCACAGATCAATGTACATTTAATATCAACATCATTCATACTATATCTACCTTGGATATAATTTAATATACTGATCCCTTCCCACAGATCAATGTACATATAATAGTAAAATCGTTATTACTATATCTACATTAGGTATAATGTAGTGTATTGACTACATCCTACAGATCATTGTACATTTAATAACATCATTCATGCTATAGCTAAATTGGATATAATGTAATATACTGATCGCTTCCCACAGATCAAGGTAGCTACATTTAATAACAATATGATTATTACTATATCTACATGAGATATGATGTAATATACTAATCCCTGCCCACAGATCAATGTATATTTCATAGCGATATCATTATTACTATATCTACATTAGATATAATGTAATGTACTGATCACTGTCCACAGAAGAAGGTGCCTACATTTAATAACAATATCATCAGTACTATATCCCCATTACATATAATGTAATGTACTGATCACTGTCCACAGATCAAGGTGCCTACATTTAATAATAATATCATCAGTACTATATCCCCATTACATATAATGTAATATACGGATTACTTCCCACAGATCAATGTACATATAATAGCAATGTCGTTATTGCCATATCTACATTAGGTATAATGTAATATACTGATCCCTCCTCACAGATCTATGTACCTACATTTCATAAGAATATCATTATTACTATATCTACATTAGAT
The DNA here is from genome assembly GCF_051020975.1 of Osmia lignaria lignaria. NCBI lineage: Eukaryota > Metazoa > Arthropoda > Insecta > Hymenoptera > Megachilidae > Osmia > Osmia lignaria. The sequence goes on from NC_135041.1 coordinate 1,517,642, forward strand.
ATAATATAATATACTGATCCCTGTTCACAGATCAATGTACCTACATTTAATAACAATATCATTAGTACTATATCCACATTACATATAATATAATATACTGATCCCTTCCCACAGATCAATGTACATATAATAACAATATCATTATTACTATTTCTACATTAGATATAATGTATTATACTGATTCCTTCCCACAGATCAAGGTATCTACATTCAATAACAATATCATTATTACTATATCTACACTAAATATAATGCAATATACGGATTCCTTCCCACAGATCAATGTACATTTAATATCAACATCATTCATACTATATCTACCTTGGATATAATTTAATATACTGATCCCTTCCCACAGATCAATGTACATATAATAGTAAAATCGTTATTACTATATCTACATTAGGTATAATGTAGTGTATTGACTACATCCTACAGATCATTGTACATTTAATAACATCATTCATGCTATAGCTAAATTGGATATAATGTAATATACTGATCGCTTCCCACAGATCAAGGTAGCTACATTTAATAACAATATGATTATTACTATATCTACATGAGATATGATGTAATATACTAATCCCTGCCCACAGATCAATGTATATTTCATAGCGATATCATTATTACTATATCTACATTAGATATAATGTAATGTACTGATCACTGTCCACAGAAGAAGGTGCCTACATTTAATAACCATATCATCAGTACTATATCCCCATTACATATAATGTAATGTACTGATCACTGTCCACAGATCAAGGTGCCTACATTTAATAATAATATCATCAGTACTATATCCCCATTACATATAATGTAATATACGGATTACTTCCCACAGATCAATGTACATATAATAGCAATGTCGTTATTGCCATATCTACATTAGGTATAATGTAATATACTGATCCCTCCTCACAGATCTATGTACCTACATTTCATAAGAATATCATTATTACTATATCTACATTAGATATAATATAATATACTGATCCCTGTTCACAGATCAATGTACCTACATTTAATAACAATATCATTAGTACTATATCCACATTACATATAATATAATATACTGATCCCTTCCCACAGATCAATGTACATATAATAACAATATCATTATTACTATTTCTACATTAGATATAATGTATTATACTGATTCCTTCCCACAGATCAAGGTATCTACATTCAATAACAATATCATTATTACTATATCTACACTAAATATAATGCAATATACGGATTCCTTCCCACAGATCAATGTACATTTAATATCAACATCATTCATACTATATCTACCTTGGATATAATTTAATATACTGATCCCTTCCCACAGATCAATGTACATATAATAGTGAAATCGTTACTACTATATCTACATTAGGTATAATGTAGTGTATTGACTACATCCTACAGATCATTGTACATTTAATAACATCATTCATGCTATAGCTAAATTGGATATAATGTAATATACTGATCGCTTCCCACAGATCAAGGTAGCTACATTTAATAACAATATGATTATTACTATATCTACATGAGATATGATGTAATATACTAATCCCTGCCCACAGATCAATGTATATTTCATAGCGATATCATTATTACTATATCTACATTAGATATAATGTAATGTACTGATCACTGTCCACAGAAGAAGGTGCCTACATTTAATAACAATATCATCAGTACTATATCCCCATTACATATAATGTAATGTACTGATCACTGTCCACAGATCAAGGTGCCTACATTTAATAATAATATCATCAGTACTATATCCCCATTACATATAATGTAATATACGGATTACTTCCCACAGATCAATGTACATATAATAGCAATGTCGTTATTGCCATATCTACATTAGGTATAATGTAATATACTGATCCCTCCTCACAGATCTATGTACCTACATTTCATAAGAATATCATTATTACTATATCTACATTAGATATAATATAATATACTGATCCCTGTTCACAGATCAATGTACCTACATTTAATAACAATATCATTAGTACTATATCCACATTACATATAATATAATATACTGATCCCTTCCCACAGATCAATGTATATATAATAACAATATCATTATTACTATTTCTACATTAGATATAATGTATTATACTGATTCCTTCCCACAGATCAAGGTATCTACATTCAATAACAATATCATTATTACTATATCTACACTAAATATAATGCAATATACGGATTCCTTCCCACAGATCAATGTACATTTAATATCAACATCATTCATACTATATCTACCTTGGATATAATTTAATATACTGATCCCTTCCCACAGATCAATGTACATATAATAGTAAAATCGTTATTACTATATCTACATTAGGTATAATGTAGTGTATTGACTACATCCTACAGATCATTGTACATTTAATAACATCATTCATGCTATAGCTAAATTGGATATAATGTAATATACTGATTCCTCCCCACAGATCAAGGTATCTGCATTTAATAACAATATCATTATTACTGTATCTACACTAGATATAATGCCATATACGGATTCCTTCCAACAGATCAATGTACATTTAATAACATCATTCATGCTACAGCTAAATTGGATATAATGTAATATACTGATCCCTTCCCACAGATCAAGGTAGCTACATTTAATAACAATATCTTTATTACTATATCTACACTAGATATAATGTAAATATACGGATTCCTTCCCACGGATCAATGTACATTTAATAACAACATCATTCATACTATATCTACATTGGATATAATGTAATATACTGATCCCTTCCCACAGGTCAATGTACATATAATAGCAAAATCGTTATTACTATAACTACATTAGATATAATGTAATATATCTAGTCCTTTCCTCAGATCAATGTACATTTAATATGGATATCATTATTACTATTTCTACATTAGATATAATGTAATATACTGATCCCTGCCCACAGATCAAGGTACCTACCTTCAATAACAATATCATTAGTACTATATCTACATTAGATATAATGTATTATACTGATCCCTTCCCACAGATCAAGGTAGCTACATTTAACAACAATATCGTTATTACTACATCAACATTAGATATAAAGTAATATACTGATCCCTGCCCACAATTCAATGTACCTATATTTAATAACAACATCATTCATACTATATCTACATGAGATATGATGTAATACACTAATCCCTGCCCACAGATCAATGTGTATTTAATAGCTATATCATTATTACTATATCTACATTAGATATAATGTAATGTACTGATCACTGTCCACAGATCAAGGTGCCTACATTTAATAACAATATCATCAGTACTATATCCCCATTACATATAATGTAATGTACTGATCACTGTGCACAGATCAAGGTGCCTACATTTAATAATAATATCATCAGTACTATATCCCCATTACATATAATGTAATATACTGATCCCTTCCCACAGATCAATGTACATATAATAACAATATCATTATTACTATTTCTACATTAGATATAATGTAATATACTGATCCCTGCCCACAGATCAAGGTACCTACCTTTAATAACAATATCATTAGTACTATATCTACATTAGATATAATGTGATAAACTGATTCCTTCCCACAGATCAAGGTATCTGCATTTAATAACAATAGCATTATTACTATATCTACACTAGATATAATGCAATATACGGATTCCTTCCTACAGGTCAATGTACATATAATAGCAAAATCGTTATTACTATAACTACATTAGATATAATGTAATATACTGAGTCCTTTCCTCAGATCAATGTACATTTAATATGGATATCATTATTACTATTTCTACATTAGATATAATGCAATATACTGATCCCTGCCCACAGATCAAGGTACCTACCTTTAATAACAATATCATTAGTACTATATCTACATTGGATATAATGTAATATACTGATTCCTTCCCACAGATCAAGGTATATTTAATACCGATATCATTATTGCTATATCTACATTAGATATAATGTAATATACTGATCCCTGTCCACAGATCAAGGTACCTACATTTAATAACAATATAATTATTACTATATCTACATTAGATATAATGTAATATACTGATTCCTCCCCACAGATCAAGGTATCTGCATTTAATAACAATATCATTATTACTGTATCTACACTAGATATAATGCCATATACGGATTCCTTCCAACAGATCAATGTACATTTAATAACATCATTCATGCTACAGCTAAATTGGATATAATGTAATATACTGATCCCTTCCCACAGATCAAGGTAGCTACATTTAATAACAATATCTTTATTACTATATCTACACTAGATATAATGTAATATACGGATTCCTTCCCACGGATCAATGTACATTTAATAACAACATCATTCATACTATATCTACATTGGATATAATGTAATATACTGATCCCTTCCCACAGGTCAATGTACATATAATAGCAAAATCGTTATTACTATAACTACATTAGATATAATGTAATATATCTAGTCCTTTCCTCAGATCAATGTACATTTAATATGGATATCATTATTACTATTTCTACAGTAGATATAATGTAATATACTGATCCCTGCCCACAGATCAAGGTACCTACCTTCAATAACAATATCATTAGTACTATATCTACATTAGATATAATGTAATATACTGATCCCTTCCCACAGATCAAGGTAGCTACATTTAACAACAATATCGTTATTACTACATCAACATTAGATATAAAGTAATATACTGATCCCTGCCCACAATTCAATGTACCTATATTTAATAACAACATCATTCATACTATATCTACATGAGATATGATGTAATACACTAATCCCTGCCCACAGATCAATGTATATTTAATAGCTATATCATTATTACTATATCTACATTAGATATAATGTAATATACTGATCCCTGTCCACAGATCAATGTACCTACATTTAATAACAATATCATTAGTACTATATCCACATTACATATAATGTAATATACTGATCCCTTGCCACAGATCAATGTACATATAATAGCAATATCATTATTACTATTTCTACATTAGATATAATGTAATATACTGATCCCTGCCCACAGATCAAGGTATCTACCTTTAATAACAATATCATTAGTACTATATCCACATTACATATAATATAATATACTGATCCCTTCCCACAGATCAATGTACATACAATAACAATATCATTATTACTATTTCTACATTAGATATAATGTAATATACTGATCCCTGCCCACAGATCAAGGTACCTAACTTTACTAACAATATCATTAGTACTATATCTACATTAGATATAATGTGATATACTGATTCCTTCCCACAGATCAAGCTATCTGCATTTAATAACAATATCATTAGTACTATATCTACATTAGATATAATGTAATATACTGATCCCTTCCCACAGATCAAGGTAGGTACATTTAATAACAATATCATTAGTACTATATCTACATTAGATATAATGTAATAGACTGATCCCTTCCCACAGATCAAGGTATATTTAATACCGATATCATTATTGCTATATCTACATTAGATATAATGTAATATACTGATCCCTGTCCACAGATCAAGGTACCTACATTTAATAACAATATAATTATTACTATATCTACATTAGATATAATGTAATATACTGATTCCTCCCCACAGATCAAGGTATCTGCATTTAATAACAATATCATTATTACTGTATCTACACTAGATATAATGTAATATACGGATTCCTTCCCACGGATCAATGTACATTTAATAACAACATCATTCATACTATATCTACATTGGATATAATGTAATATACTGATCCCTTCCCACAGGTCAATGTACATATAATAGCAAAATCGTTATTACTATAACTAGATTAGATATAATGTAATATATCTAGTCCTTTCCTCAGATCAATGTACATTTAACCGTTTGAGTCCCAAACAGCGCGATCGCGCTGTTGAGATTTTATGTCGAGAAAACCCAGCACATTTCGAGCATTGTGGACAACTGACGGTGCGTTAGCGATTGTCGAAGTCGCGCGCTCAGGTTTACTGATGCAGATTGGTATTTCTCGACATAAAATAAAACAAGCGCCATCGCGCTGCTTGGGTCTTTTCGTAGCCATTTAGAGAAAGCGCAAATGCGCTGTTTGGGATTCTTCGACAGTGTTTTTTCAATACCCCCTGGGACTCAAACGGTTAATATGGATATCATTATTACTATTTCTACATTAGATATAATGTAATATACTGATCCCTGCCCACAGATCAAGGTACCTACCTTCAATAACACTATCATTAGTACTATATCTACATTAGATATAATGTAATATACTGATTCCTTCCCACAGATCTCGGTATATTTAATACCGATATCATTATTGCTATATCTACATTAGATATAATGTAATATACTGATTCCTCCCCACAGATCAAGGTATCAGCATTTAATAACAATATCATTATTACTGTATCTACAGTAGATGTAATGCAATATACGGATTCCTTCCAACAGATCAAAGTACATTTAATAACATCATTCATGCTACAGCTAAATTGGATATAATGTAATATACTGATCCCTTCCCACAGGTCAAGGTAGGTACATTTAACAACAATATCGTTATTACTTCATCAACATTAGATATAAAGTAATATACTGATCCCTGCCCACAATTCAATGTACCTATATTTAATAACAACATCATTCATACTATATCTACATGAGATATGATGTAATACACTAATCCCTGCCCACAGATCAATGTATATTTAATAGCTATATCATTATTACTATATCTACATTAGATATAATGTAATATACTGATCCCTGCCCACAGATCAAGGTATCTACCTTTAATAACAATATCATTAGTACTATATCCACATTACATATAATGTAATATACTGATCCCTTCCCACAGATCAAGGTAGGTATATTTAATAACAATATCATTATTACTACATATACATTACATATAAAGTAATATACTGATCCCTGCCCACAGATCAATGTACATACAATAACAATATCATTATTACTATTTCTACATTAGATATAATGTAATATACTGATCCCTGCCCACAGATCAAGGTACCTAACTTTACTAACAATATCATTAGTACTATATCTACATTAGATATAATGTGATATACTGATTCCTTCCCACAGATCAAGCTATCTGCATTTAATAACAATATCATTATTACTATATCTACATTAGATATAATGTAATGTACTGATCACTGTCCACTGATCAAGGTGCCTACATTTAATAACAATATCATCAGTACTATATCCCCATTACATATAATGTAATGTACTGATCACTGTCCACAGATCAAGGTGCCTACATTTAATAACAATATCATCAGTACTATATCCCCATTACATATAATGTAATATACTGATCCCTTCCCACAGATCAATGTACATATAATAACAATATCATTATTACTATTTCTACATTAGATATAATGCAATATACGGATTCCTTCCTACAGGTCAATGAACATATAATAGCAAAATCGTTATTACTATAACTACATTAGATATAATGTAATATACTGAGCACTTTCCTCAGATCAATGTACATTTAATATGGATATCATTATTACTATTTCTACATTAGATATAATGCAATATACTGATCCCTGCCCACAGATCAAGGTACCTACCTTTAATAACAATATCATTAGTACTATATCTACATTAGATATAATGTAATATACTGATTCCTTCCCACAGATCAATGTACCTACATTTCATAACAATATCATTATTACTACATATACAATACATATAAAGTAATATACTGATCCCTGCCCACAGTTCAATGTACCTATATTTAATAACAACATCATCCATACTATATCTACATGAGATATGATGTAATATACTAATCCCTGCCCACAGATCAATGTATATTTAATAGGGATATCATTATTACTATATCTACATTAGATATAATGTAATATACCTAGTCCTTTCCTCAGATCAATGTACATTTAATATGGATATCATTATTACTACATCTACATTAGATATAATGTAATATACCGATCCCTGCCCACAGATCAATGTACCTACATTTAAAAAGAATATCATTAGTACTATATCCACATTACATATAATGTAATATACTGATTACTTCCCACAGATCAATGTACATGTAATAGCAATATCGTTATTGCCATATCTACTTTAGGTATAATGTAATATACTGATCCCTGCTCACAGATCAATGCACCAACATTTCATAACAATATCATTATTACTATATCTACATTAGATATAATGTAATATACTTATCCCTGCCCACAGATCAAGGTACCTACCTTTAATAACAATATCATTAGTACTATATCCACATTAGATATAATATAATATACTGATCCCTTCCCACAGATCAATGTACATATAATACCAATATCATTATTACTATTTCTACATTAGATATATTGTAATATACTGATCCCTGCCCACAGATCAATGTACCTACCTTTAATAACAATATCATTAGTAGTATATCTACATTAGATATAATGTAATATACTGATTCCCTCCCACAGATCAAGGTATCTACATTTAATAACTGTATCATTATTACTATATCTACACTAGATATAATGTAATATACGGATTCCTTCCCACGGATCAATGTACATTTAATAACAACATCATTCATACTATATCTACATTGGATATAATGTAATATACTGGTCCCTTCCCACAGGTCAATGTACATATAATAGCAAAATCGTTATTACTATACCTACATTAGGTATAATGTAATGTATTGACTACATCCTACAGATCATTGTACATTTAATAACATCATTCATGCTATAGCTAAATTGGATATAATGTAATATACTGATCCCTTCCCACAGATCACGGTAGCTACATTTAATAACAATATCATTATTACAATATCTACATGAGATATGATGTAATATACTAATCCCTGCCCACAGATCAATGTATATTTAATAGCGATATCATTATTACTATATCTACATTAGATACAATGTAGTATACTGATCACTGTCCACAGATCAAGGTGCCTACATTTAATAACAATATTATTATTACTACATCTACGTTAGATATAATGTAATATACTGATCCCTGCCCACAGACCAATGTACCTACGTTTAATAAGAATATCATTAGTACTATATCCACATTACATATAATGTAATATACTGATTACTTCCCACAGGTCAATGTACATATAATAGCAATATCGTTATTGCCATATCTACATTAGGTATAATGTAATATACTGATCCCCCCTCACAGATCAATGTACCTACATTTCATAACAATATCATTATTACTACATATACAATACATATAAAGTAATATACTGATCCCTGCCCACAGTTCAATGTACCTATATTTAATAACAACATCATCCATACTATATCTACATGAGATATGATGTAATATACTAATCCCTGCCCACAGATCAATGTACCTACGTTTAATAAGAATATCATTAGTACTATATCCACATTACATATAATGTAATATACTGATTACTTCCCACAGGTCAATGTACATATAATAGCAATATCGTTATTGCCATATCTACATTAGGTATAATGTAATGTATTGACTACATCCTACAGATCATTGTACATTTGATAACATCATTCATGCTGTAGCTAAATTGGATATAATGTAATATACTGATCCCTTCCCACAGATCAATGTACCTACATTTAATAACAATATCATTAGTACTATATCTACATTAGATATAATGTAATATACTGATTCCTTCCCACAGATCACGGTATATTTAATACCGATATCATTATTGCTATATCTACATTAGATATAATGTAATATACTGATTCCTCCCCACAGATCAAGGTATCTACATTTATTAACAATATCATTATTACTGTAGCTGCACTAAATATAATGCAATATACGGATTCCTTCCCACAGATCAATGTATATTTAATAACAACATCATTCCTACTATATCTACCTTGGATATGATGTAATATACTGATCCCTTCCCACAGATCAATGTACATATAATAGCAAAATCGTTATTACTATATCTACATTAGGTATAATGTAATGTATTGATTACATCCAACAGATCATTGTACATTTAATAACATCATTCATGCTATAGCTAAATTGGATATAATGTAATATACTGATCCCTTCCCACAGATCAAGGTAGCTACATTTAATAACAATATCATTATTACTATATCTACATGAGATATGATGTAATATACTAATCCCTGCCCACAGATCAATGTATATTTAATAGCGATATCATTATTACTATATCTACATTAGATATAATGTAATGTACTGATCACTGTCCACAGATCAAGGAGCCTACATTTAATAACAATATCAGTATTACTACATCTACATTAGATATAATGTAATATACTGATCCCTGCCCACAGATCATTGTACCTACATTTAATAAGAATATCATTATTACTATATCCACATCACATATAATGTAATATACGGATTACTTCCCACAGATCAATGTACATATAATAGCAATGTCGTTATTGCCATATCTACATTAGGTATAATGTAATATACTGATCCCTCCTCACAGATCTATGTACCTACATTTCATAAGAATATCATTATTACTATATCTACATTAGATATAATGTAATATACTGATCCCTGCCCACATATCAAGGTACCTACCTTTAATAACAATATCATTAGTACTATATCTACATTAGATATAATGTAATATACTGATCCCTTCGCACAGATCAAGGTAGCTACATTTAACAACAACATCATTCATACTATATCTACATTGGATATAATGTAATATACTGATCCCTTCCCACAGATCAATGTACATATAATAGCAAAACCGTTAATACTATATCTACATTAGGTATAATGTAATGTATTGACTACAGCGCACAGATCATTGTACATTTAATAACATCATTCATGCTATAGCTAAATTAGATATAATGTAATATACTGATCCCTTCCCACAGATCAAGGTAGCTACATTTAATAACAATATCATTATTACTATATCTACATGAGATATGATGTAATATACTAATCCCTGCCCACAGACCAATGTATATTTATAAGCGATATCATTATTACTATATCTACATTAGATATAATGTAATGTACTGATCACTGTCCACAGATCAAGGTGCCTACATTTAATAACAATATCATTAGTACTATATCCACATTACATATAATGTAATATACTGATCCCTTCCCACAGATCAATGTACATATAATAACAATATCATTATTACTATTTCTACATTAGATATAATGTAATATACTGATCCCTGCCCACAGATCAAGGTAGCTACATTTAATAACAATATCATTATTACCACATCTACATTAGATATAAAGTAATATACTGATCCCTGCCCACAGTTCAATGTACCTGTATTGAATAACAACATCATTCATACTACATCTACATGAGATATGATGTAATATACTAATCCCTGCCCACAGATCAATGTATATTTACTACCGATATCATTATTACTATATCTACATTAGATATAATGTAATATACTGATCCCTGTCCACAGATCATTGTATCTACATTTAATAACAATATCATCAGTACTATATCCCCATTACATATAATGTAATATACTGATCCCTTCCCACAGATCAATGTACATATAATAACAATATCATTATTACTATTTCTACATTAGATATAATGTAATATACTGATCCCTGCCCACAGATCAAGGTACCTACCTTTAATAACAATATCATTAGTACTATTTCTACATTAGATATAATGCAATATACTGATCCCTGCCCACAGATCAAGGTACCTACCTTTAATAACAATATCATTAGTACTATATCTACATTGGATATAATGTAATATACTGATTCCTTCCCACAGATCAAGGTATATTTAATACCGATATCATTATTGCTATATCTACATTAGATATAATGTAATATACTGATCCCTGTCCACAGATCAAGGTACCTACATTTAATAACAATATAATTATTACTATATCTACATCAGATATAATGTAATATACTGACTCCTCCCCACAGATCAAGGTATCTGCATTTAATAACAATATCATTATTACTATTTCTACATTAGATATAATGTAATATACTGATCCCTGCCCACAGATCAAGGTATCTACCTTTAATAACAATATCATTAGTACTATATCCACATTACATATAATGTAATATACTGATCCCTTGCCACAGATCAATGTACATATAATAGTAAAATCGTTATTACTATAACTACATTAGATATAATGTAATATATCTAGTCCTTTCCTCAGATCAATGTACATTTAATATGGATATCATTATTACTATTTCTACATTAGATATAATGTGATAAACTGATTCCTTCCCACAGATCAAGGTATCTGCATTTAATAACAATATCATTAGTACTATATCTACATTAGATATAATGTAATATACTGATCCCTTCCCACAGATCAAGGTAGGTATATTTAATAACAATATCATTATTACTACATATACATTAGATATAAAGTAATATACTGATCTCTGCCCACAGTTCAATGTGCCTATATTTAATAACAACATCATCCATACTATATCTACATGAGATATGATGTAATATACTAATCCCGGCCCACAGATCATTGTATGTACATTTAATAACAATATCATTAGTACTATATGTACATTAGATATAATGTGATATACTGATTCCTTCCCACAGATCAAGGTATCTGCATTTAATAACAATAGCATTATTACTATATCTACACTAGATATAATGCAATATACGGATTCCCTCCTACAGGTCAATGAACATATAATAGCAAAATCGTTATTACTATGACTACATTAGATATAATGTAATATACTGAGTACTTTCCTCAGATCAATGTACATTTAATATGGATATCATTATTACTATCTCTACATTAGATATAATGCAATATACTGATCCCTGCCCACAGATCAAGGTACCTACCTTTAATAACAATATCATTAGTACTATATCTACATTAGATATAATGTAATATACTGATTCCTTCCCACAGATCAAGGTATCTACATTTAATAACAATATCATTATTACTATATCTACATTAAATATAATGCAATATACGGATTCCTTCCCACAGATCAATGTACATTTAATAACAACATCATTCATACTATATCTACCTTGGATATAATGTAATATACTGATCCCTTCCCACAGATCAGTGTACATATAATAGCAAAATCGTTATTACTATATCTACATTAGGTATAATGTAATGTATTGACTACATCCTACAGATCATTGTACATTTGATAACATCATTCATGCTATAGCTAAATTGGATATAATGTAATGTACTGATCCCTTCCCACAGATCAAGGTAGCTACATTTAATAACAGTATCATTATTACAATATCTACATGAGATATGATGTAATATACTAATCCCTGCCCACAGATCAATGTATATTTAATAGCGATATCATTATTACTATATCTACATTAGATACAATGTAGCATACTGATCACTGTCCACAGATCAAGGTGCCTACATTTAATAACAATATTATTATTACTACATCTACGTTAGATATAATGTAATATACTGATCCCTGCCCACAGACCAATGTACCTGCGTTTAATAAGAATATCATTAGTACTATATCCACATTACATATAATGTAATATACTGATTACTTCCCACAGGTCAATGTACATATAATAGCAATATCGTTATTGCCATATCTACATTAGGTATAATGTAATATACTGATCCCTGCCCACAGATCAAGGTAGCTACATTTAATAACAATATCATTATTACCACATCTACATTAGATATAAAGTAATATACTGATCCCTGCCCACAGTTCAATGTACCTATATTTAATAACAACATCATTCATACTATATCTACATGAGATATGATGTAATATACTAATCCCTGCCCACAGATCAATGTACCTACGTTTAATAAGAATATCATTAGTACTATATCCACATTACATATAATGTAATATACTGATTACTTCCCACAGGTCAATGTACATATAATAACAATATCATTATTACTTCATCTACATTAGATATAATGTAATATACTGATCCCTGCCCACAGATCAATGTACCTACATTTAATAACAATATCATTAGTACTATATCTACATTAGATATAATGTAATATACTGATTCCTTCCCACAGATCAATGTATATTTAATAGCGATATCATTATTACTATATCTACATTAGATACAATGTAGTATACTGATCACTGTCCACAGATCAAGGTGCCTACATTTAATAACAATATTATTATTACTACATCTACGTTAGATATAATGTAATATACTGATCCCTGCCCACAGACCAATGTACCTACGTTTAATAAGAATATCATTAGTACTATATCCACATTACATATAATGTAATATACTGATTACTTCCCACAGGTCAATGTACATATAATAACAATATCATTATTACTTCATCTACATTAGATATAATGTAATATACTGATCCCTGCCCACAGATCAATGTACCTACATTTAATAACAATATCATTAGTACTATATCTACATTAGATATAATGTAATATACTGATTCCTTCCCACAGATCACGGTATATTTAATACCGATATCATTATTGCTATATCTACATTAGATATAATGTAATATACTGATTCCTACCCACAGATCAAGCTATCAGCATTTAATAACAATATCATTATTACTGTATCTACAGTAGATGTAATGCAATATACGGATTCCTTCCAACAGATCAAAGTACATTTAATAACATCATTCATGCTACAGCTAAATTGGATATAATGTAATATACTGATCCCTTCCCACACGTCAAGGTAGTTACATTTAATAACAATATCTTTATTACTATATCTACACTAGATATAATGTAATATACGGATTCCTTCCCACGGATCAATGTACATTTAATAACAACATCATTCATACTATATCTACATTGGATATAATGTAATACACTAATCCCTGCCCACAGATCAACGTATATATAATAGCAAAATCGTTATTACTATATCTACATTAGATATAATGTAATATACTGATCCCTGTCCACAGATCATTGTATCTACATTTAATAACAATATCATTAGTACTATATGTACATTAGATATAATGTGATATACTGATCCCTTCCCACAGATCAGTGTACATATAATAGCAAAATCGTTATTACTATATCTACATTAGGTATAATGTAATGTATTGACTACATCCTACAGATCATTGTACATTTGATAACATCATTCATGCTATAGCTAAATTGGATATAATGTAATGTACTGATCCCTTCCCACAGATCAAGGTAGCTACATTTAATAACAGTATCATTATTACAATATCTACATGAGATATGATGTAATATACCAATCCCTGCCCACAGGTCAATGTATATTCAATAGCGATATCATTATTACTATATCTACATTAGATACAATGTAGTATACTGATCACTGTCCACAGATCAAGGTGCCTACATTTAATAACAATATTATTATTACTACATCTACGTTAGATATAATGTAATATACTGATCCCTGCCCACAGACCAATGTACCTACGTTTAATAAGAATATCATTAGTACTATATCCACATTACATATAATGTAATATACTGATTACTTCCCACAGGTCAATGTACATATAATAGCAATATCGTTATTGCCATATCTACATTAGGTATAATGTAATATACTGATCCCTCCTCACAGATCAATGTACCTACATTTCATAACAATACCATTATTACTACATATACAATACATATAAAGTAATATACTGATCCCTGCCCACAGTTCAATGTACCTATATTTAATAACAACATCATCCATACTATATCTACATGAGATATGATGTAATATACTAATCCCTGCCCACATATCAATGTACATATAATAGCAAAATCGTTATTACTATATCTACATTAGGTATAATGTAATGTATTCACTACATCCTACAGATCATTGTACATTTAATAACATCATTCACGCTACAGCTAAATTGGATATAATGTAATATACTGATCACTTCCCACAGATCAAGGTAGCTACATTTAATAACAATATCATTATTACTATATCCTCATGCGATATGATGTAATATACTAATCCCTGCCCACAGATCAATGTATATTTAATAGGGATATCATTATTACTATATCTACATTAGATATAATGTAATATACCTAGTCCTTTCCTCAGATCAATGTACATTTAATATGGATATCATTATTACTACATCTACATTAGATATAATGTAATATACCGATCCCTGCCCACAGATCAATGTACCTACATTTAATAAGAATATCATTAGTACTATATCCACATTACATATAATGTAATATACTGATTACTTCCCACAGATCAATGTACATGTAATAGCAATATCGTTATTGCCATATCTACTTTAGGTATAATGTAATATACTGATCCCTGCTCACAGATCAATGCACCAACATTTCATAACAATATCATTATTACTATATCTACATTAGATATAATGTAATATACTTATCCCTGCCCACAGATCAAGGTACCTACCTTTAATAACAATATCATTAGTACTATATCCACATTAGATATAATATAATATACTGATCCCTTCCCACAGATCAATGTACATATAATAACAATATCATTATTACTATTTCTACATTAGATATATTGTAATATACTGATCCCTGCCCACAGATCAATGTACCTACCTTTAATAACAATATCATTAGTAGTATATCTACATTAGATATAATGTAATATACTGATTCCCGCCCACAGATCAAGGTATCTACATTTAATAACTGTATCATTATTACTATATCTACACTAGATATAATGTAATATACGGATTCCTTCCCACGGATCAATGTACATTTAATAACAACATCATTCATACTATATCTACATTGGATATAATGTAATATACTGGTCCCTTCCCACAGGTCAATGTACATATAATAGCAAAATCGTTATTACTATACCTACATTAGGTATAATGTAATGTATTGACTACATCCTACAGATCATTGTACATTTAATAACATCATTCATGCTATAGCTAAATTGGATATAATGTAATATACTGATCCCTTCCCACAGATCACGGTAGCTACATTTAATAACAATATCATTATTACAATATCTACATGAGATATGATGTAATATACTAATCCCTGCCCACAGATCAATGCATATTTAATAGCGATATCATTATTACTATATCTACATTAGATACAATGTAGTATACTGATCACTGTCCACAGATCAAGGTGCCTACATTTAATAACAATATTATTATTACTACATCTACGTTAGATATAATGTAATATACTGATCCCTGCCCACAGACCAATGAAACTACGTTTAATAAGAATATCATTAGTACTATATCCACATTACATATAATGTAATATACTGATTACTTCCCACAGGTCAATGTACATATAATAGCAATATCGTTATTGCCATATCTACATTAGGTATAATGTAATATACTGATCCCTCCTCACAGATCAATGTACCTACATTTCATAACAATATCATTATTACTACATATACAATACATATAAAGTAATATACTGATCCCTGCCCACAGTTCAATGTACCTATATTTAATAACAACATCATCCATACTATATCTACATGAGATATGATGTAATATACTAATCCCTGCCCACAGATCAATGTACCTACGTTTAATAAGAATATCATTAGTACTATATCCACATTACATATAATGTAATATACTGATTACTTCCCACAGGTCAATGTACATATAATAGCAATATCGTTATTGCCATATCTACATTAGGTATAATGTAATGTATTGACTACATCCTACAGATCATTGTACATTTGATAACATCATTCATGCTGTAGCTAAATTGGATATAATGTAATATACTGATCCCTTCCCACAGATCAATGTACCTACATTTAATAAGAATATCATTAGTACTATATCTACATTAGATATAATGTAATATACTGATTCCTTCCCACAGAGCACGGTATATTTAATACCGATATCATTATTGCTATATCTACATTAGATATAATGTAATATACTGATTCCTCCCCACAGATCAAGGTATCTACATTTATTAACAATATCATTATTACTGTAGCTGCACTAAATATAATGCAATATACGGATTCCTTCCCACAGATCAATGTATATTTAATAACAACATCATTCCTACTATATCTACCTTGGATATGATGTAATATACTGATCCCTTCCCACAGATCAATGTACATATAATAGCAAAATCGTTATTACTATATCTACATTAGGTATAATGTAATGTATTGATTACATCCAACAGATCATTGTACATTTAATAACATCATTCATGCTATAGCTAAATTGGATATAATGTAATATACTGATCCCTTCCCACAGATCAAGGTAGCTACATTTAATAACAGTATCATTATTACAATATCTACATGAGATATGATGTAATATACTAATCCCTGCCCACAGATAAATGTATATTTAATAGCGATATCATTATTACTATATCTACATTAGATACAATGTAGTATACTGATCACTGTCCACAGATCAAGGTGCCTACATTTAATAACAATATTATTATTACTACATCTACGTTAGATATAATGTAATATACTGATCCCTGCCCACAGACCAATGTACCTGCGTTTAATAAGAATATCATTAGTACTATATCCACATTACATATAATGTAATATACTGATTACTTCCCACAGGTCAATGTACATATAATAGCAATATCGTTATTGCCATATCTACATTAGGTATAATGTAATATACTGATCCCTGCCCACAGATCAATGTACCTACGTTTAATAAGAATATCATTAGTACTATATCCACATTACATATAATGTAATATACTGATTACTTCCCACAGGTCAATGTACATATAATAACAATATCATTATTACTTCATCTACATTAGATATAATGTAATATACTGATCCCTGCCCACAGATCAATGTACCTACATTTAATAACAATATCATTAGTACTATATCTACATTAGATATAATGTAATATACTGATTCCTTCCCACAGATCACGGTATATTTAATACCGATATCATTATTGCTATATCTACATTAGATATAATGTAATATACTGATTCCTCCCCACAGATCAAGGTATCAGCATTTAATAACAATATCATTATTACTGTATCTACAGTAGATGTAATGCAATATACGGATTCCTTCCAACAGATCAAAGTACATTTAATAACATCATTCATGCTACAGCTAAATTGGATATAATGTAATATACTGATCCCTTCCCACACGTCAAGGTAGTTACATTTAATAACAATATCTTTATTACTATATCTACACTAGATATAATGTAATATACGGATTCCTTCCCACGGATCAATGTACATTTAATAACAACCTCATTCATACTATATCTACATTGGATATAATGTAATACACTTATCCCTGCCCACAGATCAACGTATATATAATAGCAAAATCGTTATTACTATATCTACATTAGATATAATGTAATATACTGATCCCTGTCCACAGATCATTGTATCTACATTTAATAACAATATCATTAGTACTATATGTACATTAGATATAATGTGATATACTGATTCCTTCCCACAGATCAAGGTATCTGCATTTAATAACAATAGCATTATTACTATATCTACACTAGATATAATGCAATATACGGATTCCTTCCTACAGGTCAATGAACATATAATAGCAAAATCGTTATTACTATAACTACATTAGATATAATGTAATATACTGAGTACTTTCCTCAGATCAATGTACATTTAATATGGATATCATTATTACTATTTCTACATTAGATATAATGCAATATACTGATCCCTTCCCACAGATCAAGGTACCTACCTTTAATAACAATATCATTAGTACTATATCTACATTAGATATAATGTAATATACTGATTCCTTCCCACAGATCAAGGTATCTACATTTAATAACGATATCATTATTACTATATCTACATTAAATATAATGCAATATACGGATTCCTTCCCACAGATCAATGTACATTTAATAACAACATCATTCATACTATATCTACCTTGGATATAATGTAATATACTGATCCCTTCCCACAGATCAGTGTACATATAATAGCAAAATCGTTATTACTATATCTACATTAGGTATAATGTAATGTATTGACTACATCCTACAGATCATTGTACATTTGATAACATCATTCATGCTATAGCTAAATTGGATATAATGTAATGTACTGATCCCTTCCCACAGATCAAGGTAGCTACATTTAATAACAGTATCATTATTACAATATCTACATGAGATATGATGTAATATACCAATCCCTGCCGACAGGTCAATGTATATTCAATAGCGATATCATTATTACTATATCTACATTAGATACAATGTAGTATACTGATCACTGTCCACAGATCAAGGTGCCTACATTTAATAACAATATTATTATTACTACATCTACGTTAGATATAATGTAATATACTGATCCCTGCCCACAGACCAATGTACCTACGTTTAATAAGAATATCATTAGTACTATATCCACATTACATATAATGTAATATACTGATTACTTCCCACAGGTCAATGTACATATAATAGCAATATCGTTATTGCCATATCTACATTAGGTATAATGTAATATACTGATCCCTCCTCACAGATCAATGTACCTACATTTCATAACAATACCATTATTACTACATATACAATACATATAAAGTAATATACTGATCCCTGCCCACAGTTCAATGTACCTATATTTAATAACAACATCATCCATACTATATCTACATGAGATATGATGTAATATACTAATCCCTGCCCACAGATCAATGTATATTTACTACCGATATCATTATTACTATATCTACATTAGATATAATGTAATATACTGATCCCTGTCCACAGATCATTGTATCTACATTTAATAACAATATCATCAGTACTATATCCCCATTACATATAATGTAATATACTGATCCCTTCCCACAGATCAATGTACATATAATAACAATATCATTATTACTATTTCTACATTAGATATAATGTAATATACTGATCCCTGCCCACAGATCAAGGTACCTACCTTTAATAACAATATCATTAGTACTATTTCTACATTAGATATAATGCAATATACTGATCCCTGCCCACAGATCAAGGTACCTACCTTTAATAACAATATCATTAGTACTATATCTACATTGGATATAATGTAATATACTGATTCCTTCCCACAGATCAAGGTATATTTAATACCGATATCATTATTGCTATATCTACATTAGATATAATGTAATATACTGATCCCTGTCCACAGATCAAGGTACCTACATTTAATAACAATATAATTATTACTATATCTACATCAGATATAATGTAATATACTGATTCCTCCCCACAGATCAAGGTATCTGCATTTAATAACAATATCATTATTACTATTTCTACATTAGATATAATGTAATATACTGATCCCTGCCCACAGATCAAGGTATCTACCTTTAATAACAATATCATTAGTACTATATCCACATTACATATAATGTAATATACTGATCCCTTGCCACAGATCAATGTACATATAATAGCAAAATCGTTATTACTATAACTACATTAGATATAATGTAATATATCTAGTCCTTTCCTCAGATCAATGTACATTTAATATGGATATCATTATTACTATTTCTACATTAGATATAATGTGATATACTGATTCCTTCCCACAGATCAAGGTATCTGCATTTAATAACAATATCATTAGTACTATATCTACATTAGATATAATGTAATATACTGATCCCTTCCCACAGATCAAGGTAGGTATATTTAATAACAATATCATTATTACTACATATACATTAGATATAAAGTAATATACTGATCCCTGCCCACAGTTCAATGTGCCTATATTTAATAACAACATCATCCATACTATATCTACATGAGATATGATGTAATATACTAATCCCGGCCCACAGATCATTGTATGTACATTTAATAACAATATCATTAGTACTATATGTACATTAGATATAATGTGATATACTGATTCCTTCCCACAGATCAAGGTATCTGCATTTAATAACAATAGCATTATTACTATATCTACACTAGATATAATGCAATATACGGATTCCCTCCTACAGGTCAATGAACATATAATAGCAAAATCGTTATTACTATGACTACATTAGATATAATGTAATATACTGAGTACTTTCCTCAGATCAATGTACATTTAATATGGATATCATTATTACTATCTCTACATTAGATATAATGCAATATACTGATCCCTGCCCACAGATCAAGGTACCTACCTTTAATAACAATATCATTAGTACTATATCTACATTAGATATAATGTAATATACTGATTCCTTCCCACAGATCAAGGTATCTACATTTAATAACAATATCATTATTACTATATCTACATTAAATATAATGCAATATACGGATCCCTTCCCACAGATCAATGTACATTTAATAACAACATCATTCATACTATATCTACCTTGGATATAATGTAATATACTGATCCCTTCCCACAGATCAGTGTACATATAATAGCAAAATCGTTATTACTATATCTACATTAGGTATAATGTAATGTATTGAATACATCCTACAGATCATTGTACATTTGATAACATCATTCATGCTATAGCTAAATTGGATATAATGTAATGTACTGATCCCTTCCCACAGATCAAGGTAGCTACATTTAATAACACTATCATTATTACAATATCTACATGAGATATGATGTAATATACTAATCCCTGCCCACAGATCAATGTATATTTAATAGCGATATCATTATTACTATATCTACATTAGATACAATGTAGTATACTGATCACTGTCCACAGATCAAGGTGCCTACATTTAATAACAATATTATTATTACTACATCTACGTTAGATATAATGTAATATACTGATCCCTGCCCACAGACCAATGTACCTGCGTTTAATAAGAATATCATTAGTACTATATCCACATTACATATAATGTAATATCCTGATTACTTCCCACAGGTCAATGTACATATAATAGCAATATCGTTATTGCCATATCTACATTAGGTATAATGTAATATACTGATCCCTGCCCACAGATCAAGGTAGCTACATTTAATAACAATATCATTATTACCACATCTACATTAGATATAAAGTAATATACTGATCCCTGCCCACAGTTCAATGTACCTATATTTAATAACAACATCATTCATACTATATCTACATGAGATATGATGTAATATACTAATCCCTGCCCACAGATCAATGTACCTACGTTTAATAAGAATATCATTAGTACTATATCCACATTACATATAATGTAATATACTGATTACTTCCCACAGGTCAATGTACATATAATAGCAATATCGTTATTGCCATATCTACATTAGGTATAATGTAATGTATTGACTACATCCTACAGATCATTGTACATTTGCTAACATCATTCATGCTATAGCTAAATTGGATATAATGTAATATACTGATCCCTTCCCACAGATCAAGGTAGCTACATTCAATAACAGTATCATTATTACAATATCTACATGAGATATGATGTAATATACTAATCCCTGCCCACAGATCAATGTATATTTAATAGCGATATCATTATTACTATATCTACATTAGATACAATGTAGTATACTGATCACTGTCCACAGATCAAGGTGCCTACATTTAATAACAATATCATTATTACTTCATCTACATTAGATATAATGTAATATACTGATCCCTGCCCACAGATCAATGTACCTACATTTAATAATAATATCATTAGTACTATATCTACATTAGATATAATGTAATATAATGATTCCTTCCCACAGGTCAATGTACATATAATAACAATATCATTATTACTTCATCTACATTAGATATAATGTAATATACTGATCCCTGCCCACAGATCAATGTACCTACATTTAATAACAATATCATTAATACTATATCTACATTAGATATAATGTAATATACTGATTCCTTCCCACAGATCACGGTATATTTAATACCGATATCATTATTGCTATATCTACATTAGATATAATGTAATATACTGATTCCTCCCCACAGATCAAGGTATCAGCATTTAATAACAATATCATTATTACTGTATCTACAGTAGATGTAATGCAATATACGGATTCCTTCCAACAGATCAAAGTACATTTAATAACATCATTCATGCTACAGCTAAATTGGATATAATGTAATATACTGATCCCTTCCCACACGTCAAGGTAGTTACATTTAATAACAATATCTTTATTACTATATCTACACTAGATATAATGTAATATACGGATTCCTTCCCACGGATCAATGTACATTTAATAACAACATCATTCATACTATATCTACATTGGATATAATGTAATACACTAATCCCTGCCCACAGATCAACGTATATATAATAGCAAAATCGTTATTACTATATCTACATTAGATATAATGTAATATACTGATCCCTGTCCACAGATCATTGTATCTACATTTAATAACAATATCATTAGTACTATATGTACATTAGATATAATGTGATATACTGATCCCTTCCCACAGATCAGTGTACATATAATAGCAAAATCGTTATTACTATATCTACATTAGGTATAATGTAATGTATTGACTACATCCTACAGATCATTGTACATTTGATAACATCATTCATGCTATAGCTAAATTGGATATAATGTAATGTACTGATCCCTTCCCACAGATCAAGGTAGCTACATTTAATAACAGTATCATTATTACAATATCTACATGAGATATGATGTAATATACCAATCCCTGCCCACAGGTCAATGTATATTCAATAGCGATATCATTATTACTATATCTACATTAGATACAATGTAGTATACTGATCACTGTCCACAGATCAAGGTGCCTACATTTAATAACAATATTATTATTACTACATCTACGTTAGATATAATGTAATATACTGATCCCTGCCCACAGACCAATGTACCTACGTTTAATAAGAATATCATTAGTACTATATCCACATTACATATAATGTAATATACTGATTACTTCCCACAGGTCAATGTACATATAATAGCAATATCGTTATTGCCATATCTACATTAGGTATAATGTAATATACTGATCCCTCCTCACAGATCAATGTACCTACATTTCATAA
The DNA here is from genome assembly GCF_051020975.1 of Osmia lignaria lignaria. NCBI lineage: Eukaryota > Metazoa > Arthropoda > Insecta > Hymenoptera > Megachilidae > Osmia > Osmia lignaria. The sequence continues at coordinate 1,542,956 of NC_135041.1, forward strand.
CAATACCATTATTACTACATATACAATACATATAAAGTAATATACTGATCCCTGCCCACAGTTCAATGTACCTATATTTAATAACAACATCATCCATACTATATCTACATGAGATATGATGTAATATACTAATCCCTGCCCACATATCAATGTACATATAATAGCAAAATCGTTATTACTATATCTACATTAGGTATAATGTAATGTATTCACTACATCCTACAGATCATTGTACATTTAATAACATCATTCACGCTACAGCTAAATTGGATATAATGTAATATACTGATCACTTCCCACAGATCAAGGTAGCTACATTTAATAACAATATCATTATTACTATATCCTCATGCGATATGATGTAATATACTAATCCCTGCCCACAGATCAATGTATATTTAATAGGGATATCATTATTACTATATCTACATTAGATATAATGTAATATACCTAGTCCTTTCCTCAGATCAATGTACATTTAATATGGATATCATTATTACTACATCTACATTAGATATAATGTAATATACCGATCCCTGCCCACAGATCAATGTACCTACATTTAATAAGAATATCATTAGTACTATATCCACATTACATATAATGTAATATACTGATTACTTCCCACAGATCAATGTACATGTAATAGCAATATCGTTATTGCCATATCTACTTTAGGTATAATGTAATATACTGATCCCTGCTCACAGATCAATGCACCAACATTTCATAACAATATCATTATTACTATATCTACATTAGATATAATGTAATATACTTATCCCTGCCCACAGATCAAGGTACCTACCTTTAATAACAATATCATTAGTACTATATCCACATTAGATATAATATAATATACTGATCCCTTCCCACAGATCAATGTACATATAATAACAATATCATTATTACTATTTCTACATTAGATATATTGTAATATACTGATCCCTGCCCACAGATCAATGTACCTACCTTTAATAACAATATCATTAGTAGTATATCTACATTAGATATAATGTAATATACTGATTCCCGCCCACAGATCAAGGTATCTACATTTAATAACTGTATCATTATTACTATATCTACACTAGATATAATGTAATATACGGATTCCTTCCCACGGATCAATGTACATTTAATAACAACATCATTCATACTATATCTACATTGGATATAATGTAATATACTGGTCCCTTCCCACAGGTCAATGTACATATAATAGCAAAATCGTTATTACTATACCTACATTAGGTATAATGTAATGTATTGACTACATCCTACAGATCATTGTACATTTAATAACATCATTCATGCTATAGCTAAATTGGATATAATGTAATATACTGATCCCTTCCCACAGATCACGGTAGCTACATTTAATAACAATATCATTATTACAATATCTACATGAGATATGATGTAATATACTAATCCCTGCCCACAGATCAATGCATATTTAATAGCGATATCATTATTACTATATCTACATTAGATACAATGTAGTATACTGATCACTGTCCACAGATCAAGGTGCCTACATTTAATAACAATATCATTATTACTTCATCTACATTAGATATAATGTAATATACTGATCCCTGCCCACAGATCAATGTACCTACATTTAATAATAATATCATTAGTACTATATCTACATTAGATATAATGTAATATAATGATTCCTTCCCACAGGTCAATGTACATATAATAACAATATCATTATTACTTCATCTACATTAGATATAATGTAATATACTGATCCCTGCCCACAGATCAATGTACCTACATTTAATAACAATATCATTAATACTATATCTACATTAGATATAATGTAATATACTGATTCCTTCCCACAGATCACGGTATATTTAATACCGATATCATTATTGCTATATCTACATTAGATATAATGTAATATACTGATTCCTCCCCACAGATCAAGGTATCAGCATTTAATAACAATATCATTATTACTGTATCTACATTAGATATATTGTAATATACTGATCCCTGCCCACAGATCAATGTACCTACCTTTAATAACAATATCGTTAGTAGTATATCTACATTAGATATAATGTAATATACTGATTCCCTCCCACAGATCAAGGTATCTACATTTAATAACTGTATCATTATTACTATATCTACACTAGATATAATGTAATATACGGATTCCTTCCCACGGATCAATGTACATTTAATAACAACATCATTCATACTATATCTACATTGAATGTAATGTAATATACTGGTCCCTTCCCACAGGTCAATGTACATATAATAGCAAAATCGTTATTACTATACCTACATTAGGTATAATGTAATGTATTGACTACATCCTACAGATCATTGTACATTTAATAACATCATTCATGCTATAGCTAAATTGGATATAATGTAATATACTGATCCCTTCCCACAGATCACGGTAGCTACATTTAATAACAATATCATTATTACAATATCTACATGAGATATGATGTAATATACTAATCCCAGCCCACAGATCAATGTATATTTAATAGCGATATCATTATTACTATATCTACATTAGATATAATGTAATGTACTGATCACTGTCCACAGATCAAGGAGCCTACATTTAATAACAATATCAGTATTACTACATCTACATTAGATATAATGTAATATACTGATCCCTGCCCACAGATCATTGTACCTACATTTAATAAGAATATTATTATTACTATATCCACATCACATATAATGTAATATACGGATTACTTCCCACAGATCAATGTACATATAATAGCAATGTCGTTATTGCCATATCTACATTAGGTATAATGTAATATACTGATCCCACCTCACAGATCTATGTACCTACATTTCATAAGAATATCATTATTACTATATCTACATTAGATATAATGTAATATACTGATCCCTGCCCACATATCAAGGTACCTACCTTTTATAACAATATCATTAGTACTATATCTACATTAGATATAATGTAATATACTGATCCCTTCGCACAGATCAAGGTAGCTACATTTAACAACAACATCATTCATACTGTATCTACATTGGATATAATGTAATATACTGATCCCTTCCCACAGATCAATGTACATATAATAGCAAAACCGTTAATACTATATCTACATTAGGTATAATGTAATGTATTGACTACAGCGCACAGATCATTGTACATTTAATAACATCATTCATGCTATAGCTAAATTAGATATAATGTAATATACTGATCCCTTCCCACAGATCAAGGTAGCTACATTTAATAACAATATCATTATTACTATATCTACATGAGATATGATGTAATATACTAATCCCTGCCCACAGACCAATGTATATTTATAAGCGATATCATTATTACTATATCTACATTAGATATAATGTAATGTACTGATCACTGTCCACAGATCAAGGTGCCCACATTTAATAACAATATCATTAGTACTATATCCACATTACATATAATGTAATATACTGATCCCTTCCCACAGATCAATGTACATATAATAACAATATCATTATTACTATTTCTACATTAGATATAATGTAATATACTGATCCCTGCCCACAGATCAAGGTAGCTACATTTAATAACAATATCATTATTACCACATCTACATTAGATATAAAGTAATATACTGATCCCTGCCCACAGTTCAATGTACCTATATTGAATAACAACATCATTCATACTATATCTACATGAGATATGATGTAATATACTAATCCCTGCCCACAGATCAATGTATATTTACTAGCGATATCATTATTACTATATCTACATTAGATATAATGTAATATACTGATCCCTGTCCACAGATCATTGTATCTACATTTAATAACAATATCATCAGTACTATATCCCCATTACATATAATGTAATATACTGATCCCTTCCCACAGATCAATGTACATTTAATAACAACATCATTCATACTATATCTACCTTGGATATAATGTAATATAGTGATCCCTTCCCACAGATCAGTGTACATATAATAGCAAAATCGTTATTACTATATCTACATTAGGTATAATGTAATGTATTGACTACATCCTACAGATCATTGTACATTTGATAACATCATTCATGCTATAGCTAAATTGGATATAATGTAATGTACTGATCCCTTCCCACAGATCAAGGTAGCTACATTTAATAACAGTATCATTATTACAATATCTACATGAGATATGATGTAATATACTAATCCCTGCCCACAGATCAATGTATATTTAATAGCGATATCATTATTACTATATCTACATTAGATACAATGTAGTATACTGATCACTGTCCACAGATCAAGGTGCCTACATTTAATAACAATATTATTATTACTACATCTACGTTAGATATAATGTAATATACTGATCCCTGCCCACAGACCAATGTACCTGCGTTTAATAAGAATATCATTAGTACTATATCCACATTACATATAATGTAATATACTGATTACTTCCCACAGGTCAATGTACATATAATAGCAATATCGTTATTGCCATATCTACATTAGGTATAATGTAATATACTGATCCCTGCCCACAGATCAAGGTAGCTACATTTAATAACAATATCATTATTACCACATCTACATTAGATATAAAGTAATATACTGATCCCTGCCCACAGTTCAATGTACCTATATTTAATAACAACATCATTCATACTATATCTACATGAGATATGATGTAATATACTAATCCCTGCCCACAGATCAATGTACCTACGTTTAATAAGAATAACATTAGTACTATATCCACATTACATATAATGTAATATACTGATTACTTCCCACAGGTCAATGTACATATAATAGCAATATCGTTATTGCCATATCTACATTAGGTATAATGTAATGTAATGACTACATCCTACAGATCATTGTACATTTGATAACATCATTCATGCTATAGCTAAATTGGATATAATGTAATATACTGATCCCTTCCCACAGATCAAGGTAGCTACATTCAATAACAGTATCATTATTACAATATCTACATGAGATATGATGTAATATACTAATCCCTGCCCACAGATCAATGTATATTTAATAGCGATATCATTATTACTATATCTACATTAGATACAATGTAGTATACTGATCACTGTCCACAGATCAAGGTGCCTACATTTAATAACAATATCATTATTACTTCATCTACATTAGATATAATGTAATATACTGATCCCTGCCCACAGATCAATGTACCTACATTTAATAACAATATCATTAGTACTATATCTACATTAGATATAATGTAATATAATGATTCCTTCCCACAGATCTCGGTATCTACATTTAATAATTATATCATTATTACTATATCTACATTAAATATAATGCAATATACGGATTCCTTCCCACAGATCAATGTACATTTAATAACAACATCATTCATACTATATCTACCTTGGATATAATGTAATATACTGATCCCTTCCCACAGATCAGTGTACATATAATAGCAAAATCGTTATTACTATATCTACATTAGATATAATGTAATATACTGATCCCTTCCCACAGATCAAGGTAGGTACATTTAATAACAATATCATTATTACAATATCTACATGAGATATGATGTAATATACTAATCCCTGCCCACAGATCAAGGTATATTTAATAGCTATATCATTATCACTATATCTACATTAGATATAATGTAATATACTGATCCCTGCCCACAGACCAATGTACCTACGTTTAATAAGAATATCATTAGTACTATATCCACATTACATATAATGTAATATACTGATTACTTCCCACAGGTCAATGTACATATAATAACAATATCATTATTACTTCATCTACATTAGATATAATGTAATATACTGATCCCTGCCCACAGATCAATGTACCTACATTTAATAACGATATCATTATTACTATATCTACATTAAATATAATGCAATATACGGATTCCTTCCCACAGATCAATGTACATTTAATAACAACATCATTCATACTATATCTACCTTGGATATAATGTAATATACTGATCCCTTCCCACAGATCAGTGTACATATAATAGCAAAATCGTTATTACTATATCTACATTAGGTATAATGTAATGTATTGACTACATCCTACAGATCATTGTACATTTGATAACATCATTCATGCTATAGCTAAATTGGATATAATGTAATGTACTGATCCCTTCCCACAGATCAAGGTAGCTACATTTAATAACAGTATCATTATTACAATATCTACATGAGATATGATGTAATATACCAATCCCTGCCCACAGGTCAATGTATATTCAATAGCGATATCATTATTACTATATCTACATTAGATACAATGTAGTATACTGATCACTGTCCACAGATCAAGGTGCCTACATTTAATAACAATATTATTATTACTACATCTACGTTAGATATAATGTAATATACTGATCCCTGCCCACAGACCAATGTACCTACGTTTAATAAGAATATCATTAGTACTATATCCACATTACATATAATGTAATATACTGATTACTTCCCACAGGTCAATGTACATATAATAACAATATCATTATTACTTCATCTACATTAGATATAATGTAATATACTGATCCCTGCCCACAGATCAATGTACCTACATTTAATAACAATATCATTAGTACTATATCTACATTAGATATAATGTAATATACTGATTCCTTCCCACAGATCACGGTATATTTAATACCGATATCATTATTGCTATATCTACATTAGATATAATGTAATATACTGATTCCTCCCCACAGATCAAGGTATCAGCATTTAATAACAATATCATTATTACTGTATCTACAGTAGATGTAATGCAATATACGGATTCCTTCCAACAGATCAAAGTACATTTAATAACATCATTCATGCTACAGCTAAATTGGATATAATGTAATATACTGATCCCTTCCCACACGTCAAGGTAGTTACATTTAATAACAATATCTTTATTACTATATCTACACTAGATATAATGTAATATACGGATTCCTTCCCACGGATCAATGTACATTTAATAACAACATCATTCATACTATATCTACATTGGATATAATGTAATACACTAATCCCTGCCCACAGATCAACGTATATATAATAGCAAAATCGTTATTACTATATCTACATTAGATATAATGTAATATACTGATCCCTGTCCACAGATCATTGTATCTACATTTAATAACAATATCATTAGTACTATATGTACATTAGATATAATGTGATATACTGATTCCTTCCCACAGATCAAGGTATCTGCATTTAATAACAATAGCATTATTACTATATCTACACTAGATATAATGCAATATACGGATTCCTTCCTACAGGTCAATGAACATATAATAGCAAAATCGTTATTACTATAACTACATTAGATATAATGTAATATACTGAGTACTTTCCTCAGATCAATGTACATTTAATATGGATATCATTATTACTATTTCTACATTAGATATAATGCAATATACTGATCCCTTCCCACAGATCAAGGTACCTACCTTTAATAACAATATCATTAGTACTATATCTACATTAGATATAATGTAATATACTGATTCCTTCCCACAGATCAAGGTATCTACATTTAATAACGATATCATTATTACTATATCTACATTAAATATAATGCAATATACGGATTCCTTCCCACAGATCAATGTACATTTAATAACAACATCATTCATACTATATCTACCTTGGATATAATGTAATATACAGATCCCTTCCCACAGATCAGTGTACATATAATAGCAAAATCGTTATTACTATATCTACATTAGGTATAATGTAATGTATTGACTACATCCTACAGATCATTGTACATTTGATAACATCATTCATGCTATAGCTAAATTGGATATAATGTAATGTACTGATCCCTTCCCACAGATCAAGGTAGCTACATTCAATAACAGTATCATTATTACAATATCTACATGAGATATGATGTAATATACTAATCCCTGCCCACAGATCAATGTATATTTAATAGCGATATCATTATTACTATATCTACATTAGATACAATGTAGTATACTGATCACTGTCCACAGATCAAGGTGCCTACATTTAATAACAATATCATTATTACTTCATCTACATTAGATATAATGTAATATACTGATCCCTGCCCACAGATCAATGTACCTACATTTAATAACAATATCATTAGTACTATATCTACATTAGATATAATGTAATATAATGATTCCTTCCCACAGATCTCGGTATCTACATTTAATAATTATATCATTATTACTATATCTACATTAAATATAATGCAATATACGGATTCCTTCCCACAGATCAATGTACATTTAATAACAACATCATTCATACTATATCTACCTTGGATATAATGTAATATACTGATCCCTTCCCACAGATCAGTGTACATATAATAGCAAAATCGTTATTACTATATCTACATTAGATATAATGTAATATACTGATCCCTTCCCACAGATCAAGGTAGGTACATTTAATAACAATATCATTATTACAATATCTACATGAGATATGATGTAATATACTAATCCCTGCCCACAGATCAAGGTATATTTAATAGCTATATCATTATCACTATATCTACATTAGATATAATGTAATATACTGATCCCTGCCCACAGACCAATGTACCTACGTTTAATAAGAATATCATTAGTACTATATCCACATTACATATAATGTAATATACTGATTACTTCCCACAGGTCAATGTACATATAATAACAATATCATTATTACTTCATCTACATTAGATATAATGTAATATACTGATCCCTGCCCACAGATCAATGTACCTACATTTAATAACGATATCATTATTACTATATCTACATTAAATATAATGCAATATACGGATTCCTTCCCACAGATCAATGTACATTTAATAACAACATCATTCATACTATATCTACCTTGGATATAATATAATATACTGATCCCTTCCCACAGATCAGTGTACATATAATAGCAAAATCGTTATTACTATATCTACATTAGGTATAATGTAATGTATTGACTACATCCTACAGATCATTGTACATTTGATAACATCATTCATGCTATAGCTAAATTGGATATAATGTAATGTACTGATCCCTTCCCACAGATCAAGGTAGCTACATTTAATAACAGTATCATTATTACAATATCTACATGAGATATGATGTAATATACCAATCCCTGCCCACAGGTCAATGTATATTCAATAGCGATATCATTATTACTATATCTACATTAGATACAATGTAGTATACTGATCACTGTCCACAGATCAAGGTGCCTACATTTAATAACAATATTATTATTACTACATCTACGTTAGATATAATGTAATATACTGATCCCTGCCCACAGACCAATGTACCTACGTTTAATAAGAATATCATTAGTACTATATCCACATTACATATAATGTAATATACTGATTACTTCCCACAGGTCAATGTACATATAATAACAATATCATTATTACTTCATCTACATTAGATATAATGTAATATACTGATCCCTGCCCACAGATCAATGTACCTACATTTAATAACAATATCATTAGTACTATATCTACATTAGATATAATGTAATATACTGATTCCTTCCCACAGATCACGGTATATTTAATACCGATATCATTATTGCTATATCTACATTAGATATAATGTAATATACTGATTCCTCCCCACAGATCAAGGTATCAGCATTTAATAACAATATCATTATTACTGTATCTACAGTAGATGTAATGCAATATACGGATTCCTTCCAACAGATCAAAGTACATTTAATAACATCATTCATGCTACAGCTAAATTGGATATAATGTAATATACTGATCCCTTCCCACACGTCAAGGTAGTTACATTTAATAACAATATCTTTATTACTATATCTACACTAGATATAATGTAATATACGGATTCCTTCCCACGGATCAATGTACATTTAATAACAACATCATTCATACTATATCTACATTGGATATAATGTAATACACTAATCCCTGCCCACAGATCAACGTATATATAATAGCAAAATCGTTATTACTATATCTACATTAGATATAATGTAATATACTGATCCCTGTCCACAGATCATTGTATCTACATTTAATAACAATATCATTAGTACTATATGTACATTAGATATAATGTGATATACTGATTCCTTCCCACAGATCAAGGTATCTGCATTTAATAACAATAGCATTATTACTATATCTACACTAGATATAATGCAATATACGGATTCCTTCCTACAGGTCAATGAACATATAATAGCAAAATCGTTATTACTATAACTACATTAGATATAATGTAATATACTGAGTACTTTCCTCAGATCAATGTACATTTAATATGGATATCATTATTACTATTTCTACATTAGATATAATGCAATATACTGATCCCTTCCCACAGATCAAGGTACCTACCTTTAATAACAATATCATTAGTACTATATCTACATTAGATATAATGTAATATACTGATTCCTTCCCACAGATCAAGGTATCTACATTTAATAACGATATCATTATTACTATATCTACATTAAATATAATGCAATATACGGATTCCTTCCCACAGATCAATGTACATTTAATAACAACATCATTCATACTATATCTACCTTGGATATAATGTAATATACTGATCCCTTCCCACAGATCAGTGTACATATAATAGCAAAATCGTTATTACTATATCTACATTAGGTATAATGTAATGTATTGACTACATCCTACAGATCATTGTACATTTGATAACATCATTCATGCTATAGCTAAATTGGATATAATGTAATGTACTGATCCCTTCCCACAGATCAAGGTAGCTACATTTAATAACAGTATCATTATTACAATATCTACATGAGATATGATGTAATATACCAATCCCTGCCCACAGGTCAATGTATATTCAATAGCGATATCATTATTACTATATCTACATTAGATACAATGTAGTATACTGATCACTGTCCACAGATCAAGGTGCCTACATTTAATAACAATATTATTATTACTACATCTACGTTAGATATAATGTAATATACTGATCCCTGCCCACAGACCAATGTACCTACGTTTAATAAGAATATCATTAGTACTATATCCACATTACATATAATGTAATATACTGATTACTTCCCACAGGTCAATGTACATATAATAGCAATATCGTTATTGCCATATCTACATTAGGTATAATGTAATATACTGATCCCTCCTCACAGATCAATGTACCTACATTTCATAACAATACCATTATTACTACATATACAATACATATAAAGTAATATACTGATCCCTGCCCACAGTTCAATGTACCTATATTTAATAACAACATCATCCATACTATATCTACATGAGATATGATGTAATATACTAATCCCTGCCCACAGATCAATGTACCTACGTTTAATAAGAATATCATTAGTACTATATCCACATTACATATAATGTAATATACTGATTACTTCCCACAGGTCAATGTACATATAATAGCAATATCGTTATTGCCATATCTACATTAGGTATAATGTAATGTATTGACTACATCCTACAGATCATTGTACATTTGATAACATCATTCATGCTATAGCTAAATTGGATATAATGTAATATACTGATCCCTTCCCACAGATCAGGGTAGCTACATTTAATAACAATATCATTATTACAATATCTACATGAGATATGATGTAATATACTAATCCCTGCCCACAGATCAATGTATATTTAATAGCGATATCATTATTACTATATCTACATTAGATATAATGTAATATACCTAGTCCTTTCCTCAGATCAATGTACATTTAATATGGATATCATTATTACTACATCTACATTAGATATAATGTAATATACCGATCCCTGCCCACAGATCAATGTACCTACATTTAATAAGAATATCATTAGTACTATATCCACATTACATATAATGTAATATACTGATTACTTCCCACAGATCAATGTACATGTAATAGCAATATCGTTATTGCCATATCTACTTTAGGTATAATGTAATATACTGATCCCTGCTCACAGATCAATGCACCGACATTTCATAACAATATCATTATTACTATATCTACATTAGATATAATGTAATATACTTATCCCTGCCCACAGATCAAGGTACCTACCTTTAATAACAATATCATTAGTACTATATCCACATTAGATATAATATAATATACTGATCCCTTCCCACAGATCAATGTACATATAATAACAATATCATTATTACTATTTCTACATTAGATATATTGTAATATACTGATCCCTGCCCACAGATCAATGTACCTACCTTTAATAACAATATCGTTAGTAGTATATCTACATTAGATATAATGTAATATACTGATTCCCTCCCACAGATCAAGGTATCTACATTTAATAACTGTATCATTATTACTATGTCTACACTAGATATAATGTAATATACGGATTCCTTCCCACGGATCAATGTACATTTAATAACAACATCATTCATACTATATCTACATTGGATATAATGTAATATACTGGTCCCTTCCCACAGGTCAATGTACATATAATAGCAAAATCGTTATTACTATACCTACATTAGGTATAATGTAATGTATTGACTACATCCTACAGATCATTGTACATTTAATAACATCATTCATGCTATAGCTAAATTGGATATAATGTAATATACTGATCCCTTCCCACAGATCACGGTAGCTACATTTAATAACAATATCATTATTACAATATCTACATGAGATATGATGTAATATACTAATCCCAGCCCACAGATCAATGTATATTTAATAGCGATATCATTATTACTATATCTACATTAGATATAATGTAATGTACTGATCACTGTCCACAGATCAAGGTGCCCACATTTAATAACAATATCATTAGTACTATATCCACATTACATATAATGTAATATACTGATCCCTTCCCACAGATCAATGTACATATAATAACAATATCATTATTACTATTTCTACATTAGATATAATGTAATATACTGATCCCTGCCCACAGATCAAGGTAGCTACATTTAATAACAATATCATTATTAGCACATCTACATTAGATATAAAGTAATATACTGATCCCTGCCCACAGTTCAATGTACCTATATTGAATAACAACATCATTCATACTATATCTACATGAGATATGATGTAATATACTAATCCCTGCCCACAGATCAATGTATATTTACTAGCGATATCATTATTACTATATCTACATTAGATATAACGTAATATACTGATCCCTGTCCACAGATCATTGTATCTACATTTAATAACAATATCATCAGTACTATATCCCCATTACATATAATGTAATATACTGATCCCTTCCCACAGATCAATGTACATTTAATAACAACATCATTCATACTATATCTACCTTGGATATAATGTAATATAGTGATCCCTTCCCACAGATCAGTGTACATATAATAGCAAAATCGTTATTACTATATCTACATTAGGTATAATGTAATGTATTGACTACATCCTACAGATCATTGTACATTTGATAACATCATTCATGCTATAGCTAAATTGGATATAATGTAATGTACTGATCCCTTCCCACAGATCAAGGTAGCTACATTTAATAACAGTATCATTATTACAATATCTACATGAGATATGATGTAATATACTAATCCCTGCCCACAGATCAATGTATATTTAATAGCGATATCATTATTACTATATCTACATTAGATACAATGTAGTATACTGATCACTGTCCACAAATCAAGGTGCCTACATTTAATAACAATATTATTATTACTACATCTACGTTAGATATAATGTAATATACTGATCCCTGCCCACAGACCAATGTACCTGCGTTTAATAAGAATATCATTAGTACTATATCCACATTACATATAATGTAATATACTGATTACTTCCCACAGGTCAATGTACATATAATAGCAATATCGTTATTGCCATATCTACATTAGGTATAATGTAATGTATTGACTACATCCTACAGATCATTGTACATTTGATAACATCATTCATGCTATAGCTAAATTGGATATAATGTAATATACTGATCCCTTCCCACAGATCAAGGTAGCTACATTCAATAACAGTATCATTATTACAATATCTACATGAGATATGATGTAATATACTAATCCCTGCCCACAGATCAATGTATATTTAATAGCGATATCATTATTACTATATCTACATTAGATACAATGTAGTATACTGATCACTGTCCACAGATCAAGGTGCCTACATTTAATAACAATATCATTATTACTTCATCTACATTAGATATAATGTAATATACTGATCCCTGCCCACAGATCAATGTACCTACATTTAATAACAATATCATTAGTACTATATCTACATTAGATATAATGTAATATAATGATTCCTTCCCACAGATCTCGGTATCTACATTTAATAATTATATCATTATTACTATATCTACATTAAATATAATGCAATATACGAATTCCTTCCCACAGATCAATGTACATTTAATAACAACATCATTCATACTATATCTACCTTGGATATAATGTAATATACTGATCCCTTCCCACAGATCAGTGTACATATAATAGCAAAATCGTTATTACTATATCTACATTAGATATAATGTAATATACTGATCCCTTCCCACAGATCAAGGTAGGTACATTTAATAACAATATCATTATTACAATATCTACATGAGATATGATGTAATATACTAATCCCTGCCCACAGATCAATGTATATTTAATAGCTATATCATTATCACTATATCTACATTAGATATAATGTAATATACTGATCCCTGCCCACAGACCAATGTACCTACGTTTAATAAGAATATCATTAGTACTATATCCACATTACATATAATGTAATATACTGATTACTTCCCACAGGTCAATGTACATATAATAACAATATCATTATTACTTCATCTACATTAGATATAATGTAATATACTGATCCCTGCCCACAGATCAATGTACCTACATTTAATAACGATATCATTATTACTATATCTACATTAAATATAATGCAATATACGGATTCCTTCCCACAGATCAATGTACATTTAATAACAACATCATTCATACTATATCTACCTTGGATATAATGTAATATACTGATCCCTTCCCACAGATCAGTGTACATATAATAGCAAAATCGTTATTACTATATCTACATTAGGTATAATGTAATGTATTGACTACATCCTACAGATCATTGTACATTTGATAACATCATTCATGCTATAGCTAAATTGGATATAATGTAATGTACTGATCCCTTCCCACAGATCAAGGTAGCTACATTTAATAACAGTATCATTATTACTACATCTACATTAGATATAATGCAATATACGGATTCCTTCCTACAGATCAATGTACATTTAATAACAACATCATTCATACTATATCTACATTGGATATAATGTAATATACTGATCACTTCCCACAGGTCAATGTACATATAATAGCAAAATCGTTATTACTATAACTACATTAGATATAATGTAATATACTGAGTCCTTTCCTCAGATCAATGTACATTTAATATGGATATCATTATTACTATTTCTACATTAGATATAATGCAATATACTGATCCCTGCCCACAGATCAAAGTACCTACCTTTAATAACAATATCATTAGTGCTATATCTACACTAGATATAATGCAATACGCGGATTCCTTCCCACACATCAATGTACATATAATAGCAAAATCGTTATTACTATATCTACATTAGGTATAATGTAATGTATTGACTACATCCTACAGCTCATTGTACATTTATTAACATCATTCATGCTATAGCTAAATTGGATATAATGTAATATACTGATCCCTTCCTACAGATCAAGGCAGCTACATTTAACAACAACATCATTCATACTATATCTACATTGGATATAATGTAATATACTGATCCCTTCCCACAGATCAATGTACACATAATAGCAAAATCGTTAATACTATATCTACACTAGGTATAATGTAATGTATTGACTACATCGTACAGATCATTGTACATTTAATAACATCATTCATGCTATAGCTAAATTAGATATAATGTATTATACTGATCCCTGCCCACAGATCAATGTACCTACATTTAATAAGAACATCATTAGTACTATATCCACATTACATATAACGTAATATACTGATTACTTCCCACAGATCAATGTACATATAATAGCAATATCGTTATTGCCATATCTACATTGGGTATAATGTAATATACTGATCCCTGCTCACAGATCAACGTACCTACATTTCATAACAATATCATTATTACTACATCTACATTAGATATAATGTAATATACTGATCCCTGCCCACAGATCATTGTACCTACATTTAATAAGAATATCATTATTACCATATCCACATCACATATAATGTAATATACGGATTACTTCCCACAGATCAATGTAGATATAATAGCAATGTCGTTATTGCCATATCTACATTAGGTATAATGTAATATACTGATCCCTCCTCACAGATCTATGTACCTACATTTCATAAGAATATCATTATTACTATATCTACATTAGATATAATGTAATATACTGATCCCTGCCCACATATCAAGGTACCTACCTTTAATAACAATATCATTAGTACTATATCTACATTAGATATAATGTAATATACTGATCCCTTCCCACAGATCAAGGTAGCTACATTCAATAACAGTATCATTATTACAATATCTACATGAGATATGATGTAATATACTAATCCCTGCCCACAGATCAATGTATATTTAATAGCGATATCATTATTACTATATCTACATTAGATACAATGTAGTATACTGATCCCTGCCCACAGATCAATGTACCTACATTTAATAACAATATCATTAGTACTATATCTACATTAGATATAATGTAATATAATGATTCCTTCCCACAGATCTCGGTATCTACATTTAATAACAATATCATTATTACTATATCTACATTAAATATAATGCAATATACGGATTCCTTCCCACAGATCAATGTACATTTAATAACAACATCATTCATACTATATCTACCTTGGATATAATGTAATATACTGATCCCTTCCCACAGATCAGTGTACATATAATAGCAAAATCGTTATTACTATATCTACATTAGGTATAATGTAATGTATTGACTACATCCTACAGATCATTGTACATTTGATAACATCATTCATGCTATAGCTAAATTGGATATAATGTAATGTACTGATCCCTTCCCACAGATCAAGGTAGCTACATTCAATAACAGTATCATTATTACAATATCTACATGAGATATGATGTAATATACTAATCCCTGCCCACAGATCAATGTATATTTAATAGCGATATCATTATTACTATATCTACATTAGATACAATGTAGTATACTGATCACTGTCCACAGATCAAGGTGCCTACATTTAATAACAATATTATTATTACTACATCTACGTTAGATATAATGTAATATACTGATCCCTGCCCACAGACCAATGTACCTACGTTTAATAAGAATATCATTAGTACTATATCCACATTACATATAATGTAATATACTGATTACTTCCCACAGGTCAATGTACATATAATAACAATATCATTATTACTTCATCTACATTAGATATAATGTAATATACTGATCCCTGCCCACAGATCAATGTACCTACATTTAATAACAATATCATTAGTACTATATCTACATTAGATATAATGTAATATACTGATTCCTTCCCACAGATCACGGTATATTTAATACCGATATCATTATTGCTATATCTACATTAGATATAATGTAATATACTGATTCCTCCCCACAGATCAAGGTATCAGCATTTAATAACAATATCATTATTACTGTATCTACAGTAGATGTAATGCAATATACGGATTCCTTCCAACAGATCAAAGTACATTTAATAACATCATTCATGCTGCAGCTAAATTGGATATAATGTAATATACTGATCCCTTCCCACACGTCAAGGTAGTTACATTTAATAACAATATCTTTATTACTATATCTACACTAGATATAATGTAATATACGGATTCCTTCCCACGGATCAATGTACATTTAATAACAACATCATTCATACTATATCTACATTGGATATAATGTAATACACTAATCCCTGCCCACAGATCAACGTATATATAATAGCAAAATCGTTATTACTATATCTACATTAGATATAATGTAATATACTGATCCCTGTCCACCGATCATTGTATCTACATTTAATAACAATATCATTAGTACTATATGTACATTAGATATAATGTGATATACTGATTCCTTCCCACAGATCAAGGTATCTGCATTTAATAACAATAGCATTATTACTATATCTACACTAGATATAAGGCAATATACGGATTCCTTCCTACAGGTCAATGAACATATAATAGCAAAATCGTTATTACTATAACTACATTAGATATAATGTAATATACTGAGTACTTTCCTCAGATCAATGTACATTTAATATGGATATCATTATTACTATTTCTACATTAGATATAATGCAATATACTGATCCCTTCCCACAGATCAATGTACCTACATTTAATAACAATATCATTAGTACTATATCTACATTAGATATAATGTAATATAATGATTCCTTCCCACAGATCTCGGTATCTACATTTAATAACAATATCATTATTACTATATCTACATTAAATATAATGCAATATACGGATTCCTTCCCACAGATCAATGTACATTTAATAACAACATCATTCATACTACATCTACCTTGGATATAATGTAATATACTGATCCCTTCCCACAGATCAGTGTACATATAATAGCAAAATCGTTATTACTATATCTACATTAGGTATAATGTAATGTATTGACTACATCCTACAGATCATTGTACATTTGATAACATCATTCATGCTATAGCTAAATTGGATATAATGTAATGTACTGATCCCTTCCCACAGATCAAGGTAGCTACATTCAATAACAGTATCATTATTACAATATCTACATGAGATATGATGTAATATACTAATCCCTGCCCACAGATCAATGTATATTTAATAGCGACATCATTATTACTATATCTACATTAGATACAATGTAGTATACTGATCACTGTCCACAGATCAAGGTGCCTACATTTAATAACAATATTATTATTACTACATCTACGTTAGATATAATGTAATATACTGATCCCTGCCCACAGACCAATGTACCTACGTTTAATAAGAATATCATTAGTACTATATCCACATTACATATAATGTAATATACTGATTACTTCCCACAGGTCAATGTACATATAATAACAATATCATTATTACTTCATCTACATTAGATATAATGTAATATACTGATCCCTGCCCACAGATCAATGTACCTACATTTAATAACAATATCATTAGTACTATATCTACATTAGATATAATGTAATATACTGATTCCTTCCCACAGATCACGGTATATTTGATACCGATATCATTATTGGTATATCTACATTAGATATAATGTAATATACTGATTCCTCCCCACAGATCAAGGTATCAGCATTTAATAACAATATCATTATTACTGTATCTACAGTAGATGTAATGCAATATACGGATTCCTTCCAACAGATCAAAGTACATTTAATAACATCATTCATGCTACAGCTAAATTGGATATAATGTAATATACTGATCCCTTCCCACACGTCAAGGTAGTTACATTTAATAACAATATCTTTATTACTATGTCTACACTAGATATAATGTAATATACGGATTCCTTCCCACGGATCAATGTACATTTAATAACAACATCATTCATACTATATCTACATTGGATATAATGTAATACACTAATCCCTGCCCACAGATCAACGTATATATAATAGCAAAATCGTTATTACTATATCTACATTAGATATAATGTAATATACTGATCCCTGTCCACAGATCATTGTATCTACATTTAATAACAATATCATTAGTACTATATGTACATTAGATATAATGTGATATACTGATTCCTTCCTACAGATCAAGGTATCTGCATTTAATAACAATAGCATTATTACTATATCTACACTAGATATAATGCAATATACGGATTCCTTCCTACAGGTCAATGAACATATAATAGCAAAATCGTTATTACTATAACTACATTAGATATAATGTAATATACTGAGTACTTTCCTCAGATCAATGTACATTTAATATGGATATCATTATTACTATTTCTACATTAGATATAATGCAATATACTGATCCCTTCCCACAGATCAAGGTACCTACCTTTAATAACAATATCATTAGTACTATATCTACATTAGATATAATGTAATATACTGATTCCTTCCCACAGATCAAGGTATCTACATTTAATAACGATATCATTATTACTATATCTACATTAAATATAATGCAATATACGGATTCCTTCCCACAGATCAATGTACATTTAATAACAACATCATTCATACTATATCTACCTTGGATATAATGTAATATACTGATCCCTTCCCACAGATCAGTGTACATATAATAGCAAAATCGTTATTACTATATCTACATTAGGTATAATGTAATGTATTGACTACATCCTACAGATCATTGTACATTTGATAACATCATTCATGCTATAGCTAAATTGGATATAATGTAATGTACTGATCCCTTCCCACAGATCAAGGTAGCTACATTTAATAACAGTATCATTATTACAATATCTACGTGAGATATGATGTAATATACTAATCCCTGCCCACAGATCAATGTATATTTAATAGCGATATCATTATTACTATATCTACATTAGATATAATGTAATATACTGATCCCTTCCCACAGATCAATATAGCTACATTTAATAACAATATCATTATTACTACATCTACATTAGATATAATGCAATATACGGATTCCTTCCTACAGATCAATGTACATTTAATAACAACATCATTCATACTATATCTACATTGGATATAATGTAATATACTGATCACTTCCCACAGGTCAATGTACATATAATAGCAAAATCGTTATTACTATAACTACATTAGATATAATGTAATATACTGAGTCCTTTCCTCAGATCAATGTACATTAAATATGGATATCATTATTACTATTTCTACATTAGATATAATGCAATATACTGATCCCTGCCCACAGATCAAGGTACCTACCTTTAATAACAATATCATTAGTGCTATATCTACACTAGATATAATGCAATACACGGATTCCTTCCCACACATCAATGTACATATAATAGCAAAATCGTTATTACTATATCTACATTAGGTATAATGTAATGTATTGACTACATCGTACAGATCATTGTACATTTAATAACATCATTCATGCTATAGCTAAATTAGATATAATGTATTATACTGATCCCTGCCCACAGATCAATGTACCTACATTTAATAAGAACATCATTAGTACTATATCCACATTACATATAACGTAATATACTGATTACTTCCCACAGATCAATGTACATATAATAGCAATATCGTTATTGCCATATCTACATTGGGTATAATGTAATATACTGATCCCTGCTCACAGATCAACGTACCTACATTTCATAACAATATCATTATTACTACATCTACATTAGATATAATGTAATATACTGATCCCTGCCCACAGATCATTGTACCTACATTTAATAAGAATATCATTATTACCATATCCACATCACATATAATGTAATATACGGATTACTTCCCACAGATCAATGTACATATAATAGCAATGTCGTTATTGCCATATCTACATTAGGTATAATGTAATATACTGATCCCTCCTCACAGATCTATGTACCTACATTTCATAAGAATATCATTATTACTATATCTACATTAGATATAATGTAATATACTGATCCCTGCCCACATATCAAGGTACCTACCTTTAATAACAATATCATTAGTACTATATCTACATTAGATATAATGTAATATACTGATCCCTTCCCACAGATCAAGGTAGCTACATTCAATAACAGTATCATTATTACAATATCTACATGAGATATGATGTAATATACTAATCCCTGCCCACAGATCAATGTATATTTAATAGCGATATCATTATTACTATATCTACATTAGATACAATGTAGTATACTGATCACTGTCCACAGATCAAGGTGCCTACATTTAATAACAATATCATTATTACTTCATCTACATTAGATATAATGTAATATACTGATCCCTGCCCACAGATCAATGTACCTACATTTAATAACAATATCATTAGTACTATATCTACATTAGATATAATGTAATATAATGATTCCTTCCCACAGATCTCGGTATCTACATTTAATAACAATATCATTATTACTATATCTACATTAAATATAATGCAATATACGGATTCCTTCCCACAGATCAATGTACATTTAATAACAACATCATTCATACTATATCTACCTTGGATATAATGTAATATACTGATCCCTTCCCACAGATCAGTGTACATATAATAGCAAAATCGTTATTACTATATCTACATTAGGTATAATGTAATGTATTGACTACATCCTACAGATCATTGTACATTTGATAACATCATTCATGCTATAGCTAAATTGGATATAATGTAATGTACTGATCCCTTCCCACAGATCAAGGTAGCTACATTCAATAACAGTATCATTATTACAATATCTACATGAGATATGATGTAATATACTAATCCCTGCCCACAGATCAATGTATATTTAATAGCGACATCATTATTACTATATCTACATTAGATACAATGTAGTATACTGATCACTGTCCACAGATCAAGGTGCCTACATTTAATAACAATATTATTATTACTACATCTACGTTAGATATAATGTAATATACTGATCCCTGCCCACAGACCAATGTACCTACGTTTAATAAGAATATCATTAGTACTATATCCACATTACATATAATGTAATATACTGATTACTTCCCACAGGTCAATGTACATATAATAACAATATCATTATTACTTCATCTACATTAGATATAATGTAATATACTGATCCCTGCCCACAGATCAATGTACGTACATTTAATAACAATATCATTAGTACTATATCTACATTAGATATAATGTAATATACTGATTCCTTCCCACAGGTCACGGTATATTTAATACCGATATCATTATTGCTATATCTACATTAGATATAATGTAATATACTGATTCCTCCCCACAGATCAAGGTATCAGCATTTAATAACAATATCATTATTACTGTATCTACAGTGGATGTAATGCAATATACGGATTCCTTCCAACAGATCAAAGTACATTTAATAACATCATTCATGCTACAGCTAAATTGGATATAATGTAATATACTGATCCCTTCCCACACGTCAAGGTAGTTACATTTAATAACAATATCTTTATTACTATATCTACACTAGATGTAATGTAATATACGGATTCCTTCCCACGGATCAATGTACATTTAATAACAACATCATTCATACTATATCTACATTGGATATAATGTAATACACTAATCCCTGCCCACAGATCAACGTATATATAATAGCAAAATCGTTATTACTATATCTACATTAGATATAATGTAATATACTGATCCCTGTCCACAGATCATTGTATCTACATTTAATAATAATATCATTAGTACTATATGTACATTAGATATAATGTGATATACTGATTCCTTCCCACAGATCAAGGTATCTGCATTTAATAACAATAGCATTATTACTATATCTACACTAGATATAATGCAATATACGGATTCCTTCCTACAGGTCAATGAACATATAATAGCAAAATCGTTATTACTATAACTACATTAGATATAATGTAATATACTGAGTACTTTCCTCAGATCAATGTACATTTAATATGGATATCATTATTACTATTTCTACATTAGATATAATGCAATATACTGATCCCTTCCCACAGATCAAGGTACCTACCTTTAATAACAATATCATTAGTACTATATCTACATTAGATATAATGTAATATACTGATTCCTTCCCACAGATCAAGGTATCTACATTTAATAACGATATCATTATTACTATATCTACATTAAATATAATGCAATATACGGATTCCTTCCCACAGATCAATGTACATTTAATAACAACATCATTCATACTATATCTACCTTGGATATAGTGTAATATACTGATCCCTTCCCACAGATCAGTGTACATATAATAGCAAAATCGTTATTACTATATCTACATTAGGTATAATGTAATGTATTGACTACATCCTACAGATCATTGTACATTTGATAACATCATTCATGCTATAGCTAAATTGGATATAATGTAATGTACTGATCCCTTCCCACAGATCAAGGTAGCTACATTCAATAACAGTATCATTATTACAATATCTACATGAGATATGATGTAATATACTAATCCCTGCCCACAGATCAATGTATATTTAATAGCGATATCATTATTACTATATCTACATTAGATACAATGTAGTATACTGATCACTGTCCACAGATCAAGGTGCCTACATTTAATAACAATATTATTATTACTACATCTACGTTAGATATAATGTAATATACTGATCCCTGCCCACAGACCAATGTACCTACGTTTAATAAGAATATCATTAGTACTATATCCACATTACATATAATGTAATATACTGATTACTTCCCACAGGTCAATGTACATATAATAGCAATATCGTTATTGCCATATCTACATTAGGTATAATGTAATATACTGATCCCTGCCCACAGATCAAGGTAGCTACATTTAATAACAATATCATTATTACCACATCTACATTAGATATAAAGTAATATACTGATCCCTGCCCACAGTTCAATGTACCTATATTTAATAACAACATCATTCATACTATATCTACATGAGATATGATGTAATATACTAATCCCTGCCCACAGATCAATGTACCTACGTTTAATAAGAATATCATTAGTACTATATCCACATTACATATAATGTAATATACTGATTACTTCCCACAGGTCAATGTACATATAATAGCAATATCGTTATTGCCATATCTACATTAGGTATAATGTAATGTATTGACTACATCCTACAGATCATTGTACATTTGATAACATCATTCATGCTATAGCTAAATTGGATATAATGTAATATACTGATCCCTTCCCACAGATCAAGGTAGCTACATTCAATAACAGTATCATTATTACAATATCTACATGAGATATGATGTAATATACTAATCCCTGCCCACAGATCAATGTATATTTAATAGCGATATCATTATTACTATATCTACATTAGATACAATGTAGTATACTGATCACTGTCCACAGATCAAGGTGCCTACATTTAATAACAATATCATTATTACTTCATCTACATTAGATATAATGTAATATACTGATCCCTGCCCACAGATCAATGTACCTACATTTAATAACAATATCATTAGTACTATATCTACATTAGATATAATGTAATATAATGATTCCTTCCCACAGATCTCGGTATCTACATTTAATAACAATATCATTATTACTATATCTACATTAAATATAATGCAATATACGGATTCCTTCCCACAGATCAATGTACATTTAATAACAACATCATTCATACTATATCTACCTTGGATATAATGTAATATACTGATCCCTTCCCACAGATCAGTGTACATATAATAGCAAAATCGTTATTACTATATCTACATTAGG